>NW_027492602.1:0-604082 GCF_021521415.1 Bidens hawaiensis
AAATCCGATGTACTGTAGAAGGGAAAATCAACGAGAGAAGAAACCGAAAGTGATTAGAATTGACAACGGATTAGAGTTCAAGAATGTAGTGATGTGTAAGACCCCGAATCCCGGAATCCTACAATTGGTAATCATATCCAAAAATTCTCAAAAATTTAAAGTCAAACAATTTCATCTTATTAAAAATCGTTTCAGAGTAACAAACAGCGGAAATCACAAGTACTAAAACCAAGTTCCCAAAACCATAATTTAAATGTTTAAAGTAATAAATGAAAAGAAAACAGTTTGCGTATAATCTCCGACTAGTTATGCCTTCAACCGACCAAGTAGTCTCGAGCACGTCCAAGCGGTAAGCTCCTCCTCTAACCTGAAACTCACACTAACATACACACAAGTCAGCTTGAGCTGAGTGAGTTCAAGTTTTAATAATAGACATTAAAATAAATCATACCAAGGGTTTAAATATAAAAACGGACTATAAAACATTCCAAGAGTCTAAAATATAATACGGGATACGAACAGTTAGGCCATCATCAACACTAAGTATTCGTACTTAGACATCTACATCCATATATTTATATCCCAATAATACCACTCAAATAATAACATCAGGGTCGAGCACACTTATAACCAAAACACGTAACATCCCTATATGTATAACAATATATATATATAACATCCACGTATAACATTCAGGGTCGAGCACCGTACACCCCAAACACGTAACATCCCTATATATATTACAATATATATACATATAACATCCACGTATAACATTCAGGGTCGAGCACATGTACAACCCAAACACGGAACATGATGACATGCCACACGAACCTCCCCCTTCACGGCATTTCAGGGCCCACCACAGGATTAAGACCTGAGTCGTATAGTTTGGCCGGCCAAGACCACCATCCATCCGTACAATAATAACATTCAGGGCCGAGAAAATACACAACCCCACACGTAACATCCGATGATGGTCATGCCCACGAGCCTCCCCCCTCACGGGCTTTTCAGGGCCCGCCACATGATTTAAGAACCTGAGTCGTATAGTTTGGCCTGGCCAAAACCACCATCCATTCGAACAACTTAACATCAGGGCCGACAAAACGTACAACCCCAACACGTAACATTCCATTCAACGCATGCAAACCCGAAGAAGGCATACCTAACATTCCGTAGTCGATAACGAATACAACATCGCCAAATATAGGCCATACAATAATTTATATATATATACATATATATATATACACATATACATACTATAACATTCAAGGCCAACAATATACTAGCAAGCCTATATTAAATAATTTAAACGTTTCACAGGAAAATCGTTTAATACTAGGACTAATAGCACCTCGAGCCTAGACCACAAGTAATATGTATACACCTTTTTTTTGGGTAAGGGATTCACCCGGTTAAATGCATTCCACACAACCAAAAAAGTACAAGTATATGACAGAGTGCCATATTAGTTCTCATGTATGACATGCCATACAAGAGTAAACAAAACCAAAACCACCAAACACTGGTAAACACAGCTAAAGCTTACACAAGAACCAAGTAAATAAACTAAACAAAAACAAATCAACCATTATCATCAATTTGGTGGGAAACTCCCCGCGGAAAGTGCCAATCCTCGAGAACCCGATTAACCCGTTCAGAATTCATGAACTTTAGAGTCATAAGCTTTAGGCGCGAACCCCTAATGATTTCGTCCGCAACAATCTTAGGAGTCTTCAAAGAGTTCTTGAAAAGCCGGTTGTTTCGCTCCTTCCAAATAACGTAAACCGAAGCCCCAAATAACAGCCGATTAACAACATTATCAATAGAGTTGGACATTCCAAATTGAGACACATATTGAAGAATATTCGCCCAACCATTCCTGCACCCCTGAAACTTCCCTTTCATTTTTACAATACTCCAAACCTCAGAAGAGAACTTACACTCGAAGAAGAGATGATTACGAGAATCCGGCTCTCCATTACAAAGAAGGTAGCAATACAAGTTATGATTTGGATACCCACCAATTTTCCACCCCATAATACGATTCTGCGTGCTCAACCTATCATGAAGCACAGTCCACAACATAAAGGAGTGTTTTGGAACACATTGAGAGAACCAAACAACATGCACCCAAGACACCTTATCAGCCGGTCTCCGAAGAAGATGCCATATTCCTGAAGCCGAGAAATTCATTGAAGTCCAATTCTCATCCATTACCACGATCTTGTCCCTCTTATCCGAACAAATGCTGACCTCTTTTAAGTTCGAAAGAATTGGATATCTCAAAATCCAATCAGGCGGCCAACCCCAGTTATTATGATGAACAACATCATTGACACAGGTCTTTAAAGACAAGCCAGCCCGATGTATAGCTCTCGGGTTAATATAATCACTTAAAGGACAAAGATCATCCCATTTATCATACCAAACTGAAGTAGATCTCCCATTACCAATTTCATGCCAAATAAACTGTCTAATACGAGGACGAAACTGAAGAATTTTTCTCCACCCCCAAGTACACGAGTTAGGAATCTGCAAGCTCCAAAAATTTCGCCCCTTCATTTTATACTCATGAATCCATTTAACCCACAACGAATTACGACCATTGATTAAACTCCAAATATGATAAACCAGAAGAGAGTTATTGACATCCCGGATACGCCGGATACCCAAACCACCTTCACATTTCGGCTGACACACAATATCCCAAGAGACTTTATGCTTTCCCTTATTGTGACCATAGTCCCAAAGGAAATTTTTAATCCGTTTCTCAAGATCAGCAATAAGTCTAGAAGGGAGTGAAAACACAGCAGACCAATAAATATATAAGGACGACAGAACAGACTTGACCAGCTGAAGTTTACCCGCAAAAGATAAAGTTTTATTCTTCCAATCTCCAATCCGACTATCCATACAATCCAGCAACCTCTTACAATCACGTTAATTTAACCTCGTAGAAATAAGAGGAACTCCCAAGTATTTAACCGGGAGCCTTCCTTCAACGAAGGGCATAATATTCAGAATACCACTTTTAACGCGGTCCGGGACATTACAGAAAAACGAGGTACTTTTCGGAACACTCGGAGTAAGCCCGGACATATCTTTGAAATCATTCAGAGCCCCCATAATAGTTTTAGCAGAATTCACATCACCTCGAGCAAACAGGAACAAATCATCCGCAAAGCAAATATTGATAATATTTAATTTTTCACAATGACGATGAAAACGGAACGATCGTTCAATACGAACCTTTCGATGCAGAATTAACGTGAGAGCTTGCATAACCAGCGTGAAGATATAAGGGGACATCGGATCACCCTGTCTCAGACCTCTTTTACCACTAAAGAACCCGTGTAAGTTCCCATTAACGGATATCGAAAAGGAAGAAGTGGTTATGCACTCCATTATCCAACGAATCATCCTGTCGTGGAAACCATACCCAAAAAGAATATCACGAATGAAATCCCAACTGACCGTATCATAAGCTTTCTGGATATCAACTTTAAAAGCACATCTCGGCGGACCATTATTAGTGTGATAATTATGCATTAATTCTTGGGTCAAAAGAATGTTATCAGAAATCCTACGCCCAGGAACAAACGCAGACTGATTGATATCAATTAACGACTCCAAACCCTTCATCATACGAACCGAGATAATCTTGGTAATGCATTTATATAAAGTGTTGCAGCACGAGATGGGACGAAAATCATTAGGAGTCAAAATGGTGGTCACTTTGGGAATAAGGGCAATAATAGTGTGGTTAACCTGTTTAAGGAGACTTCCTTTTCTGAAAAATTCATGAACCGCCAAACAAACATCTTTCCCAACAATATCCCAAGAACTTTTGAAGAAAGCCGAGGAAAAACCATCAGGCCCCGGCGCTTTGGAATTCCCAATCGAGAAAAAAGCATCATTGATTTCCAAATCGGATATAGGTCTAACCATAAGCTCCGCCTGAGAGGCCGAAAGCTTAGTAGTAAAAATCTGATTATCCGGTTTTCTCAATGGTTGCAAATCTGAACCAAAGATGTTCATAAAATGATTAACAAACACCGAAGGAACATCCGACCCCTCAAATAATCGGCCCTGAACATCACTTATAGTATCAATACAACCTCTATGGTTTCGCATTTTCAAAGAATTGTGAAAGTACACAGTGTTAGAGTCACCAAGCTTTAACCAATCGACTTTAGCCTTCTGTTTAAGGAATTCTTCCTCATCTTTAGCCGCCTCATGATAAGCCTTAAGATAACTACTCTGCTCCCGAATCAACTCCAAATTAGTAGGGTCAATGTCAAGACGGGTTTGACAAGCATCCAGAAGGGTTCTCAGATCATTAACTTTCTTGTGGAGATTGCTTTGCCGGTGCAGCAAAGAACGGATTGGATGTTTTAAGTTTTGGAGTTTCTTTACCACGCGAAACATGTGATAACTATTCACCTCAATTTTCCAGCCGTTAGCAATAATATCATTATAACCCGGTTTTCCGATCAAAAAATTAGGGAATTTAAACGGTTTAGGCTTACCTTTAATAAGAGAGGGGAATTTCAATAAACATGGAGAGTGGTCTGAAATCCGGTACGGAAGGAACACCGCCGAAGAATCATTAAAAATCTCCATGAATTTAGAGTTTCCCATCACCCTATCAAGCTTTTTGAAAAGACCCATACCCGTTTTCGGTTTATTGCTCCAAGTGAATTGGAGCCCGACCCCATTTATATCCTCAACTTCAATGTTCTTAACACAATCACGAAAATCAAGCATCCCAGTGAAAATTTTGGAAGAACCATGTAAGCTGTCTTCCAAATTAAGAGCACAATTAAAATCTCCTAGTAAAGCCCACGGTTTACCACGAGTGAATTGTTTATGAACAGCAAGATTATGCCATAACTCCCTTCTTTTCAAATAACAATTCTCAGCATACACGAAAGAACCATACATCACCTTGATATCCAGCTTAAACTTTAACTGAACGTGAAGAACCTGGTTCGAATAATCAATAACCATAAGATCAACCAAATCCGTATTCCACCCCACAATAATCCGAGTACCTTTATCACAAACACTACCATTGCTGGTCCAATCCCAATTTTTACAAATCTTCTTACAAACATCAAAAACCGTGTTTAATTGTACGTGAGACTGAAGAATAGCACACACCTGAATATTATTATCTTGGATTACCTTACGAACCTCTTTTTGTTTAAGAGGGCGGTTCAACCCTCTTATATTCCATGAAGCAATAGTACCCATTAAGCACCCAATTCACCGGGTGTGCTTGCACCCTCAGAACCAATATCCGCTTTCATACTGTTAGCCACATCCGTAAACAGCTCCTCCACATCATCCTCATCTTCATCACTTTTTGGTTCATCCACCAAATTATCAAACCGGTTATAGGTTTGGACAGAATGCATTTCCTTTGACTCAACCCCCACCGCCTTAGAAGCTGCAGGTTTACCCACTGGATGATTAGTGTCTTCTCTTTGAGAGGGTGGTTTATTTGCAGGCTGTGTCACAACAGGTTTAGTAATCGGTCGATAGACAAGATTCTGTTTCTTGACTTGCGTATTAACTTTTTTCTTTCCCTTTACCCTCTGGAAACCATCATCATTATTGACTTTCATTGGTTCTTCATTTACCATTTTCTCCTGAACTTGTTTCGGGCATTGAGTGTTCGAATAGCCAAACACTTCACATAAGGAACATCTGGGGGGCTCCCAATCATATTCAATCTTAATCTCCGATATCTTGCTTGTCTCCCCCCACGTATCTGGAACAGCAACAACCAGCTTCCTCTTAATTTCCTGGTTTGCATGAAGTTCAACTTGAACTCTAGCAAAACTACTTCTTCCCCACGATTCCTTACACATATTGGCAGTGTAAGAATCCATACTTATCGGATCCCCAATTCTTGAAGCGAGCATACTTAGACCCTCCTCAGTAAATGCACCCAGAGGAATATTCTGTAGTCTGACCCAAACCGGAACAGACCGTATATCCTCCTTTTCCAAATCTGACTCCAAAGTCCAAATATTAAGAATAATGGGGACATTCCTAATCATCCAAGGACCATCTTCAATCAGCTGCATCATCCCAGCTTCCGTATGAAACTTGAAATAGAAGAACCCTTTCGCATTCATCATAAGTCTCGTAAGCCCATATTTGTTCCAATTTTTCTTAGCAAAATACTCAACAACCGGAAAAGGAAGTCTATTACCCAAAAAGTAGCCAAACAAAGTATTATTAAACCTTTCGTTAACTTTCTTGACAGATTCAACCGGGATAACCACATCAACTCCATCCATTGTTGACTCCACATTTAATTTTCTTAATGTTACCTTCGATGTCTTGTTTTCAAGTTGGACAACACTCATATACGAAGGCTTTGAATTTTCCATATGTTTTTCCTTCCCTACATCCCTTTGAATATTAGAAGATTCAGATCCAAACACCTTGTTGTCATCCGAGACAAAGGCTGAAAAACCTCCATCTTGTTGAATATTTAACGAATCTGATCCAATAACCTTGTTATCATTCGAACAACCACTATCTTTGTTCCCCACGGCTGAACAACCACCATCTTTGTTGATAACATCATTTAAAGGAGCATTGAATGTAGTGTTTGCAGCAAACGAAACAAACGAACTCGTATCATTAGGGTTTCCCGATGAACCAGTTTTCAGAGCCCCCCTACGAGGAAGAACCCCATCAATGTTCGTTACCCGATTGGCTGAAAACCCTTGCTTGACACGATCAACAAAACCATTCCCACCCTTCTGCTCCATGCAAAACCCTAGGACGAATAAACACCCAAGAACAATAACCAAGTACCAGAACCAAGATTCCAAACAACAAAGATTGAAACCCTAGTACACGTTACTAATCAAAACCACAGCTACCAAGCAATCCGAACCAAAGAAAAGATCAAGATTCAAGCAGCAAAAAACTCCAAGAATGAAACCCTAACCTTCAATCGGCTGGATGAATGAAACCCTAACCTTGATTAACCACAAGATAACCAAGGATTAGAACAAGATTCATGCAGCAAAACTCCAAGGAACAAGACCCCACAACCCTAACCGATCACACAAGTTCCTTAATCAATTAATCAAGCTTCAATCGGCTGAAAGAAACAAGCTTCAATCGGCTGAAAGAAAAACCCTAACCTTGATTAACCACAAGATCCTTAATCAATTAACAGGATTGTATCGATCTAACTAAACTATAACAATAGCCGTGATCAATAGCAAACCTACTAAGCAATCAGAACCAAGGATTAGATCAAGATATAAGCAACAAAAAACCAAGAAAAGCCAAGAACCCTATGCGGCCGATCGCATAGGGTTTATTCTCCAAAATCGCCTTCTAGAGAGAGAAAACCAATCTCTAAAATTATGTATAACCTTAAGGAATATAAGACCATAAACGAGTCTACAATATCCTAAGGCATAAAATATAGTTCACAAATAGTTTCGTAAATGAACAAATATGAATAAGGCTATGTAATACCATCCAAATAGTTGTAACGAGTAAAATCGTGTAAAATTGTATTACGGTGTGCATGCTAGCCCAAAACTTGAAAAGAGTAAAAAGGCATCATGAACTCACCTGAAACGAGCCACACAAACACCAAAGAGTATGAGAACTTCAAAGCCAATCCACAGTTTACAAGCCTGTCGGATTACACACCAAGATTACTAACTAAATGTACCGATTCGTTTATCCTACGAGACGTTCTAACATGATTTGATTGACCTAAAGCGTTTACATTACCAAATTCAATTACATCAGCCCCCGAGGCCATGTATTTACCAAAACCACCCTTAGTTAATCCCGGGGACAAAGGGTTCCCAATTTACCCCCAAAAGTTGTTGACTTTACCGAATACGCGCGTTAACGGGTTGTTTATGCACTTAGATAACGACTCAGCCCCGTGTGGACCAAATTTAGTAAAATCACAGCCAAAAAGTCCACACGACGCTACACGAGTTGGATGGGTCGGTAATTCGCAAGCACGATGGACAAATTACCAATAAACGCGAATTTGCACCGTACCGACCCGTTTGAGTAACCGACAACCCAATTCAGCCCCAATAACATAAAAAAATAGTATTTCACAGCCAACAAATCCTACCGAGGCTACAACATCCGTATTGGTTGTTAATTCCCTCAAACAACGCGCTAGACGCAGCAATTGACAAACTAGACAACCGAAACCTAGTTTTCACTTCATCAATAGTTGGCCAATCTAACGAATGCCAAAACTCATGATACTAAAGTATATTACACTAGGCATACCTAAGGAGATGACGGAGCACGAACTTCAATTATAACAGCCCCGAAAGATGCGAGAAAGGGCAGCCACCGGTTAAGCCTAAAACGAACTTATCGATCAACAACGAATATAACATGCAGATTTTAGCATGCAAAGATGCATTTTATTACATAGGAAAAACATGGAATTAAATTATTAAATTTTTACCAGTGTTGCATAAATATCTTAAGTTTATAAAAATATTTTTATTATATTTTTCTAGTGGACAAAAAAATCAAAAAAATTCCTCGAACACACAAAGGTATGTGTAGCTATTTCAGCGCGCAACAAAATGGTTTTATTTTTATAAAATTCATTACCCAGCCAAATTAAACGATTCCAATTGGGTTTGGTTCCTAACTCAAAATATTAACTTTCAGAAGTGGAACTAACCAATTTAGACTTGTCGAGAAAGGGTTATGATGTCCGGAAGACAGACCAGAATCCGTCATCCCGCATCAGCTTTGACACTCGATCTTATAAAATCATAAAGAGTATTCAAATCTCATCCAAAAATTACGTATTATACCTTCTGGAAACTAGACTCAAAGTAGAACATCATGGAAAGGAGAATCGATCAAAAACAATGGATTATCATCCCTACAATAAACGAGTACGAATCTGTCAGAACTTGTTAAAATCAAAACTCAAACCCTAACATGTTTATGACATCTCTAGGGTTCAATAAAGTCTTTAATGGTGAAAAAGATATTCAATCGAACAATACTAACCTGGAATTAGACGAATATGGTTGGGTTATGGCTGGAATACTTGAAAAATTCGATGGTGGTGGTGAGGTGAGGCTGCCGATCGGACCAAAGAAGGGAGGGGAAAAAGCTAGGGTTTTTGTTATAGTATATTTACACTTTAGTCCCCCATCTTGAAAATTACGATATCTTGGATTAAACGTTAAATAAATAGGCTTACAAGAAAGAAAAAGAGGTCCCCGAGGAAGGCCAGATCGAGTCTTAGTAAAAATACAAACTCTACAACACATAGATCCTTTTAACGAAAATTTGCGGGCGTTACATGATGGATGAATTTTGCACTTCAATGGGTATACTTCAACAGTTTGGTGCGCCAAGAACACCTGAACAAAATGGTGTTGTAGAAAGAAGGAACATAACATTTATAGAAGCTGCAAGGACAATAATAGCTGATGCCTATCTGCCTGCTACATTTGAGCAGAAGCAATCAACACTGCATGTGATGTGCAGAACAGAGTTCTGTTGAATAAGTCATACAACAAGACACTTTATGAAATGTTAATTTACCAAAATACCCCATACATTATCAAACATTATAATAATGATAATATAATAAAGACCTAGATGCCCAAGTCGTGTATCAACACCAGGTCATGCGATTAACCATATCTTGCCCTTTTATATGTACTGTAGTATTCCACCACATCAAGGCGTGATCAGTAAATGTAGAGGCAAAATACTTGACAATGCTCTCGGGTGGACAATTACTGATGTTGATGATAGATTCGGTCTTTTCAATCCATTTAATCAACCCGTTTGGCCTTTCAATGCCTCTGAAGTCAATCGGTTTACAGGCCAAGAAGTTTTTAATTGAAAATTCTCACCGAGGGGGATTAGGGTTGTTATTGTTATTGTTCGGGTTCGGTGGAGGATTATTGTTTCCCACGGTGTTCGGGGTGGTCATTATTGTTGATAGTGTTTGTTTCTGGTGGGGGATTGTTTGAATTGGGAGTAGTATTTGTATTAGGTGGGGGAATATTGTTTGTGACATTTTCAGTGTTGGTTGGGGGAGTATTATTGATTGGTTGTCGGTTTGTTTGTATATTTGCATTTACACCTACAATTACATGTGTTACAATAAGTAGGATCACTGCCTGCATTTGCCGAGCAATCATCTCGGCAATTTCCGCTTAAGTCATAGGGGTTGCTTTCTTTAGGGCCATTCTATAATGATAATCAAATATAAGGCAGTTAATACTAATTCCATTATATGACACATTGTAACAAGAATCACAATGAAGGTTACATAAGTAATTCAAATAACACATTAATATTCTACAAACTGTTCTGTACATTAATAACAAAAGAAACACTGACATAGCCTGATAAAGGCCAATGCTTGCATGTATATATCATCCATTTTATAAAAGTATTTCTGGAATTATTTACTGATTTATTAATTTTTAAAAATTCATTTTATCTGCAATATTTAGCCCGAATACCGTCCGTTTATACCAAACGATCTCCGAAAAATCCACCAAATGTCTGAGTAACCAGAATATATCCCAAAATAACCTAGAAAACTTTCAAAATTTGAAAACCTTTCTAATTGTCCTTTTCGAGCCAAAACTACAAAAATTCAAATAAACGCGAATGCGCAAAACCTACTTAGGCTTTTCCAAATGCTCCCAAATTTTGTATGTGATCATAATATAACAAATATGAGTTCCTGACAAAATTTCATAAGTTTTCAAGCATTTTACCTATTTTTCCTAAATAAACGCCCCAATTTGGTAATAAATTCGCTAAATATTCTCGGATGGAAGAAAAATTACCAAATTTGAACAGGGACTCAATGCTATGCTCGCTGATGTCCCTGCCATATTTTATGACCTAACAATATGCACATCACCACCTCAACCTAAATTGCTCTTAATCAAGTGATTCGGTATTACCTTAGCGGTTTTGGTTTGTTTTCGCCCTTCTAATCAAGTTTTTGGGTTCTTGTACTTCTATGAAAGCTAGATAAAGGTCCTATATCACAAAAAAGCAAATTTCATCAACATAAAAGCAAATTAACTTAGCGTTCGGCTAGGATATTAAACCGAACATTTGTACCGTAAAAACGCCGTTTAAACCCTATAATCCATGTTTATGGCCAAAAAAACTATTAAACAAGGTTCCTAACCATTTATATGATCAAAACATGTTTTTGGACCATTTTTAAGGTTTTTGCATGGTTAGGAATGACTTTTAGCAATTAAACCATATTTGTATGATATTTAACATAATTAAAACAAGTTTAAAATGATGAAATTAATAGAAATACCTTAGGGTTTTGCAAGTTTGCTGAAGAAGAAAGAAACTGCAGATGTTTTTCTCAAACTTTGATGCACAAAATATCTACGGATCTAATATATAAAAAATGGATGTTTAGGGAGGGTAAACCCCTTTGCGCCTGGGAATAATTATGGACCCCATTTGGGCCCATTTTGGCCCAACGTACTGCATTTGCAAGCCCAAACATGAAAAATCCAGTCCAAATTTATTTCGGGTTCGGTTTTTGGCACGAAAAATATATCGGGTACAACAAACAGCGCGAAAACGAGTGTTTTTCGTCTATTTTTATGTAATTTTATAAAAACATACTATTTTTTTGTAAAAATCGAAAATATTTTCACGGATCGCTTAAAACATTTCACATAAGTGTTTGGTAAGTCTTTTTTTGCTTAACGGATGATACAATGCTTGGTTTGTAACTATCTTTCGCGTTTAAATCTATAGCGGATAGTTAAACGAGCATGTTTTCGTTTAACTGGTTTTCTATCGAACTAAGGCCATAATATTAATATATTGGCTTATATTAAATGTATATCACTTATAGATGCCCCCCCCCTCGGGATATTTGGGTCATAACTAGACCCGTTATGTTAATCGTTCGTTATGTAATATGCGTTTAATAGATAAATTAGTAACTGTACATTACGGTGTACCTGGTTTTGTCTTAATTGTCACATTCCCCCGTTAGAAAATTCCGTCCCCGAAATTCGATTATTCAACTTTGTCCTTATTTGGAAAGAGATGCGGGTATTTCTTTTTAAATTCAGATTTACGTTCCCACGTGAATTCGGGTCCCCTTTCTAAATTCCACCAAAATTTTACTAGAGAGATTTGGTCGCGTCTTAATTGTTTCCACTAGTTCGTCTACAAAGTTTAGTTTTTCATTTATGTTCATGTATTTTAATGGCGTGATTTCTGTTTCGTCAGTAAGGCACTTTTTCAGGTTCGAAACATGGAAGACATCATGAATAGAACTTAACTCCCTAGGTAATTTCAGTCGGTAGGCTACAGGACCGATTTTAGAAATAACTTCATATGGCCCAATATATCGCGGAGCTAGTTTACCAGTTTTGCCTTATCGGACGATGCGTTTCCAATGAGATACTTTTAAGAAAACTTCATCACCTATTTCAATGTATAGCAGTTTTCTACGAACGTTGCTTTTCTGTCGGCCTCAGGGCGATTTATAGTTTGTTTGTGATTTTATAGATTTTGTCAGTGGTTTTCTGAATCAAGTCAGATCGGGTAATTTGAGTGCCTCTAACCTCAGTCCAGCATAGGGGTGATCTATAATTTCGCCCGTATAGCGCTTCGTATGGTGCCTCTTGAATGCTACTGTGTTAGCTATTATTATACGAAAATTCAAACAGTGGGAGATGCTGATCCCAATTCCCACCGAAGTCTAGGACCTAAGCGCAAAGTAAATCATCTAAAGTTTGAATGGTTCGCTCAGATTGACCGTCGGTATGGGGATGGTAGGCCGTGCTCAGATCAATTCGGGTTCCCAAGGCTTCTTGCACTGCTTGCCAGAACCAGGAGGTGAAATGGCTATCACGATCAGGAATGATTGAAACAGGTACGCCGTGTCGAGAGATAATTTCATTAATGTAAATGTGTGCTAGTTTTTCAGTTGTGTAAGTGATACGAATCGGAAGGAAGTGTGCGGATTTGGTCAGTCGGTCAACTATCACCAATATTGCATCGTTCCCTCGGGAGATTTTGGGATGGTGTGTTACAAAATCCATGGTAATTTCCGGTTAGTGCAACATTCCCGAAGGTTTTTGATATTCCACTTTAACTCTAGCACAAGTCAGGCATTTACCCACATACGTGGCTATATCCACTTTAACCCTACATTCGTTGTCACATTCGTTAATCCTAGTTAACGAATGTGACTCATTCTTTACAGGGTAACGAATGGCCTTACAATATAGCGAATGGGGGTTATTAACCAAAATACCCCTTACATTATCAAACATTATAAAAATATAATATAATAAAGACCGAGAAGCCCAAGTCGTGTATCAACACCAGGTCATGCGATTCACCGTATGTTGCCCTTTTATCTGTACTGCAGTATTCCACCACATCAAGGCGTGATCAGTAAACGTAGAGGCAACATACTTGACAATGCTCTTGGGTGGACAATTACTGATGTTGATGACAGATTCCGTCTTTTCAATCCATTTAATCAACCCGTTTGGCCCTTCTTGTGCCCTTGAAGTCAATCGGTTTACAGGCCTTGAAGTTTTTAATTGAATATTCTCTCAGTGGGGGATTAGGGTTGTTATTGTTATTGTTCGGGTATGGTGGAGGATTATTGTTTCCCACGGTGTTCGTATTTATAGGGGAGGTCATTATAGTTGATAATGTTTGTTTCTGGTGGGGGGTTGTTTGCATAAGGAGTAGTATTTGTATTAGGTGTGGGAATATTGTTTGTGACTTTTTCAGTGTTGATTGGGGGCGCATTATTGATTGTTTGTTGGTTTGTTTGTATATTTGCATTTACACCAGCAGTTACTTGTGTTACAATAAGTGGGATCACTGTCGGCATTTCCCGAGCAATCATCTCGGCTATTTCCGCTTTAGTCATAGGGGTTGTGAAAGATGATGCCATGCTGATGTATACAATAATTAGGATCGCTAGTTGTTACAGCTTGTGTCTCAAAGTATGGAATCCATTGAGGGTGAACAAAACTAGTAAACGTTACGCATATTTTTCATTGATAACTTCAAAGATTACAAGATATGACTTTGTAGTGAAATTCTCTCTCTACTCTTTCACTCTAACATTCACCAAAAGTCTATATAATAACGCATACGTCCCCTATTTATAGGAAACAACATGATAGACCCCAATCCCGTATAAGTTATACGGCGCATATGTTATGCGCCTCATAACATATGCGGTCTTGTGAACTTATGCGCTTATGCGTTAAATCCAACTACAAAACATACATTTGGCAATTCTAGTCCTACATAATCATATCTAATACATCTAAGACCCTAGCAATAAACATTATGTCCTAACAGAATCCCCCTTGGATGTTGCTAGGTCTTCGATCTTCAATCTTTCAGTCTTTCCGCTCAAACAGGTTTTCTTTCTTAAAGGTAACCTCTTGTTGCAGGAACTCTTACGGTGTAGTCTTGGAAGCATTTGGGTTACAAGGAGTCATATAAGAAGGATATGATCAGATTATCCTTTGCATCTAATCCGTGATAGTTTTATTCATTATATTCTCTTTAAAAACATGATATTTGAAAGTAACGACTTACGAAAGTTTGATATTTGAAAGTAATAGACTTTGACTTCTAATCATTTTCAACAGACTCTCACCTTCTTCCTTCTCATCTTCTTCATCCATCATCATGCTGTAGCCTGCAAACACCAAAGTAAATCGTTCTATGTATGTAAAACTTGTATATAAAAGATACTACGGATAAGTTCATCCAAATACAGAACCAATTCTTCAACATACTCGATCTTCAAATCAGGTTACCTGATGATTTTTAACAAGTGGATATGAAAAAAAAATGTTTAGGTTATATTTACTGGATTTCCGAATGTACAGATTTATAGCCAAAAATAGCAATAATATCGTTCCACTGTTTACTACTGTGTACCTCATGACCAGCCTTCCACTATTGTCTCAGTGTCTTTGACACATTTTATCATTAAGTCAAACAAATAAGAAATAGATCGTGACATATACGGCGGATATAAGATCATATACGGCGTATATCGCAAATGTATACCCTACTTATGCGGCGTATAAGTGTAAGTCTTATACGGCCCATAATTTATGCAGCGTATAAGTTCCATACTTATACGTTGCATAAGTATGCAAGATCAAACTTAGAATTCACACCCATGAAATGTAACAAGTACAGCTTAATGTCCTTGTACATTAGAAGAATAACTTAAATATGGCTCAACTTTTGAAAAATTTCTATTTTAAACAAATCCAAATCAATTACCTTGTTGAAAACAGATACACATTTTGATCTTTTTAATGTTGAATTGAAGAAACTTTACAAGATTTGTTGATTCATGAAAACACCCACAGATATAGTTCACCTGCCCATCAAGAGTCGAAAACTAAATCAGAAAAGAAAATCTTTTTGGTTTTTTTCAAAAGAAACAAATATTTACAGAAACTTAACAAATCAAAACTGAAAACTGGAAATCAAGACTGAATTCACATATTTTTGTGAGTTTGAGCATGGAATCATATTGACCAAATTCTCCTTCCATCACAGTTTTATTTTCAGCGTTTATTATGACTGGTGTTAAGTTGGTCAATGGTATTGTTGTCCGCCTAAACCTTTCAAAAACAAATGATTCAGGAATTTCTATGATACTTTTAATTTGGTTACATTAAGCACAAAGTGTCAGGTAAATATTAGTTCTAATATTGATTCAGGCTTAATTTGATTTTACAAAGTCACCCCAACTTGACTTAAAACTTAGAATCAGAAGATAAAAATAATTTTATTTTAAGCATATCAGCAAATAATCCCCACCACAAGTGATACCCCCGTCATCAAGCAATACCCTAAGGTCCTTTCCCATGGATGAGTATGCACGATTTCATCTGTTGGCTTGCAAACACTGTGTCCCTTGTGGTCTGTGTCTTAATGGTAATAAGACGCGAGCAAGGGGACAACGTATGTCTAACAGCAGATTTTTATTAAGTCAGTAATGAATTTAGTACATAAGTACTTTTGCGATCAAGTTTATTGACTTATAAAGCAGCATAATCTGCGCGTTTGCTTGTTTAATATTCATCGAAATGAATACCCAGATGATAAACCGCATAAAGACCCTATTCAGGAACCCTAATCAACTTCTTTTCGTAGCAATCTCGAATGAAGTGATACCGTATCTTAATATGCTTAGTTTTAGAGTGATTTACCGGATTCTTAGTAATGGAAATAGCTGCATTATTATCTACAAAGACAGGGGTAGTAAGAAAATTCAAACCGTAGTCCCGCATCTGTTGTTGTATCCAAAGAACCTGAGAGCAGCAACAAGAAGCAGCTACATATTCAGCTTCACAAGTAGACAACGAAACCGTGGTTTGTTTCATGCATTGCCAGGTGACAAGACGCTCACCGAAGAACTGACACCCTGCCGTTGTAGATTTGGCATTCAACTTACAACTTCCATAGTCTGAATCGGAATATGATTTCAACACAAACTCATCATCTTTAGGATACCAGAGACCTATCCCCGGACATGCCTTGAGATAACGTAGAATTCTTTTGACTATCATGAGATGTGAGACCCTTGGATTCGATTGATATCGGGCACACAAACACGTAGCATACATGATGTCTGACCAAGAAGCAGTAAGATACATTAATGAGCCTATCATGGATCGGTATAAAGTTTGGTCAACCTTCTCCCCATTGGGATCAAGATCGATAACATGATTCAATGGTAGAGGAGTACTGATAGTCGATGCATCAGTCATGTTGAACTTCGCCAATACGTCATTGACATACTTGATCTGATGGATGAAGATATCATCTGACAACTGTTCTACTTGAAGTCCAAGGGAAAATTTTATCTTCCCCATTGCACTCATTTCGAATTTCTTCTTCAAATTGCTTGCACAGAACATCGTTTGTCGACCCAAAGATGACATCATCGACATATATCTGCACAATCAGTAGATGTTCACCAACAAATTTGTTGAAGAGTGTACAGTCGACGATTCCTCTGATAAACCCGTTGTCCAAAATTTGTAGGGACAACGTCTCGTACCAGGCTCTCGGGGCCTGATGGAGACCGTAAAGGGCTTTATCAAGTATATACACTTTGTCTTTGTGGATCGGATCGACAAACCCCAGTAGTTGTCCCACATAGACTTCTTCATCGATTTTTCCATTATGAAATGCAGACTTAACATCTAAATGGTAAACTTTGAAACCTTTCCAAGAAGCAAAAGCTAGAAAGATCCGAATGGCCTCTAGCCTTGCGACAGGTGCATACAATTCGTTGTAGTCGATACCTTCCCTCTGGTTAAAACCCAATACAACAAGTCTTGCTTTGTTTCTAACAATGATTCCATTCTCATCTCGTTTACACTTAAACACCCTTTTGGTGTTAATCTGCTTCTTATCATCAGGAAAATCATTCTCACACGAGCACGCATAAGAATCCATTCTTCAGGTATTTGAAACCTGGTTTCAAAATTAAACATTCTTAAGCATTGAAATGTGTAGAGAAAATTTTATCACAAATTTGTGAGTTACTCAGTTTGTCAGGACTGTGAGTCGGGTGAAACCTTAGAAAGGTTGACAAGAACACACCGACTCGATTACCCAAAAGGCCTGTTGAATATCCCGGCGGAATCAGGATATCCAACGAATGGGAACGAAGGGGTGTGAATAATAAACACAAAACAGTAATAAATGGTCAATCAAAGCTCATTCCATAGACAAAGATTCACTGTAATAAATACATCATTAATGGAACAGTAAAAGGAATGTCTAGGATTTTGTGTGACGGCGGCGGTGGTTGTACGACAAAAAAAAGAGAATATTCTTTGGAATGTTTTTAGTATTCAGTGCGTGCCAGCTTGTATTCTGTCTGGAAATCCATGTCCTAAAAGGTATCCTAGGACCCCTATTTATAGACCCTGACATTCCTTCTAGAAGTTCCTAATCATTACATAATGAAATACAAAATAATACAAGTGTTGATTCCTCGAGCATACTTTACTTAGAATATCTTCAGTGAAGATATTCCCTTCCAGTAGACTTCATTCTTCTTGACTAGTCCATGCTTTGCGCGAACCAATCCATCGAGCAAGCTCATTCTTCTTGATGTCTTCAGCTTTTCTTATTCAGCAATCTTTAGCATGCCCGGATGTAAATCTTGCTTGGGAACTGAACTGTGCTCGAAGTCCTTGCTTTGATCACTTGACATCTTCTTATTGCATCCATGTTTGTCCCCATGTGCTCGATCATCCTGTGCTCGTAACAGTTGGTTAAAACTTGTATGATCAAGATGTTTGCTCGATTGGCAATCCATGCTCGATAGAAGAATACTCTTGCTCGTTGAAGTGTAGCTTGCTCGAAGCCTTAACACTTAGAAGAATTAACCACTTAAGGTTCTGAAGACCTTGCTCAAAGTAGTAAAACCATGCTCGATCGTCTAGGCTTGCTCGAAGTCCATACTTAGCTATTTTTCTTAGAAGGTTGAGATGATTCCAATCTTCCTTATCATAAATCCGACCCAACAATCTCCCCCTAGATTGGAACAAGCTCAGATGCACCAAAACATATCTGCATAGAGTTATACATGTATTAGACATAGAATATATATCATTCAAGAACATGTCATTTCATTACATAATTAGGAATTCTGCCTCATGGGCATTACAAATTAAAGTTTTTACAAATTAAACAAAAAATACAAAGATAAACAAAAATAAAATCCATCATCCATTAGCTCCATTCTGTCATCTTCTTCCTCTACTCCTTGTATTAGATCTTTCCTTTAATCTCTTGACATAGGCAGCTCTTTGTTAGATCATATCCAGTTCCACAGCATCTAAGGAGTCATTTGGAAACTTTGCATCAATTAAGTCTTGAAGATCTTAAGGATTCATGAATTTGAGATCCTCATCATGTCGTATCACTGCAATGGGAATTCCAGACTCATTTCTCAAAGTGATTGATACATTGTGCTGATTGTACGTTATATATGTGATTCTCCCAAATTGTTGTACCATCGAGTTTGGTTCCTTTATTACTTCCCTCATCGCCAAGCACTCTTTCAAAGTCGTCCTTTTATAATGTGAGCTTCTTGCTTGAGTCTTTTGTTTCTTGGCATCAAAGAGGGAGAGCTCTGAGTTGTGCACTTCATTTATCCGTTTGTTTCTTTTCTCCCTCTCTGCCTGGCTTCGTATCTCCTTTTTCTTCTGTTGCAAAAATGGGAACACCCTTTCTGCCTGTTCCTTTAAAAATCTTGAGAGATCATTCTTTGCTGACCAGATGGCTGACTTCTGATTTGATTGTCATACAAGGTCAATTCAGCCATCATGGTTAGTTGTTCTTTCGTGAAATTTCTCAAATCATCCCTAAAGATGATGAGATGTTCTTGCTTATCTTCAGTAATGACCCTCAAGATCTTTGATTTTCTATCGAAGAAGAGATGTGTGGGCAAATTTACATCACGTGGTGGTTCAGGCCTCACAACCTTTGACCTTTGAGTCCGGCTTGTGCTTCCTTGCTGAGTTTTCTTTTTGTGCACCAAGCCCTTCTTCCTCATACCATCTCTTGATAGTCTAATCATTTTGTGAAATCAATCTTCCCATTCCAACTCCCATCCTGTGTAATGCAATCATCATTTCTGCTCTCACTAGATCATCCATCTTCATTCTATCTTCCTGCAAATTTCTTTCTGTCTCCATGTACATTCGTTGCTCCCTTTTGTATATCTCAAGTAGTTGAGCATGGGGCATTCTATTGAACTCATATTCGGACATTCCCTTGTTCATTACTAGCTTTTTTAAAGTTTGGACTCTCTTAGGGTCTTGAAACCATTCTTTTGCCTCAGTTTCTTTCTTCTCAGAATCAATTCTCTCTTTTTCTTTCTGCTCATTTTCTCTTCTCTCTCTTTCTAGATTTGCAGCTGTCTATTTTCTTGCATGAGAGTCTTTCACATTTTCAACTTTCTTCTTCAGCTCCTTCAAGGTGAGATTGATCAATGACTCATATTTAAATCCATGAATTTGCAGGAATTGAATATCTTTATGTTTCTCCTTAACTGATTGACATTCCCTGTCATCATTAGTTCCTCTTCTTTTATTCACATCTTCAATAACCTTTGCCATGTCATCGACCAGAGCCTTTTTGTACAGTTTATCAATGGAGTCAAAGGATTGTAGACTTAAAAATGCAGCCTTATACCCAGCCTTTATCAGAAATTTCCTTCTATTTTCTCTCTCTCTCCATCCTTCAGCTTCAGAGGCTATGACTTCATTGGATAGATAATCTTTGAAGATGTTTCAAGTCATAGCCCAAGCTCATCAAATAGTCTCTATCTTCATTTTCCATTTCAGTCTCCTGAGACTCCTCATTGTCTTCATTCTCAACTTCTAAATCAATCACATCTTCAAGATTATGAAGAGCCTCAATCATTGGTTCTTCAACAATTGCAGATTGAGCCCTCCTTCTTTCTTCTAACTTTTCTGATCTCAATTTGTACACCATTTTCTTTACAAATTTCTGTCTTTTAGTTTTTGGTGTCTTAACTTCATATGAAGCTTTTCTTTTCAAGGATGATTGAGTTGAAGTGGATGTGTCTGGTTGCTCTACTTCAGTTTCTGGTTCTTCAATTATGATTTCCTCATCCACTAACTCTGATTCTTCAATAACAGGTTCATCTATATGAGTCTCTTCAGATTCTTCTGTAACTTCTTGAATAATGGGCTCATTTGGTTCAACATGCTCTTCAACTCTAGGTTCTCTTTGTTTACTCAAATTAATGAAGTCTTGTTGAGCCTTTCTTGCTGCTATCACTATCTCTGGATGATGTCTCTCTGGGTTATTCAGAATGAGTGTAATATCCTTTATTATGACCAATTTAACCATAGTACTTGCTGAGACTTCAATGGTTTCATCTTCTTCATGGATAACTGGTCCCAAGCCAAGTTCTTGTTCCTTTTCAGGATTTTCAGATTCAGTCACTGATTGTTCTGGTTCATTGGTTATTGGTTCTTCAGGCTCGGTGATAACTGGCTCTTCAATTTGGGTAGTCTCTTGTTCAACTTCAATTTCTATTTCAACCTCGACAGATTCAGATTCAGGCATTTTGGGTTCACTTGTTGCAGGCTCTTCCTGTTCGGCTGACATAGGATCTTCAGTTTTGTCTTGTTCTTGTTCTTGTTTATCAATATTCATATTATCTCTCAAGGCATCAAGTGTAGCCTTGATTGCCTCATCAGCCTCTTTCAGTTTCCCTTCATCTGCCTCTTCTTTCTCTTTCATGTTAATAAGTGCTTCAATCACTTCCTAAGGAATTTCCTCTTCCTCTTCTTGATCCAAAGACTCTAACTCTTCATTTATCAATCTCATAGCAGTCTTCACAGATTCAACTTCTGCTATGTCTGGATCAATTATATTTTCTCTGTGCAGTATGTCATCAGATTAAACATTGTGTTGGGGCAGGAGATGTAGATCATCATCAGTAACTGCAATCCCCTTTCCCTTTGCTTTTCTATTCAGAATTTCTTCTTCTGTTTTTCTTTTTCCTCATTCTCCCCCTCATCCTCCGAATCTCCCTCATCATATGCTTGATTGATCATGTTTAAGGAATTTGATGGTTCAATCTCTATATCCTCCTCTTCTGAACTTTCATATAATTCACCAATTAAACTTAAGCCTTCTGCACCTTTAGCTTTCTCCCCCCTGTTTTGGTGCATCTAAGGTCTTCTCAACCTCAGAATGCCCCTCGAGGGTTCGAATATTCAATAAAGCTTCATTTAGTGCATCTTCCAATGATGTGTTCCTTGCAGCCAAAATTGCATTCTGTTCTTTTAACATTATGTTCTCAAACTCAAGTCTTGCATTCTCACAGACAATGTCATAAAGATTAGGGCCTAATGGTGGGATTTCTTGAATAGGCTCTGGAGCGGGTTTAGAGGATGGGATTGGTTGAGTTGGTGGGGTGGGTTCAGAAGCAGGTAGATCTTGAATGGGTTGGGTTGACTGAGGTGGTGAAGGAATGTTATCTGTTAGCTCATTGTCAGAGAAAACAGGTTCAGTGGTGGCTGGTGAAGAGATAACATTGTCATTTTCATCATTCACCTCAATGGAATCTGTGCCATCATGATAGACTGTAGGTGGTGGTGAGGCCGGTGGAGTTATCTTGTTAACTGTTTCTGCAACATCTGTTACATCTTGAGTTGCAAAAGTATCATCATTCATTTGCTCCGCAGTTCGGTTAACTACACTCTCACCTTGTGCAACTGCCTCCTCCTGCACCTCAACTTCTGCATTACCTGCCTCATATGCAGCCTGCTCAATCAAAGGCACATTCACCTCAATTGCCTCCTGTGCAGCATCATCATTACCAGTCATCATGTCATTTCCACCTTTCGCACCATCATCACCATCATTACTATTACCATCATCATTTGCACCATCACTATCTTCATCATCACTATTCCCTGCAGCCTTGGTACATCAATAGCTTCTAATGCGGGTACAAGCAACCATGGTAGTAAATCCCATTCATCATTATCAACAAACTTGCTTTTAGCATCTTTCAATCCCTTGCAAATGTTTGGATTCTGCAATCCCAACACTTCACCAGTCCGTTGAAGATCAGGCAAAACCCTGTCAATCCAAATCTGTTGAAACCTCGGATGCATGAGGAATCTTTGTTTTTCTGCCATCTCTGCATTGGAAGACAACCCTTGAAAGATAAGTCTTGAAACATTAAGGGGTTGCCTGTAGAGTATTGCCACAGTGAGATTCCCATGCTCTCTACTTAATATAGTCCAAGTCCCTCTCCTAGGAGATAAGGACTGGATCACATGGTGAATTAAGAACCGGTAGATCAACGGAAAGCTTCCCTTTTGAAACTGCCCCTCCTTCACTCCTCCCTGGTAGCCCATCGTCTCTTGAAAGACTCTCAATAGCCTTAGGACAGAGTAAGACAGCCGAACCCCAAATTTGTCATTTAGGTCTAGTGAAGCTTTGATTGAGGCTCTGTTAGCTCAATGTCGTGATTCAGAACCGATGCCTCAATTCTCTCTCTGTTGAAATCGTTGACATAAGTTGCAGAACCCCAAAAATCCGAAATATGATTCCTGTAGATTGTGGGATTTTCAGTCAATGCCACCCGCAGATTAGAGTTGCTTAAGAAATTTATCATCGGCTCCAATTTGCGGTTTTCGTCATCTATCTACAACTGAGCGCACATATTATGCCATTTTTCGAATTTAAACGCCATCAGTTCTGTAAAAATAAAAGAATGTCAGTACACAAAGTCGCAAAACTAGTATATGAGAATAGATAGATGATTAATGGCGTCTTCAATTGACCTGTTCCGTAGTAATATGTGTACCTGTCAGAACAAGTAAACAGTTAGTCAAATGTTCAATTAGAAACCCTAATTTCGAAATCGGTGTGACCATTATCGAATAACGATGTCTTACTGAAGTCGAAACAGAGCTAATGCTGTAATCGAAGTAAAATTAGTCAGGTATTGGAGCAGCAAGCAAGAGGGAGATAGCACGAGCAAGAGTGTTTTTGTGATTAGGTTTAAAAGAGGAAGAGAGATGTGAAAAAGTTTCTAAGTCCCCCTTTTATACCTAACGTTTGGGTGGTATAGTACCTTGGTTTGTCTTCTAGCACACGACAGTTGTCATTTTATTTCAAATTTAATTGTACCTCCCTTGCTCGAGCATACAGCCAAAGTAAAAGTTGAACCCCTCTATACACGAGTACATGGTACAACCCTTGCTCAATGTATTTGGAATATTCTGTCCTTGCTCGAGTACACGGTACAACCCGTATACGAGACAGAGCAGTATTCCTCTAAACTTATGCTTGATTGCCTTCCCAAAAGTTTCAACTTACTGGAGTATCGAGTCATACTCGAGGTGTAGTGTGCTCGAGTGTACTTGTCAATTTATTCAATATCAAGTCCTGACTCATACAAGTAAGTAGACCTTACTCAACTATGCATCATGCTCGAGATACTTAGAAATATATCATCACTACTCTATGCTCGAGATGTATTCCAGTATTAGAAACTTTACTCTAGACTTCTATAGCTCTATGTGCTCGACGTACTCCTATGCTCGAAAGCCTTAGCAGATTAAATCTTTCCTATTCCTGTACCCGAACTCACAGCCTAAGTGTCTAGCTCTCAAATTTGCTCGAACTATTTCACAAAATGTTCCATCAAGTTCCTTAGCTTGAATTCTTATACCTAAGTATCTAGCACACAATGATGCTTGAAACACATAAATGTCTCCTATCGTTCAGTTCTTTGTGCTCGAAAACTTAGATCTTAAGTACTTACCATGCAATCATGCTCGAAACACATAACATCAATTTTCATAACATAGCAGGTACTCGAAGATAAGATGCATGCTTAAAACACTTAACAGCAAATTTTTATGTCATACTCGAAACAGAAAGTCAATTCACACGTCACATAGTATACCGAAGCAGCAATACATGAGCAAGCACAGTCTCTATGCTCGAAACACTTAACTGAATTTGCATGTCAGGTTGAGAATCACAACTGTTAAGCCACTAACCCAAGAAATGATTATCATGTCTTATGTTCAAAATTTCAATTTTTCTCAAGGAATAATCATTTCAGAATAGTAAGTTAAATTGAGCAATTTGTTTAAGGTGACTTAAGAGATCAAAATCCAGTTCAAAATAAAATTCATTTTAAGTCATTTGGAAAGATCTCAACATGGGATCAGACTATTTAAAACAACGATCACACTACTTCATGGTCAGTGTTATTATGACTCAAGTCAGGTTGATAGCAGGTGTACTTAGCATAATGGTCATTGCTTTCTATGATACATTTAAGATTCAATTAGAGCATAAGATAGGAATGGTTATCACTATAGCTTCAGATTGCCTCTAATCTCTTCTCGAAGTGTATTTAGCTTTATCCAAATCACCCCGAATTGACTCCGACCCCCTGATGCCCTGGTCAAAATTGATTTTGTATACTAGAGCAGTTATTTATTTATATTTGGTCTTTGATAACAAACTGTAAGGTTGAACGTTGGACTTACATGCCATCCGAACTTACATGCCTTATATTCAGGGTGTTTAGGACTTACTTGTATGCCCCACCCCTGTAGTTCCCTTAGTGCCCCTAAGTCATGAAATCACATAACTTATATATATATATATATATATATATATATTATACTTTTGATCTTTTTATACTTTTCAATCTCTTTCTTTCTCTTTTCTTTTGAGAGGTTTTCCATATATCAATAATTTATTTCTGCTCAAATACTTAATAGATATTTTTATAGACCAGAAACACCAACGGGCTCGTGTATGATTGGATAATGACCTTTCTGCCTATCATTCGGAGAGATATGCTAGAGAACATACCTTATTTTCCAATGTTTCACCACATCATACTTAGCAAATTTAAGTGTATATCACATATTGCAACAACAGACTATGGAAAGGTACCATACTTTGCCAATGACTGTACTCAAAGCCTTTTGAACTTATAATCCATGGGTTAGTTATCTTAAATATTTTTCTATTATTTCCCATTTTAGGTTGGATTCAATTTCCCAGAAAACATTTTCTTGCTTTCTTGAAGCTAGGAACTTGGATAATATTATCATTTCTCTTATTTAGTATTACCGAAAACAGTGTTACTTAATCAAAAACTTTTACCAATTTTAAAAACCATTTCCTTTTGAGAGTTCAATTGAAGAACAGTGATTTTTAAAGATGGTGTTGTCATTTAAGCATTTATAACAAGCACACACTTTCACAGGATCAAAACTCAAACATTTAGATAGCATAGAACCAACAAATCATCACTTAAGTCTGTCTAGCATGCTCAGAACTTCATCGAGCATTCTCGAAAGTTTATCAAGCAACCTTAGAAGTATATCATTTCAGTGATTGTGCTCGAAAAACTTTAACTTTGTGCTCGAGTAGTAATTTGCAAAGAATCAGCACGGTATCTTGAACACATGTACATGCTTGACCACTGGTAACAACACTCTTGCTCGAGTTACTTGAGAAAAACTTCAAGTATGGATTGTTTGTGCTCGAAGAGCATTAAACACGCATCTACCACAGAAGCATGCTCGAAACACTTGCAAAAGTTTTCAAGACAGCATTCTATGCTCGAGCTGTTGAGCAATGACATCTGTGCTCGAATGACTTAGAATAGTCTTACAAGAGCCTATGCTTGTGCTCGAATAGCAATAAGCACATCATCAAGCACAGATTCATGCTCGAAGTAATTAGAATGATAAAAATTCATCATGCAGGCACAGATCAAAGTACTAAAAGCTGTAATTAACACAGTTAACAAAAATTCCACACAAGAGCAGTCACAAACATGATTCATGCAATTCGAGTAATCATTCAAGCATAGCAATTCATCATGCAAACATTCAAGGTGAGTAACATAGATAATCAGTAAGCACCTCACTTAAGCACATATCCTAAATTAAACCTCATCAGCATTCATCATTCCTAGGCATTTTAACAGAAAATGAAACCTGGTCTTCTCTAAAGGTTTGGTGAAAAAATCAGCCAAATTATCAGATGTGTCTACCCTTTTCATTTCTATTAGCCCTTTTTCCTGACAATCCATATTAAAATGATGTCTAATTTCAATGTGCTTAGTCTTAGAATGTTGGACTGGATTCTTAACAATAAACATAGCAGCAGTATTATCAATTAAGATAGGAGTAAGTAAGAAACTCAGACAATAGTCCAGCAATTGATTTTGAATCCACAAAACCTGTGCACAGCAAGCAGAGGTAGCAATATACACAGCTTCAGCAGTGGAGATTGACAATGTAGTTTGCTTCTTGAATTGCCAAGACACCAGCCTGTTTCCTAGAAACTGGCATTCTCCAACGGTTGATTTGCTACTCATGTTGCAAATATCATAGTCACTGTCTGTGTAGGCCATCAAGTCAAAGGAAGGGTTCTTTGGATACCAAACCCCAAAATCTGGTTTTCCATTTAAATATCAGAAAATCCTCTTAACTGCTAGCATATGTGAAACCTTGGGGTTAACTTGAAATCTTGCACATACACACACGGCAAACATAATATATGGCCTAGATGTTGTTAGATACATCAATGACCCAATCATGGCCTTGTATTCATGCTGGTCCACTGGCTCCCCCTTTTCATCAGGTACCATTTTCTCATGTGTATCCATTGGTGTGGACACTGTCTTGAAGTCTTGGCAGTTGAATTTGTTAAGAATCTCTTATACATATTTGGATTGACTTATGAAGATGCCATCAGCTTTCTGTTGCACTTGAAGTCCAAGGAAGAAATTCATTTCTCCCATTGAGCTCATCTTGTACTTGGATTTCATTACTTGCTCAAACTCTTTGCACATCTGTTCATTTGTAGAGCCAAAGATAATTTCATCCACATACACTTGTAGCAGCAGCAGATCTTTGTTCCGTCTTTTGTAGAAAAGAGTCTTGTCAATTGCCCCTCTGCAGAAACCATTTTCCAACAAATGAGTTGACAGCTCACTATACCAAGCTCTTGGTGCTTGATGTAATCCATATAGTGCCTTGCTGAGCTTGTAAACCTTGTTGGGATGCATTGGATCTTCAAATCTAGGAGGTTGAGTGACATAGACTTCTTCATCAATTTTTCCATTCAAAAATGCAGACTTTACATCCAATTGATAGACCTTTATATTCATGGATGCTATATATGCCAGAAAGATTCTGATTGCTTCTAGTCTTGCAACTACAGCAAAAACTTCTTCAAAGTCCACTCCTTCCTCTTGTAAGCATCCTAGAGCTACCAGTCTTGCTTTGTTCTTAATAACAATTCCTCTTTCATCCTTTTTTTTTTTGAAGACCCATTTTGTTCCAATAGCATACTTGCCTCTAGGCTTGTCAACCAAGTCCCATACATGTAAGTCTCTGAATTGGGCTAATTCCTCCTGCATAGCTTCTACCCAGTTGTTGTTTTTTAAAGCTTGATTAATGTTCTTTGGTTCAACTTGGGATAAGAAGCAGGCATACAGGCAGATGTTTGCCTTTTCAGAAGAACTTCTTGTCACTCTCTCATGCAAGGCTCCTATTATGTTTTCTGTAGGATGGTTTCTTTCGAAAGAGGTGGTCTGCACAACTTGTAGTGCAGAAACTTCTGTCTCTATATTTGTCATGTTTAACTCAGCAGATTCATCTTCAATTCTCACTTGGGATTCTTCATTTGCTTGAACTTGATTTATCTCTGATGAAGATGCTTCATTTGACCCAAATTGTAGAAAGTCAAACCAAGACTGGAACCTATCTTCAAATTGATTTATCCTTTCAGTCTAAACTGGTTGCTGACTTTGAATTGGTTCACTCTCTACTTCACTTGGTCCTTCATTAGAGACTTCCACTGCATCATCTTGTCCATTTGTATCAACTTCAGCATCTTGACGGTTGTTCCTTTAAAAGTAAAATCCATTAGAATCAGGAGCAACAGATGACCATAGCTTGTCCAGATCAACTTGTCTTTGTATTTCTTTATTTTAAAGGCTGGTTCTGTACATGCTGTCATCCATATCTTCACTGTAGATTTTGAAGGACTTGATCATCTTTTCCAATTCAAATAGCCACTTGGGTCCTTCAACATTATTGAAATGGTTTTCATTGAAAATTATATCAGAAGACTCAATAACCACCATGTGCTCTTTCACATAGACTCTATAAGCTTTTGAATGAGATGAATAGCCCACAAAGAAACATTCCAGTGATTTGGACTGGAGCTTGTTCAAATAGTCCTTTGTATTCAGGAGTGAGCATCTGCATCCAAAAGGCTTTAAGAACTTCACATATGGCTTTCTTTTAAAGATAACCTCATATGGAGTCTTATTTTGAGCCTTGTTCAATAGAACCCTGTTCTCTACATAACATGCAGTGTTGATTGCTTCTGCCCAAAAAGTAACTAGCAGGTTTGCATCAGCAATCATGGTCCTTGCAGCTTCAATTAATGTTCTGTTTCTTCTTTCTGCAACACCATTTTTTTCAGGAGTTCTGGGAGCACTGTATTGGTGAAAGATACCCCTAGAAGTGCAGAATTCATCCATAGTTCCATTTTTGAACTCTGTCCCATTGTCACTTCTAATGACCTTCACCTTCCTCTCAACTTGATTTTCCAATTTTAGCACATACGTTCTGATCAACTCTGCAGTTTCATCTTTGCTTCCCATAAAGTATACCCAAGTAAACCTTGAATAGTCATCAGTAATCACCAGGCAGTATCTTTTCTTCCCAATACTTGGAACACTTATAGGACCAAATAGATCCATGTGTAACAGTTCCAATACCTCATCAGTGTTTATCATTTTGCTTTTATGTGAGGATTTGTGTTGTTTCCCTTTCAGGCAAGATGTGCATTTTTCTTCCAATTTGAACCCTCTTGTGGGAAGGCCAACAACATGTTCACCTTTTACAAGTTTGTTCATTTTCTTTAAGTTCACATGACACATCTTCCTATGCCATAGCTTAGTTTCATTTTCAGTTGCTTTTGACACAAAGCATGAACCACCTCTTGAAGTTGCATTGTTCATTCTCAGTTCATAGAGGTTGCCATTTCTTGGAGCCATCATCATAATCATATCAGTTGGAATCACAAATTCAGGCTTCAATATCAGGCAGTGTTCATCATTGAAAGCCACCTTGTATCCTTTGTCACAGACTTGAGAAATGCTAAGCAAATTGTATTGCAGTCCTTCAACATGCAGTACATTCTCAAAGGATACTTTACCATTTGTGAGAATTCCTCTACCAACAATCTTACCTCCATTTTCATCACTCCCAAAGGCAACTGGCCCTTCATATTTCTTTTCATAATTGATTAACACACTCTTGTCACAAGTCATGTGCCTAGAACATCCACTATCCATATACCATGAGTCATTTTTGTTCAAGGACTGTTCCTGAGTATTTGAAGATTCAGCCTAGTCATGCACTTTTGCCATAAATGCAACATTTGCCCTCTCCATTTCAGCAGCATGATTGCTCCAATCAAATTACCCATCCTGTGGCACCCTGGTAACAGCAACATTTCCTTGGTCTCTCTGCTGGTTCACGTTGTTCTGATTTGTTCTGTTCTTGTTTGTATGAGCCTGCATTTGGTTGTTTCTTTGAGGTTGAAATGTTTGTTGTTGGGGTCTGTTTGGATTTTGGTAGGGGTTCTGGTTGGTAATCTGATTCCTTTGCTGCTGGAAATTTTGATTCTGGTTCTGGTAGAATTGATTTTGATTCAATTAATTTCCAGCTTGCCTTGGCATGTTACATTCTCTGGCAAATTGTCTAGGTTGTTGACAATTATAACAGATGGCCTTCGATTTGTCAAATCCAATTCTTTCAGTTAGACCATTGAAGCTTGTTCTAACTATCCTATTATACAATCTCTTGCTCCTTACTGCTAGCATAGCTTCTTGCCATTTAATGTCCATATCTTCTAAATCATCAGCATCTATTTGTTCTAGATCTTCTTGGACAATGCTTGTATTTATCAAATTCATGGCCACAAAGGCATGGTATGACTCAGTGAACCTTTGCAGAACTGACTTTAGTCTTTCTCCTTCCTTAAACTTGAATCTGTCAAGCTGCTGTTTCAATCTGTCTTTCTTGATGTCTCTCAATTCAGTATTCCCTTCAAACATTTCAAGAACTGCATCATACATACACTTTGCGGTCTTATGACGATTTACAGTTGTCAAAATTTCCTAAGAAAGCCCTAATTTTAGCATAGACAGAGCTTTATCATCTCTCTTCCTCATCTTCAGTTCAACGTAGTTTCCTTCAGTGATGGAAGTCCAGAGCTCTGGGTCATTGTTGTTCACAGCTGCTTCAAAGAGCACATTCCATTTTATGAAGTTTTCTTGTCCAAGCAATCTTGGAATCTTGTTTGTGGATACTTCTTGGTCTTCCATTTAGTAGATCTGGAGTTTGCAATAGTGAAAGCAGAGTAAATTTTCAAGCTTTTTCACAACCTTCTGTCCCGTGGCCTTCAGCGAACTTACTCAAGCTCTGATACTACTTGTCTGGACCGTGAGTCGGGTGAAACCTTAGAAAGGTTGACAAGAACACACCGACTCGATTACCCAAAAGGCCTGTTGAATATCCCGGCGGAATCAGGATATCCAACGAATGGGAACGAAGGGGTGTGAATAATAAACACAAAACAGTAACAAATGGTCAATCAAAGCTCATTCCATAGACAAAGATTCACTGTAATAAATACATCATTAATGGAACAGTGAAAGGAATGTCTAGGGTTTTGTGTGACGACGGCGGAGATTGTACGAGAAAACAAAGAGAATATTCTTTGGAATGTTTTTCGTATTCAGTGCGTGCCAACCTGTATTCCGTCTGGAAATCCGTGTCCTAAAAGGTATCCTAGGACCCCTATTTATAGACCCTGACATTCATTCTAGAAGTTCCTAATCATTACATAATGAAATACAAAATAATACAAGTGTTGATTCCTCGAGCAAGATAACAATCTTTCTCGAGCAAGCTCACTATGCTAGGTATGCTCATTGACTGTCCTCGAGCATACTTTACTTAGAATATCTTCAGTGAAGATATTCCCTTCCAGTAGACTTCATTCTTCTTGACTAATCCATGCTTTGCTCGAACCAATCCATCGAGCAAGCTCATTCTTCTTGATGTCTTCAGCTTTTCTTATTCAGCAATCTTTATCAAGCTAGGATGTAAATCTTGCTTGGGAACTGAACTATGCTTGAAGTCCTTGCTTTGATCACTTGACATCTTCCTATTGCATCCATGTTTGTCTGCATGTGCTCGATCATCCTGTGCTAGTAACACTTGATTAAAACTTGTATGATCAAGCTGTTTGCTCGGTTGGCAATCCATGCTCGATAGAAGAATACTCTTGCTCGTTGAAGTGTAGCTTGCTCGAAGCCTTAACACTTAGAAGAATTAACCATTTAAGGTTTTGAAGACCTTGCTCGAAGTAGTAAAACCATGCTCGATCGTCTAGGCTTGCTCGATGTCCATACTTAGCCATTTATCTGAGGAGGTGGAGAAGATTCCAATCTTCCTTATCATAAATCCGACCCAACAAAGCAATTATTCTCTAACTCTGAAATGTAGTTGACATTCTCAAAAATAACTTTTCCATTCGTCAATGTACCTTCCCCCACAATTTGACCTCCTTGGTTTCCTGCGAAACCAACATACTCTCCATGATTAGATTTGACATCTTTGAAGAGTACCCGTCATGTGCCTAGAGGCTCCACTATCCATTATCCAATGAGAATCATGAGATCTTGGAAGCCCCTGCACATACAGTAAACAATTTTAGTGAAACAAGGAAACCCAAGCCTTCTTGGTCTAGGTTTGTTTGAAGTTTTTGTACAACAACCTAATATCATCAATATCTGAATCACAAGACAACAAATCCTCACTAGTTACTTGTGAATTAAATTCAGTTTGTACTTTCTCAACAACCTCTGGCGGTTTAACAACCGTTTTAGCCACCCAATTTTGACCTATGGCTTGCTTCTTGTTGTAAAAAGATGTTTGGCTATTTTTGAAACCTTTGACTTTGAAACATCAATTTTAACACCCTTTTCATCAATTATTTTAACAAACTCATCACGTTTCAAGATTTTTACATTTTCAGGAACAATCACAGGTTTCTTTTTACTCACATAACCTAGACCAGGTTTCATGGTGATAGAATTCTAAGATGGAGCATGCTCATTCTTAAATCGATTGGGACACGCATAGAAAACATGTCCAATTTCATTACAGCAAAAACAACGTCTCCGGTCAACAAACTTGTTAACATGAGATGTCATTTCAGGTTGTTCGCGCTTTTTCTTTTGTTGATAAAACTCCGGGTTTGATTGATTTCTATAAATTGCTTCTTTTTCAGATTTCGAGGTCTTACCATGCACAAATAGAATTTTATTAATTGTTTTGACCAGATGAGATTGCTTTGAATAAAAACTGGTTTTAGCAAATCTCGTCGAATCAACATGATTTTCCTTTTCAACAACTTTTTCTTCAGTTAACACTGATTCTGCAACTTTGATTCCGGTTGACATATCACAATCAGAACTATGATTATCCATCTTTTCAGTCTCAATAAACTCATCATTATCAGACACATTTTTATCATGCAATGGAGTTTTAATTTCCATATTCAGTGCCTTTTTCAAACCTTAGGTTTGTTTGGAATATAAGCATTCCACATTGGTGGAGGCACGACATGATAATCACCAAATGATGTTATGTTCTCGTTCACATCATCCTTGATTTTAGTTCCAGGCATAATGTGATCTAGAACATAAGATGAAGCAGGGTAACTCATTAATTTCAAGTTTACTCTTTCTGTCTCAATCTTAAGTGTTTGCAACTCAAGTTTGAGAGCTGCATTCTAATCAATGTGTCTGTTAATGGCAATTTGTTTATCTTCCACAGTATGTTTTAACATTGAAATTGGCTTTTGATTTTGTTGAATACTTGCCCACAATTTTTTTTCACATTTTTGCAATTTCATATAAGCCTCATTAACCCTATTAAGATCTAACAACGCTTGATGATAATGTTTTTTCAACTCTTTAATTTCAAGAGTTTTGAAGTCACACTCATTACATGGTGATTCGCATTTTTCACATATATTTGAGTTTAGAGTTACCTGATGTGCCATGAGTGTCTGTTCTGTTGGAGAACATTCTTCACTTGAAATTTCAGAATCTACATCTGTAACCAAATTTTCAATATACTCCTCTTTTAACTGAACTGATTCCTCCTTATCTTCTGATCTTTTGACTTCTGAAATTACCTCTTCTTCTTCTCCAAAGTCAATCTTCCGATGAGGTACTTCTTCACCGTTAAACCAACCTGCAAAACTTTCTATGATATCAGGTGGAAATAATGAAATCAAATAGTCAGAAGGAACCTCATGAATTTTATCATATGTTCGAGGAAGTTCATCATCTGTATTCTTCTTATCATCCACTTGATCAACCTTTTCACCATCCTCATTCTTATCCATACTCTTTTCCTTTTCAACACAATCATTCACTTTGTCCTCAACCACTTTAATCACAGCCTCAACATTATCAATAACCTTCTTGTCCACATTTCTGCTACATTTGCTTGCAACACCAAGTTCCAATCGAAACCCTTGTCCATCTGAGCTGTAGAAGCTTTTTGTTGTGAAGTTGATGCTTCTGTCGGCTTCTTGCCTTTTAATGATTCTGCCTCAGTTCGATGATAAACTGGCTGTTTGTAGTAATCCCTACCAAAGGGATTTGCAGTATTATCATCCACATTTCTGCTTGTACACTCCCTCTTGAAGTGTCCTTTTTCTTTGCATCTAAAGCATCTCACTTTAGAATTATTAAAACCCAACTTTGATGTTGATCCATCTAGCACATTTCTTCCGGTTATCTCCTTGAACCTATGAGCCCTTCTAATCACACTTGCCATGCACCACCGTATATCAATCATTTCCATTTCTTCTGGATCAATCTGGTCGTAGTCTTCTTTTGTCATATTATAATTTCCAATACGACCTGCAACCAGACACTCGTATGATTCTAAAACTGATCCAAGGAATGCCATATGTTCCTTACAGTGTCAGTGGTCAAGTTTCCTGTATTCTTCAGATTTACAGCAATGTTGCACTGTACAATATCAGGATCTGGTGTGATAGATGCTTGAGATACCGAAATCGTTCCTGGAATCGTTTCAGAATAACTATTACTGTAATGTGGAGTAGCAGTAATATTTGAAACACAAGCTTGTCCAGTTGACTCAGCCCAAAAAATTGTGGGAATCTTATGATTTGAAGAAATAGCAGATTGTGAACCTATGAAATACAACCCAACATCTTGTGAAACTGTTGTTGATTTCATCTTCTTTTTTTTTCTTAGCTCTAATTCGTGTGCCTCAAGCTTTTCAATAAATCTAGCAAGGTTTATACGGGCATATGCAACAGGATTTGACTTTTGAATCATTATGAAAGTGCCCCATTCTTCAGGTAGTGCGTAAGCCAGCTTATCAATGTACTCATAATCAGGCTTGTCAATGCCTAATCTTTTCATTTCATTCACCAAGTGGCAATATATCTCAACCAACTGCGCAAATGTTTCCCCCTTAACTTGAGTAAAGATATCAAACACTTTCTTCAGCAGTGCCATCTTGCTTCCTTGTTTAGTAGAGCTTGCCAAATTGAGTAGCACGAGCCATTGTGTTGTTGTAATTGAAAATTTTCAGACTTAATGGCTTGTTGAAACAAATTCAACATCTTCTTTTCTCTTAAAAACCGATTTCTTTCACCTTCAGCAATTTGTGACAACCTGTAATTGTTCCTATTCTCATTCTTTGGAATAATGTATTCTTCCTCAACAGCCGTCCACGTCTCGTAGTTCAAAGCTTGTACATACGTTTCAAACTTGTCAGCCCAAGACTGATAATCTTCCATACAGAGAAGTTTAGGTGGCTTATCTGATGTTCCCATTTCGTTCTCAAGATTAAGATTCTGAAGCAATGCAGAAGGCTGTGACACAAACCCACTAAAGTTTTCCATTTTGGTCAAAGAAGGTCAACGTATAACTTCTGCTCTTGATCAACGGATATGTATGAAGGTCAACGTATATATTTGTTAACGGATAAGTATAGGTCAACGTATAAGATGTGATCAACGTATATGTATACACACGTATATGTTTTTCACCTTATAACATATACGACGTATATGTTATAAGCCGGATAAGTTATACATGAATAACATATGCGTTGATATGACATATCCGCTAAAAGACATCTTTTTGGAGTTTTGGCAATTTGGAGGTTCAAATGATGTAGGACTTGAGTGTAAACTTGAAGGATTTGTGACGGATAGGTAAGGAATGTCTTGTGAAAAATTGAAGAATTTTTTATGCTTGAATTAGTAGACAGAAACAAAAACCTTGAAAACTTGTGATGTTCAAGCTAGTAACGAGCCATAATGCTCTGATACCACTTGAAAGATGATGCCATGCTGATGTATAAAACAATTAGGATCACTAGATGTTACAACTTGTGTCACAAAGTGCGGAATCCATTGAGAGTGAACAAAACAAGTAAATGTTAAGCATATTCTTCATTGATAACTTCAAAGATTACAAGATATGACTTTGTAGCAACTTGCTCTCTCTACTCTCTCACTCTAACATTCACCAAAAGTCTACATAATCACGCATAAGTCCCCTATTTATGGGAAACAACTTGAAAGACCCCAAGCCCGTATAAGTTATATGGCCATATGTTATGCGCCGCATAACATATGCAGTCTTGTGGACTTATGCGCTTATCCGTTATATCCAACTACAAAACATACATTTGACAATTCTAGTCCTACACAATCATATCTAATATATCTAAGACCTTAGCAATAGATATTATGTCCTAACAGGTTGCTTTCTTTGGGGCCATTCTATAATGATAATCAAATATAAGGCAGTTAATACTAATTCCAGTATATGACACATTGTAACAAGAATCACAATAAAGGTTACACAAGTAATTCAAATAACACACTGGTATTATACAAACTGTTCTGTACATTAATAACAAAAGATACATAAACTTAGCCTGATTAAGGCCAGTGATTGCATGTATATATCAAAATCTGTCACTATGTGAAGTTTGGACTTAACCCTGTAAGGGCCAGTGCTTGTAATAATAGATCAAAATCATGTTCCATCTCAGCATAACATATTACTATATACCTACATGGAGTGTCAAAAGATCACGTACACAAATTCGTAACATACTGTATCTATTTGTACAAACGATGTACCGACCATAAACACACAAACACTAATGCCATAATCATCCAGTAACAGTTCTGCAGTCGGGCTTTCGCCCTATCCAAACACCAACGGTGGTAAGCATCTGACTGTTGCAAGTTCGGTACTATCTGTTGTAAGCTCAATAAGCACTGAGTCATGTCTCTCATCTCCTAGTTATTGTTTGCTATAGCTATCGAGTGGTCTATCACACGGTCAGTCAGGACAGCCATCCAGGAGTTATTTTCTATGTTTGGGAGGTCGGGGTTAGAGGTAGTATACTCAACGAACGGGAGGGTGAAGTACCTGTCCTAGGACGTGAAGGGTCTCCCCGATGATGGGTAGATCTAAGTGGGGATAAGGTTGGTTAAATCGGGGTTACCCTAATACGAGTTGTTTGTCGGACTCGTGCAATGGCTGAAGTAGTCGGGGATAGGTGGATTGGTGGAGTAGGTGATTTGACTACTCTAGTGGGTGAACGATATAGACTGGTAACCTTATCCTGACCTTTATGTGGTGACCTAGGTGGATAACTATCGCATCTATAACCAGATAGGTCAAGCTCGTTGTTGGGTAGCTCTGTAACCACTATCTCCTCGATATCACTTGTTCCTCTTCCGGTAGATAGTCATGGCTTCTTGCCATATCCTGTACAATGGTTAGTTATAAGAATAATATTTATTGATAGTGTTAACTAGTGTAGAGGAGGTTAATTAATTAAGCCATATCTAATATTAATTATAATAAAATATAATATTAGTTTTGTTAAAATTTAATTTTAATTATAATAAGAATTAATAATGATTATAATAGAATATAATATTCATTACAATAAGATTTTACCATTATTGACCGTACAGTACGTACACGTATTCGTACACCTTGTTCCAGATAAGCATATATGTGTGTTACATAGTTATATATTTAATATTTTTTTTTATATACATATGTTGCCATTTTTACCTATTAGTATGTTCCGCGACGTCATCCCGAATTCCCTCGTACAAGCAAGTCTGTTATTATCTTCCGAACCACAATAACTCACTTGCCCTACAAGTTAATCCCGACATCCATAAGTATATAATATTAAATTATTATTTATTTATTTTCCTAGAGTTAATCGAGCCTACGATTATATTTAGGTACCCTAAAGGATAAACTAATCCTTTATAACCAATGGCTCTGCTAGCAACTTTTGTCACACCACGACTAGTACAATGAGGAAGCATAAAACGGGAATGTAACAGACACCTCTGGTATCAACCACATTGTTTAGAAAGAAACATTACAAACTAATTTTCAATATATTACATTAGATTGTTCTATCATTGTTTTACACTCTAGGTGATACAAACAAAACTAGTTCAATAAACTATTTAATCTTACTACTAAAACCCTTGCTTCTATTCACATAGTATCAACCACACCTTGTATACGTAGCAAGTCAACAGGTTATTCCAACTTTGGTATACCTGTAAAGCAGTTTAAATCAGGTCAACTACAAGAGTTGGTGAGTTTCACGAGTTTCAAGAAAACAGTTATGCGTAATCACAAGTTAACACTTGTATGTTCGATTATAAGTATGTATGTAAGTGATATAATTATGCTAACCAACAGTAAAGCCTTGACTATCATTCGTGCTGCGTGCATCCATTTCTCACGCCCAATCAACCATTGTGCCCTCTTTCCGCCCACAATATGCCCCAAGTAGCAATGTCTAACACTACATAAGGGTTTTGTATAATTATGGTCACGTGCAAACGGGATAATGTCTCAGCAAACCATGATGGCCCTGCCTGGGTTTGTCAAACAATAGTACTATTCACAAGCCACCAGCTCAAAGTTAATCATTGTGTTAGTGGGGAGTTTCGTGTGTTAGCACATAGATAATTTACATTATTACACGTTTCAGATATGTATATGTAATCAAACATGCTTTTCACCCCAAAAGCTCGTAAAAGTTGTTTAAGAGAGGGGTCATGAAACTCACGGTTTACTCAGTATTCAATAGCATGTCAGTTCGAGGTTTGTTTGACTTGTAATCACTAGTCGCTATAATTAAAATTATAATAATATTAATATTTTAATATTATTATAATCTCAATACTAAGCTGGGCTGTATATCTAATCTGGTATAGCTGGTATGCCCAGAAAGTGTCAATAGGCTTAGATTGTGATGTTGTTCAATTTCTGATACTTAAACCCGAACATGGCTCAGTTTCCTTGTTTTCCCAGCTGGGTCAAGTTGTTTGTTTATGCGTTTAGAAAACAGGTATGGGGATGTAAGCTTAGGTAAATGTGTTGGTTGATAAAATGATTAGGTTATAAAGAAAGATCACATATTGGGGTTCTGGATTTGCTACAGGGCTCATTTCTATTTATTCAATTTGATTTGGAGAAAAATGCGTACAATCTATCCAAATTGTCCAGATTTCTCATAAAAAGTTTGTTTTACATAACTAATCCAAAAAATATAATTACCAATCACTCTTGATGTTCTGCTATTCCAACGGGTCCGTTAATCACGAACTCGTCGATTTTTATCATAATTGAATTTGTTTAATCTCTAAATTAGTACAATTAATTATCCTTAATACTTAAATTATGAAAATTTAGTCATTTTCAATTAAAAATGTAGATTTTTATATAAGTATTTCTGGAATTATTTACCGATTTATTAATTTTTAAAAATGCATTTTATCTGCTATATTTAGCCCGAAAATCGTCTGTTTATACCAAACGATCTTCGAAAAATCCACCAAAATTCCTGAGTGACCAGAATATAACACAAAATAACCAGGAAAACTTTCAAAATCTAACAACCTTTCCAATTGTCCTTTTTGAGCTAAAAACGACTATGAAAATTCAAATAAAGGTGAATACACAAAACATACTTAGTCTTTTCAAAATGCTCCCAAATTTCATATGTTTTCATAATATGACAAATCTGAGTTCCCCACAAAATTTCATAATTTTTCAAGTATTTAAACTATTTTTCCCAAATAAACGCCCCAATACGGTAATAAATTCGCCAAATATTCTAGGATGGTAGAAAAATTACCAAATTTGAACAGGGACTCAATGATAAGCTCCCTGATGTCCTTGAAAAATTTCATGACCTAACAATGTAAGACCCCAAAACCCAGGAATCCTACAGTTGGTCATCATATCCAAAAATTCCCAAAATTTTAAAACCAAACAAGTTCATCTTATTAAAACCAGTTCAGAGTAATAAACAGCAGAATAATTAGTATCAAATTTCCAAAAAACCGGGAAGAGTACCCAAAACCAAAATTTAAATGCCTATAGTAGTAAATGAAAAGAAACAGTTTGCGTTATTAATTCTCCGACTAGATATGCCTTCAACCGTTCGAGTAGTCTCGAGCACGTCCAAGCGATAGTTCCCTACTTCTCAACCTGATAATAGTATTCAGGTGTGTGCTATTCTTGAGTCTCACGTACAATTAAATTCGGTTTTTGATGTTTGTAAGAAGATTTGCAACACTTGGGATTGGACTAGCAATGGTAGTGTTTGTGATAAAGGTACTCGGATTATTGTGGGGTGGAATACGGATCTGGTTGATCTAATGGTTATTGATTATTTGAACCAGGTTCTTCACGTTCAGTTAAAGTTTAAGTTGGATAATAAGGCGATGTATTGTTCTTTCGTGTATGCTGAAAATTGTTATTTGAAAAGAAGGGAGTTATGGCATAATCTTGCAGTTCATAAACAATTCACTCGTGGTAAACCTTGGGCTTTACTTGGAGACTTTAATTGTGCTCTTAATTTGGAAGGCAGATTACATGGTTCTTCCAAAATATCCACTGGGATGCTTGATTTTCGTGCTTGTGTTAAGAACATTGAAGTTGAGGATATAAATGGGGTCGGGCTCCAATTCACTTGGAACAATAAACCGAGAACGGGTATGGGTCTTTTCAAAAAGCTTGATAGGGTGATGGGAAACTCTAAATTCATGGATATTTTTAATGATTCAACGGCGGTGTTCCTTCCATACCGGATTTCAGACCACTCTCCATGTTTATTGAAATTCCCCTATCTTATTAAAGGTAATCCTAAACCGTTTAAATTCCCTAATTTCTTAATTGGTAAACCGGGTTATAATGATATTATTGCTAACGGCTGGAAAATTGAGGTGAATGCTTATTACATGTTTCGCGTGGTAAAGAAACTCCAAAACTTAAAACATCCAATCCGTTCTTTGTTGCATCGACAAGGCAATCTCCACAAGAAAGCTAATGATCTAAGAACACTTATTGATGATTGTCAAACCCGTCTTGACATTGACCCTACTAATTTGGAGTTGATTCGGGAACAGAGTAGTTATCTTAAGGCTTATCATGAGGCAACTAAAGATGACGAAGAATTCCTAAAACAAAAGGCTAAAGTCGATTGGTTAAAGCTTGGTGATTCTAACACTGCGTATTTTCACAATTCCTTGAAAATGCGAAACCATAGATGTCGTATTGATACTATAGGTGATGGTCAGGGCCAATTATATGAGGGATCGGATGTTCCTTCGGTGTTTTTTAATCATTTTATGAACATTTTTGGTTCGGATATGCAACCACTGAAAAAACCAGATAATCATTTTTTTACTACTAAGCTCTCGGCCTCTCAGGCGGAGCTGATGGTTAGACCTATATCCGATTTGGAAATCAAGGAAGCTTTTTTCTCTATTGGGAATACCAAAGCGCCGGGGCCTGATGGTTTTTCTTCGGCCTTCTTTAAAAGTTCTTGGGATATTGTTGGGAAAGATGTTTGTTTGGCGGTTCATGAATTTTTCAGAAAAGGAAGTCTCCTTAAACAGGTTAACCACACTATTATTGCCCTTATTCCCAAAGTGACCACCACTTTTACTCCTAATGATTTTCGTCCCATCTCGTGCTGCAACACTTTATATAAATGCATTACCAAGATTATCTCGGTTCGTATGATGAACGGTTTGGAGTCGTTGATTGATATCAATCAGTCTGCGTTTGTTCCTGGGCGTAGAATTTCTGACAACATCCTTTTGACCCAAGAATTAATGCATAATTATCACACTAATAACGGACCACCTAGATGTGCTTTTAAAGTTGATATTCAGAAAGCTTATGATACGGTCAGCTGGGACTTCATTCGTGATATTCTATATGGGTATGGTTTCCACGATAGGATGACTCATTGGATAATGGAATGCATAACCACTTCTTCTTTTTCGATATCCATAAATGGGAACTTACACGGGTTCTTTAGTGGTAAAAGAGGTCTAAGACAGGGTGACCCGATGTCTCTTTATATTTTCACGCTGGTTATGCAAGTCCTCACTTTAATTCTGCATCGGAAGGTTCGTATTGAACGCTCGTTTCGTTTTCATCGTCATTGTGAAAAATTAAATATTATCAATATTTGCTTTGCGGATGATTTGTTCCTGTTTGCTCGAGGCGATGTGGATTCTGCTAAAACTATTATGGGGGCTCTGAATGATTTCAAAGATATGTCCGGGCTTACTCCTAGTGTCCCGAAAAGTACCGCGTTTTTCTGTAATGTTTCGGATCGCGTTAAAAGTGGGATTTTGAATTTTATGCCCTTCGTTGAAGGTAGGCTCCCGGTTAAATACTTGGGAGTTCCACTTATTTCTACGAGGCTAAATTACCGTGATTGTAAGAGGTTGCTGGATCGTTTGGATAATCGGATTAGAGATTGGAAGAATAAAACTTTATCTTTTGCGGGTAAACTTCAGCTGGTCAGGTCTGTTCTGTCGTCCTTATATATTTACTGTCTGCTGTTTTCTCTCTTCCTTCTAGACTTATCGCTGATCTTGAAAAACGGATTAAAAATTTCCTTTGGGACTTTGGACACAAAAAGGGAAAGCATAAAGTTTCTTGGGATGTTGTTTGTCAGCCGAAAAGTGAAGGTGGTTTGGGTATCCGGCGTATCCGGGATGTCAATAACTCTCTTATGGTTTATCATATTTGGAGTTTAATCAATGATCGTAATTAGTTGTGGGTTAAATGGATGCATGTGTATAAAATGAAGGGGCGAAATTTTTGGAGCTTGCAGATTCCAAACTCTTGTACTTGGGGGTGGAGGAAAATTCTTCAGTTTCGTCCCCGTATTAGACATTTTATATGGCATGAAATCGGTAATGGGAGATCTACTTCAGTTTGGTATGATAAATGGGATGATTTATGTCCTTTAAGTGATTATATTAACCCGAGAGCTATACATGGGGCTGGTTTGACTTTAAAAAACTGTGTCAGTGATGTTGTTCATCATAATAACTGGGGCTGGCCGCCTGATTGGATTTCGAGATTCCCTATTCTTTCGAACTTAAAGGGGGTGAGTATTTATCCGGAAAAGAGGGACAAGATCGTGGTAAGGGATGAGAATGGGACTTCAATGAATTTCTCGACTTCAGGAATATGGCAACTTCTTCGAATCCCGGCTGATAAGGTTTCTTGGATGCATGTTGTTTGGTTCTCTCAATGTGTACCAAAACACTCCTTTATGTTGTGGATTGTGCTTCATGATAGATTGAGCACGCAGAATCGTATAATGGGGTGGAATATTGGTGGGTATCCAAATCATAATCTGTATTGCTGCCTTTTACGTAATGGAGAGCCGGATTCTCGTAATAATCTCTTCTTTGAGTGTAAGTTCTCTTCTGAGGTTTGGAGTATTGTCAAATTGAAAGGTAAGTTTCAGGGGTGCATGAATGGTTGGGCGAATATTCTTCAATATGTGTCTCAATTTGGAATGTCCAACTCTATTGATAATGTTATTAATCGGCTGTTACTTGGGGCATCGGTTTACGTAATTTGGAAGGAACGAAATAACCGGCTTTTCAGGAACTCTTTGAAGACTCCAAAGATTGTTGCTGATGAAATCATTAAGGGTACTCGCCTAAAGCTTATGACTCTAAAGTTCAAGAATTCTGATCGGGTCAATCGGGTTCTCGAAGATTGGCACTTTCCGAGGGGAGTTTCACACCAAATTGATGATAATGGTTGATCTGATTTGTTATGTTTGTTTCTTTGGTTCTTGTGTAGGCTTTAGCAGTGTTTACCTTTGTTTGGTGGTTTTGGTTTTGTTTACTCTTGTATGGCATGTCATACATGAGAACTAATATGGCACTTTGTCATATTACTTGTTCTTTGTTGGTTGTGTGGAATGAATATAACCGGGTAAAACCCTTTACCCAAAAAAAAACCTGAAAATCAATTTAACATACACACAAAGTCAGCTAGAGCTGAGTGAGTTCATGTTTTGATAAACAGCATTTATAATTCATTTCAAAAGCTATAGATACAAAACAGTAGAGAGAATAATAAGCAAATAAATAAGTAATTTCACCAAATAATACATTCATGGTCAAACACACATACACGGGCCTCTCCACCACAAGTCGAGACTCGAGTAATATATTTGACCTAGGTGCGGTAAGACATAAGCACGTGACATGAGCCTCACAACCACGGGATTTTAAGAACCCGAGAAATATATTTTACTCGGTCACGGCCTAACAAACCTAAACACGTGATACGGGCCTACCCACCACGAGTACGACCCGAGTAATATATTTGACCCGATCACGGTTTAGCAACCGACGGCATCTACACCACGGGATTTAAAAACCCGAGTAATATATTTGACCCGCCAAAATGATGATTACGCTACACGGGCCTCTCCACCACGGGATTTAAAAACCTAAGTAATATATTTGATCCAGCCATAATCACCATGCACACGCACATCAATAAGCCTACTCACATAATTCATAGTCACATGGAACTAAATAATATCAACATTCATAGGATATAAGGTAATATGTATAAGTCATTCCCGTAATCCAATATAAGTAAGTCTACTCGTATTCAATTGATACTAGGCCTAATAAGATTCTCGAGTCTAGACCACAAGTAATGTATATATATCACTTTAAGTAATTTAAGACCCAAGCACGTCTAAAATATACTAAGGCAAAAAATATAGTTCACACCTAGTTTCGTAAATGCACAAATAATAATTAGGCTATATAATGTCCTTTAAATTGTTTTAACAAGTAAAATCGGGTAATATTGTAACAGGGTGTGTATGCTAGCCCAAAACGTAAAAAGAGTTAAAAAGGGGCATCATAAATTCACTTGATACGAGGCACACAATCACAATGAGCTAGAGAATCGCTAAGTATTCCCACAACTCAAACGCATGTCGGATTCCACGCAAAGATTACTAATGGAACCGAACCGACACGTTTATCCTACGAGGCGTTGTATTTACCAGGTTCAATTACAACATCCCCCGAGGCCTTGTATTTACCAAACCCCCCCCCCCCCCAAATTACCCAAATTACCAAATTACCCTTGGGAAGTTGCTAGTTGAAACTAATACGCGCGTTTATGAGTTTTTTATGCTCCTAACAACCAATTCAGCCCAATGTGGACCAAATTTAATAAAATCACAGCCAACAAGTCCACACGACGCTACAATAGTTAGATGGGTCGGTATTTCGCAAGCAGAACGAACAAACTACCGATGAACGCGAATTTGTGTTGTACCAACCCGTTTGAGTAACCGACAACCAATTCAGCTACAAAACTTAAGAAAATCATTTTTCCATAGCCCGTATATCAAACCGAAGCTACACAAACTGATTTGGTTGTTAATTCCTTCAAACCTTGCGCTAAACGCAACAATTTAACAATCTAGACAACCGAACACTAATTTTCAATCTATCACTAATTGACCAATCAAATGAAAACCATGGCTCACGATATTAAAGTATGTTACACTAGACATACCTAAGAAGATTATGGAGGAAGAACCTCATTCAAAATAGCCCCGAAAGTGTTCAAAACTACAGCCACCCGGTAAGCTTAAAAAAACCGTTTTTCAACAAATAAACAAGCCATAAGGATGAATTAAGGTGAAAAAGAGTTGTAGCAATTTAGTACCGACCTGGAATTGAACTTTTGGAGGCTGGATGGTGGCTGATTGCATGCAAAACGAGGAGGGGGAGGGGTGTTGGGGCCGCCGATCGGACCAGCCAAATGGTTAGGGTTTTAATTTTTTTTTATATAATATAATAATAATATAACACTCTAGCCCTTCCACTTTGATAATGGTTGAAACTTGGATGAAAGGATAAGTAGGTTATGTTTACAAGATCGGCCAGGAGGACCTTTAAAATGCCGGAACGAGACATGCTTAAAATACAAGATTGTTAGGCATAACCCTTTTTAAGGAAATTTACGGACGTCAAGTCTACTCCCTTAAGAATGGGATTCATCCCAGAATCCCGCTACGCAGGAATAAGCACAGATTGAGGCAATTCAAATTATCAAGTTATACACGAGACTGGCACAAGCAAAACCTCTACTGGATGATAACGTACTACATACTAGCTAAACTATTTCACACAAAGGCTTACGAGAGCAAGAGAAATAAACGGTAAAGTTTTATAGGATGAAATGATTGCAAGGGATTACCTGAAATTGTGTCCGCATCCTCGTTTGCCTCCCTCGTAGAGATATTGAAGGCCCTCGCCTTAGCCTTCGGTTTTTCTTCCATTTTCCTCCTCGAGGAAGTCCCCGGCTCGGATTCCCCCACCCTATTGGTATGACAACTGGATGCTAAGTGTCCAGACCCCCTACAACAGGAACAAATCAGAGTCGGACAACCGTAGCTGGCGTGTCCAGTCTTCCCACAACGAAAATAGGGCACAGCCCCAGGCCTGCATTCCCTCCTATGGGGTTTCACGCACTTCTTGCATCTATCGTTATCCGCACTCCCTTTATGATCCGAAATAGAAACATTTCCCCCATAACCCTTGCCATTAGGGTTAGAGTTAGGGTTCCAATCCTTTTCAGGTTCATTTGGGTTCACCATCTCTCTCTGGTCATACAACGTACCCGATAGGGTAACCACCGAATGGAACGAGCTCATGTCGGTAGTCACCACACCCCTACAAATATCCACCGGAAGACCCTTCATACACTTCTTACTTCGCTTGGCTTCGAGAGTAACCAGATCGAGACATAAATGAGCCATTTGATTAAACTTTGTGGTATACTCCCGATGCGTCATATCACCCACTTCCAAAGTTAAGAAATCCTGCTTAACCTTATCTAATTCGTTGTGGTATACTCCCGATGGCTCAGGCCGATCACCCATGGCCTGAGCCAGGTTATCCCACCAACACAACGCCTCAGAACAAAATGAGGCAGTAGGAAAAGTAGCCATATCCTCTCCTTTACACTTACTAATCTTCAACACGGCTTCCATTTCTCTCACCCACTGATGTGTTGCCGACGCATCTTTGGTACCGTCGAAAGTGTGCGGGTCACACTTCTTGAAATCCCCATACGAACAACCCCGAGCAGTGACAAGAATCGTACAAACCTCTTCTTCATCCTCACTCGGCACAATCACCACAGATTCATCTCGAGTCTTCTTATCCGGTCCTCCGTTATCCGTACCCTTACCAACCACCGCCTCTTCCACAACCCTAACAGCCTCGGCAACATTCTCGGGGAATGACATTGTGAAGAACCTGATAAACCTCATCCGCGATCGCCGTGCGCATGGCAGGATCTAAGGCGGGGTTATCCTCGTCCTCTTGAATCGGGGTCTCTTCCTGCTGCGGAGTCGGGTTCTCTTTATCAGTCTCAATGTGTGGCCTACGACCACGACCGCTAGGGTGACATCTCTTCGAAGAACGAGTATTGGCCATATCCTATTCCTACAAAGACAAAACCCTAACATAGTCAGACACAAGTAGTATTTAGAACATGATAGGTAACGGTAAACTGCCAATAACGTTGATCAAGTGTTATTAATTGTTTACTTTACCCACCCATCCTAAGCACCAACCCCCTGCCCCTAACCATATTAATTTCCCATCTAACACTTAAGCAATTATTAACGAAATGAAATATGAAAAGTTCTAAGAATGACTAAATAATTAAAATTTACCTCTTGGTGTGCAGCTACTCGTGGTTGGCGTTTCTAGTCCCTTCTTTTATAGTTAAAGTCCATGCATTCGGGAATGCTCGGATCCCTCGAACCATGGCTCTAATACCAAGTTGTAAGACCCCAAAACCCGGGAATCCTACAGTTGGTCATCATATCCAAAAATTCCTAAAATTTTAAAACCAAACAAGTTCATCTTATTAAAACCAGTTCAGAGTAATAAACAGCAGAATAATAAGTATCAAATTTCCCAAAAACCGGGAGAGTAGCCAAAACCAAAATTTAAATGGTTATAGTAGTAAATGAAAAGAAACAGTTTGCGTTATTAATTCTCCGACTAGATATGCCTTAAACCGTTCGAGTAGTCTTGAGCACGTCCAAGCGATAGTTCCCTACTTCTCAACCTGAAAATCAATCTAACATGCACACAAAGTCAGCTAGAGCTGAGTGAGTTCATGTTTTGATAAACAACATTTATAATTCATTTCAAAGTTATAGATACAAAACAGTAGAGAGAATAATAAGCAAATAAATAAGTAATATCACCAAATAATACATTCATGGTCAAACACACGTACATGGGCCTCTCCACCACAAGTCGAGACTCGACTACTATATTTGACCCGGGCGCGGTAAGACATAAGCATGTGACATGAGCCTCACAACCACGGGATTTTAAGAACCCGAGTAATATATTTGACTCGGTTACGGCCTAAAAAACCTAAACACGTGATACAGGCCTCCCCACCACGAGTACGACCCGAGTAATATATTTGACCCGATCACGGTTTAGCAACCGACGGGCATCTACACCACGGGATTTAAAAACCCAAGTAATATATTTGACCCGCCAAAATGATGATTACACTACACGGGCCTCTCCACCACTGGATTTAAAAACCTAAGTAATATATTTGATCCAGCCATAATCACCATGCACACGCACATCAATAAGCCTACTCACATAATTCATAGTCACAAGGAACTAAATAATATCAACATTCATAGGATATAAGGTAATATGTATAAGTCGTTCCCGTAATCCAATATAAGTATGTCTACTCGTATTCAATTGATACTAGGCCTAATAAGATTCTTGAGTCTAGACCACAAGTAATGTATATATATCACCTTAAAGAATTTAAGAGCTAAGGCACATCTAAAATATACTAAGGCAAAAAATATAGTTCACACCTAGTTTCATAAATGCACAAATAATAATTAGGCTATACAATGTCCTTCAGATTGAATTATCAAGTAAAACCGGGTAAGATTGTAATAGGGTCTGTATGCTAGCCCAAAACGTAAATAGGATTAAAAAGGGGCAACATGATCTCACTTGATACGAGGCACACAATCACAATGAGCTAGAGAACCCCTAAGTATTCCCACGACACAAACGCCTGTCGGATTACACGCAAAGATTTCTAACGGAACCGAACCGACTCATTTATCCTACGAGGCGTTGTAGCGTGCTTTGATTTACCTAAAGCCTCGGCCTTACTAGGTTCAATTACAACAGCCTCTGGGGCCTTGTATTTACCAACCCCCCCCCCCCCCCCCCGGTTAGCTAAACCCGGTGACAAAGGATTCACAAATTACCCTCGGGAAGTTGCTTGTTGAAACGAATATGTGCGTTTATGAGTTGTTTATGCTCTTAACAACCAATTCAGACCCGTGTGGACCAAATTTAATAAAATCATAGCCAACGAGTCCACATGAGGCTACAGTAGTTAGATGGATCGGTAATTCGCAAGCACAAAACACAAACTACCAATGAACGCGAATTTGCGTTGTACCGACCCGTTTGAGTAACCGACAACCAATTCAGCCCCAAAACTTAAAAAAATCACTTTTCCACAGCCCGTATATCAGACCGAAGCTACAAAAACTGATTTGGTTGTTAATTCCTTCATACCTCGCGCTAAACGCAACAATTAAACAATCTAGACAACCGAACACTAGTTTTCAATCTATCACTAATTGACCAATCAAACGAAAACCATGGCTCACGATATTAAAGTATGTTACACTAGACATACCTAAGAAGATTATGGAGCAAGAACCTCAATCAAAATAGCCCCGAAATTTTTCATAAGGACAGCCACCCGGTAAGCCTAAAACAACCGTTTTTCGACAAATAAACGAGCCAAAAGGATGAATTAAGATGAAAAAGAGTTGTAGCAATTTAGTACCGACCTGGAATTGAACTTTTGGAGACTAGATGGTGGCTGATTGCACGCAAAACGAGGAGGGGTATTGGGGGCACCGATCAGACCAGCCAAATGGTTAGAGTTTTAATTTTTTTTCTTTTTAATATAATATAATAATAATATAACACTCTAGCCCCTCCACTTTGCTAATGGTTGAAACTTGGACGAAAGGTTAAGTAGGTTAAGTTTACGAGATCGGCCAGGAGGACATTTAAAATTCCGGAACGAGTCACGGTTAAAATACAAGCTTGTTAGGCATAACCATTTTTACAGAAATTTACGGACGTTAAAAACAATATGCACATCACAACCTTAACATAAACAGCTCGTAATCGAGTGATTCGATATTATCTTAGCGGTTTTGGTTCGTTTTCGCCCTTCTAATCAAGTTTTCGGGTTCTTGTACTTCTATGAAAGCTAGATACAGGTCATATATCACAAAACAAGCAAATTTAATCAACATAAGAGCCTATTAACTTAGGGTTTCGGCTAGGGTATTAAGCCGAACTTTTGTACCCTAAAAACGCCGTTTAAACCCTATAATATGTTTTTATAGCCAAAAAAACTATCAAACGAGGTTCCTAACCATGTGTATGATCAAAACATGTTTTTGGACCATTTATAAGGTTTTTGCATGGTTATGAATGATTTTTAGCAATTAAACCATGTTTGTATGATATTTAAGATAATTAAAACAAGTTTAAAATGATAAAATTAATAGAAATATCTTAGGTTTTTGCAAGTTTGTTGAAGAAGAAAGAAACTCCAGATGTTTTTCTCAAACTTTGATGCACAAAATATCTATGGATGTTAATATATAAAAAACATGGATGTTTAGGGGGGTAAATCCCTTTGTGACCGGGAGTAATTATGGGTCCCCTTTGGGCCCATTTTGGCCCAAGATTTTGCATTTTCAAGCCCGAACGTGAAAACCCCAGTCCAAATTTATTTCGGGTTTGGTTTTTGACGCAAAAAATATATCGGGTACGACAAACAGCGCGAAAACGAGTGTTTTTCGGCTATTTTTATGTTATTTTATAAAAACATACTAATTGTTTGTAAAAATCGAAAATATTTTCACGGATCGCTTAAAACATTTCAAATAAGTGTTTGGTAAGTCTTTTTCGTCTTAACGGATGATACAATGCTTGGTTTGTAACTATCTATTGCGTTTAAATCTATACCTGGTAGTTAAACGAGCATGTTTTCTTTTAACTGGTTTCCTATTGAACTAAGGCCAAATATTAATATGTTGGCTTATATTAAACGTATATCACTTATAGATCCCCCGGGATATTTGGGTTATAACCAGACCCGTTCGCTTAATTGTTCGTTCATTACGTAATAAGCGTTTAATCGAATCGGTAACTGTACATTAGGGTGTACCTGGTTTTGTCTCAATTGTCACACTTTCTTCCCAACCGGCATTGACTTTTCAAACCCAAAAAACCCGACCAATTTTGAACTTTCGATTTTCGTTTATATATATGTATATATATATATGTATATATATTATTATGCAAATTATTATATAAATATTTTTTTCCTTGACTAATAAAACCATCACGTTTGTACAATCAATTTTCACAAACTTGAACAAATCTCAACAATCATTTCATTTTCCTTCTTTGTCAACGTCAATGAGTTTCAATTAAGAAATCATGATACTGCCTCTATAACAACTTTCATACCGTAACCCATCTTTGAGAAGACAAGCATCACAAACTACCTTTGGTTTCCCTTTCTTTCTTCTTGTTGAATATATGTTGTTATATATATTATTCTGTTTGGACGTTACCGAAATAACTTTTATACATATTCTTTGAAATTTGTTTACGAACTAAATATTGAGTTTGGTTATTAGTTATTTAGTGACTATTTTCATTCAAAGTTACATTTTGAATCAATTTACTGTGTTATTTCAATCTCGCGGTTTATAACCGATTTCACATAAGCATAATCGTTTAGTGGAAATTGTGACCATGCACATGTTGATTTTATTAATTTTACACGAATCGTTTTGATTATTTGATTAGTTCCATTTCCGCTCAATGTTTTATTCGAGTTATTATGTTATTTTTTATTTCAACATTTCATCAATTTGATCAATGTTTTATTTTGATCTTGAAGTTTCAATTATTTTCCTTGATTTCAATGTTTAATCAATTTGAGACGAATGTCTCACTTTGATTATTTATTTTCTGATTCTTAATCTCAAAATGGCCTCTATTCACATTGATATTTTATTGGAAATTTTGATTTGTTTAACGAGTCAATTATTGACTCCAAGAGCATACTCTATTATGTTATTAAAGTTTCGTTTTTTTATCTTATTCTCGGACCCAATGCTTCATCGACTTACGTGTTTATATTTTGTTAGCACAATGCTACGTTTATTTACCTTGTTATTCTTAACCTCATTATTTCATTTGTTGAGATATACATGACTTCCATGGTTTTCATTCGTCATTCTAATTATTTGGTGTTACTCAAGAATTTTACACATTTCGTTATAAGTTTCATTTAATTGTTTACATAATTTAAAACTTTAACAATTTAATATTTTCATTGATCATTGATCTTGAGGATCTGTTTATACGTTTCATTAACTTTGATTTCTATAGTTCATCATTCTTGATTTCCAAAGTTTTCACATAAGAACTTATTGTATTTATTGTATATGTTTTAAAACCCACACATTGGGATAGATTATGTGAACCATCCGACGATAAAGGTAATGTTTTATTCGTATTCATTATACCGACATGGTTTATCGCTTCAAAGTATCCTTGTTCATTATTCGTGGTTCATCATTTATGTAATGTTTTCGACAATTTAAAGTTCGTTATTCGTTCGTTTCAATTCAATTTGTTTAATAATGAAACACCGGGATTCAAGTATATTAAATTTAATAAACTCGCAAACTACCGGGTGTAATACGAAAATATTCCAAATATATATACTTTTAACAAAGTATACATAACATACTTTTAATGATATTTATGACACTACATTCCAATTACCAGTATAAATAGCATCCTCTTATCAAGCTAAACTCGTCTTAATAATCAGACGTATCTAGCAAACCCTCTAAAACCCGAATTCAATCGGAAAAGCTTCGTTTCCGACGAGCTCTCGTTCTCCATCAAAACAAAACCATTTCGGGTAATATTTTTATGGTCATTATTAGTTTAGATGTGATTAACAAAACCCCTAACAAAGATTGATCGAACAATGAACGAATTTGACAGATTGAAACTTAGAGTTTGAATGAAAGTGATGAACAATTGTTTATATATATATATATATTATATATATATATATATATATATTACCCGTTTCTATTTTCTTAACAACTAATAAGCTGGTGCAGTTGGTTAGTACACGAGTTTGTGGGATTAGAGACTCAGGTTCGAACCGGGACTGTCCCTTTTTATTTTTGTTTTAGTTCTTTATCATATATTCATTATTAATTCTTTTCTAAAACCAAAATAAATGATTAACAATCATTATAAATTATTAAAGAATCAAATAAAATTATTTTAGTTAAATAAAATTAATTACAAAGTAAGTTTTTCAAATTTCATCCAAAAACCCACTTTTACATATTTGTAATATTAAGAACCCGTTAATATAATATAATTATTATTCCATCTCGTAATTCTTTATAATACACTGCTGTAAACGTTTTCGAGATAGATTTGAACGACGAAATTCATATTCCAAAAATATTTAAGTCTTTTATTAAAAATAATTAAATAGTATTAAAATAATTAAAACCGTTAAAATGAGTTTATAATTCGTTCGCTTTTATTTCATTATCACAATTATTTTCAAGATAAGATCACCATTTAAAATCCGTGCCTTGTAATATACCATATTAGCGTTAGTTTTATTAATAAATATTACAAATCCCGTTAAGCTTAAATATATATTATAAAACAAAAATGCCTTAAAATATTAAAATAATGCAATACTCCTAAAACCAAACCAATAATTAACTTTAATAATCCCGTTCGTTTAGTCTTTAAATATTCGTATTTATTTTATTAATTGTTCGATAAGTTCAATCGTTCGGATTCTTTAAAATACTTTTTGTTACCTCAGTTAAGTTAACGTAATTTCGGCTTTTATTGCATGTTTTATCTTCGATTTTGAGGTCAGTTTCTTAAACCCCGTTTCTAAACGTTTTCATATCTTTGGGAGTAGTATATGTATCATACCAACTCAAGTATTTACAATTTTACTTACGAAATACAATTCACTACATGTATTTGTGTGTTTACTGCTTAATTGTTTACGTGCTTTGATTTCAAGTGGTTGCCTCAATAAGTATTATCATACGCCCCCCTTTGTACTCAGGTCAATTGTATGAAGTGGAAAAAGGGCCTCATATTCGATTACGTTGGTTGTGTGCCAACTAGAAAGGACCTTCATTTGTTGTTTACACTTAGGTCCATTGTATCGAGTGTAAAGAAACCTTATTTGCGCATTTCACAAGTTTCATGGAATTATACGGTTTTTATGTATTATATAAAACTATGTGAACTCAAAAACTATTTATATAGTTGACATTATTTATGCATATGCTACAGGTACAAACTTTAGAGGATGACATTTGCAGAAGACACTAGACTTAGGTTCTTTAAAAAAATGGACAAAAGTCATACGCTAATAAGCGGAGACGATCGATTAAGTTTAACGTTGGTGAGAACGTGATGCTTAAGGTTTCGTTTTGGAAGGGAATCATAGCTCATGTGGGCGAAGTGGCTTATAAGCTAGATTTACCTAAGGAATTGAAAGGAATTCACTCTAACTTCCATGTTTCTTAGTTGAGAAAATGCCTAGCTGATGACATGTCTCATATACCATTAATAGACATTGAAGTGGATAGACATTTAAATTATGTTGAACAACCTGCAGAGATAGTTAACCGCAAGAAAAAGCAGCTTCGTTATAAGGTTATTCCCTTGGTGAAAGTGATATAGAAGCACCATAAGGGATCGGATGCTACTTGGGAAGTTGAAGAAGAGATGCACAAGTTTTACCCATATTTGTTTACGCAATAGTTAGGTTTCAAGAACGAAACCTCTTTTAAGGAGGGTAGACTTGTAACATCTATCTTTTGAAAATAATAAATAAAGAAAGTTTTATTATTAAAACATGTGTTGTTATTTAAGTATGTTAAATAATAAAGAGATTGTTAGAGCATAATGTCTGTTGTTAGGGTCTTAGATGTATTAGATATGATTGTGTAGAGCTAAAAATGTCAAATGTATAGTTTGAGTTTGATAGTCAACGCATAAGTCTTCAAGTCAATGCATATCATATGCGGCATATATAATATACGCCGTATATCATATACGGACTTGATTAGCTTGTTCATGTTTACTATAAATAGGGGACTTATGCGTTATTATGTAGACTTTTGCTGAATGTTAGAGTGAGAGAGTAGAGAGAGAAAGTTGTTACAAAGTCATATCTCGTAATCTTTGAAGTTATCAATGAAGAATATGCCTAATATTTACTTGTGTTGTTCACTCTCAATGGATTCCGCACTTTGAGATACAAGCTGTAATATCTAGAGATCCTAATTGTTGTATACATCAGCATGACATCCTCTTTCAAGTGGTATCAGAGATTTATGGCTCGTTACTAGCATAAACATCACAAGTTTTCACGGTTTTTGTCTCTATCTACTAATTGAACTGTCAAAAGTCCTTCAATTTTTCACAAGACATTCCTTACCTGTCCGTGACAAATCCTTCAAGTTTACACTCAAGTACTACATCATTTGAACCTCCAAATTATCAAAATTCAAAAAAGATGTTTTTTAGCGGATATGTTATATCAACGCATATGTTCTTCACGTATAACATATCCGGCGTATAACCTATATGGCGTATAACCTATATGGTGAAAGTATATACGTGTGTATACATATACGTTGACCACACCTTATACGTTGACTTTCATACTTATCCGTTGACCAAGAGCAGAAGTTATACGTTGACCTTGATACATATCCGTTGACCAAGAGCATAAGTTATACGTTGACCTTCTTTGACCAAAATGGAAAACTTTAGTGCGTTTGTGTCACAACCTTCTTCATTGCTTCAAAACATTAATCTCGAGAACGAAATGGGAACATCAAACAAGCCACCAAAGCTTCTCCGTGTGGAAGATTATCCGTCTTGGGCTGACAAGTTTGAAACGTATGTACAAGCTTTGAACTATGAGACATGGACAGCTGTTGAGGAAGAATACATTATTCCAAAAAATTAGAATGGGAGCAATTACAGGTTGTCACAAATTGCTGAAGGTGACAGAAGTCAGTTCTTAAGAGAAAAGAAGATGTTGAATTTGTTTCAACAAGCCATTAAAGCTGAAAATTTTCAATTACTACAACACAATGGCTCGTGCTACTCAATTTGGCAAGCTCTTCTAAACAAGGATAGAGGAAATCCTGATATGAGGTAAAGCAAGATGGCAGTGCTGAAGAAAGAGTTTGTTATCTTTACTCAAGTTAAGGGGGGAAATTTTGCGCAGTTGGTTGAGAGATATTGCCACTTGGTGAATGAAATGAAAAGATTAGGCATTGAGAAGCCTGATTATGAATATATTGATAAACTGGCTGACGCACTTCCTGAAGAATGAGGCACTTTCATAATGATCCAATAGTCAAATCCTGTTGCATATGCCCGATTAAACCTTGCTAGATTTATTGAAAAGCTTGAGGCACACGAATTAGAGCTTAGAAAAAAACAGAGGATGAAATCAACAGTAGTTTCAGAAGATGTTGGATAGTATTTCAAAGGTTCACAATCTGCTACTTCTTTAAATCCTAAGATTCCTACAACTTTTTGTGTTGAGTCAACTGGACAAGCTTGTGTTTCCAATGTTACTACTACTTCACATTACAGTAGTAGTTATTCTAGAACGATTCCAGGAATGATTTCGGTATCTCAAGCATCTATCACACAAGATCCTGATATTGTACAGTGCCACATTGCTGTAAATATGAAGAATATAGGAAAGTTGACCACTGACACTGTAAAGGAACATATGGCATTCCTTGGATCAGTTTTAGAATCATACGAGTGTCTGGTTGCAGGTCGTATTGGAAATTAAAATATGACAAAAGAAGACTACGACCAGATTGATCCAGAAGAAATGGAAATGATTGATATACAGTGGTGCGTGGCAAGTGTGATTAGAAGGGCTCAAAGGTTCAAGGAGATAACCGGAAGAATTGTGCTAGATGGATCAACATCAAAGATGGGTTTTGATAAATGTAAAGTGAGATTCTTTAGGTGCGAACAGAAAGGATACTTTAAGAGAGAGTGTACAAGAAGAAATGTGCATGATAATACTGCAATCCGTTTGGTAGGGATTACTACAAATAGGCAATTTATCATCGAACTGAGGCAGAATCATCAAAAAGCAAGAAACCGACAGAAGCATCAACCTCACAACAAAAGGCCGCTACAGCTCAGATGGACGAGGGTTTCGATTAGAACTTGGTGTTTCAAGCAAATGTAGTAGAAATGGTGGATGAGAAGGTTATTGATAATGTTGAGACTGTGATTAAAGTGGTTGACGACAAAGTGAATGATTGTGTTGAAAAGGAAAAGATTATGGATAAGAATGAGGAATGTGAAAAGGTTGATCAAGTGGATGATAAGAACACTTCAGATGACGAACTTCCACAAACATATGATAAAATTAATGAGGTTCCTTCTGACTATTTGATTTCATTAGTTCCACCAGATATCATAGAAAGTTTTGCAGGTTGGTTTAACGGTGAAGAAGTACCTCATGGAAAGATTGACTTTGGAGATGAAGTAGATGAGGTGATTTCAGAAGTCAAAAGATCAGAAGATAAGAAGGAATCAGTTGAGTTAAAAGTGGAGTTTGTTGAAGGTATGGTTACAGATGAAGATTCTGAAACTTCAAGTGAAGAAAGTTCCCCTAAAGAACAAGCACTCATGGCACACCAGGTAACTCTAAACTCAAATATATGTGAAAAGTGTGAATTACAATGTAATGAGAGTGACTTCAAAACTCTTGAATTAAAGAGTTGAAAAAACATTATGTTCAAGCTTTGTTTGATCTTAATAGGGTTAATGAGGCTTATATGAAATTGAAAAAATGTGAAAAGAATTTGTGGCCAAGTATTCAACAAAATCAAAAGACAATTTCAATGTTAAAAGATACTGTGGAAGATAAACAAATTGCCATTAACAGACACATTGATGAGAATACAGCTCTCAAACTTGAGTTGCAAACACTCAAGAATGAGACAGAAAGAGTAAACTTGAAATTAGTAAGTTATGCTACTTCATCTTATGTTCTTGATCACATTATGTCTGGAACTAAAATCAAGGATGATGTGAAAAAGAATACAACATCATATCATATCATGCCGTGCCTCCACAAATGTGGAATGCTTATATTCCAAACAAACCTAAGGGTTTGAAAAAGGCACTGACTATGAAAATTAAAACTCCATTGCATGATAACAATGTGTCTGATAATGATAAGTTTGTTGAAAATGAAAAGATGGAGAATCATAGTTCTGAATGTGATATGTCAACCATAATCAAAATTACAGAATCAGTGTTAACTGAAGAAAAAGTATTTGAAAAGGAAAATCATGTTGATTCAAAGAGATTTGCTAAAACCAGTTTTTATTCAAAGCAATCTCATCAGGTCAAACCAATTAATAAAATTGTGTTTGTGCATGGTAAGACCTCGGAATCTGAAAAAGAAGCAATTTTTATAAATCAATCTAACCGGGTGTTTTATCAACAAAAGGAAGAGCGTGAACAATCTGAAATGATATCTCAAGTTAACAAGTTTGTTGACCGGAGACGTTTTTGCTATAATGAAATTGGGCGTGTTTTCTATGCTTGTCCCAATCGATTTAAGAATGATCATGCTCCATTTCAGAAGTCTATCACTAAGAAACCTTGTCTAGGTTATGTGAGTAAAAAGATACCAGTGATTGTTCTTGAAAATTTAAAAATCTTGAAACGTGATGAATTTGTTAACACTAATGATGAAAAGGGTGTTAAAATTGATGTTTCAAAGACAAAGGTTTCAAAAATAACTCAAACATCTTTTTACAACAAGAAGCAAGCCATAGGTCAAAATTGGTTGGCTAAAACTGTTGTTAAACCGCCAGAGGTTGTTGAGAAAGTAAAAACTGAATCTGAGTCACAAGTAACTAGTGAGGATTTGTTGTCTTGTGATTCAGATATTGATGATGTTAGGTTGTTGTACCAAAACTTCAAACAACCCAAGACTAAGAATGCTTGGGTTTCCTTGTTTCACTAAAACTGTTTACTATATGTGCAGGGGCTTCCAAGATCTCAGGATTCTCGTTGGATAATGGATAGTGGAGCCTCTAGGCACATGACGGGTACTCTTCATCTTCTCAAAGATGTCAAATCTATTCATGGAGAGTATGTTGGTTTTGCAGGAAACCAAGGAGGTCAAATTGTTGGGGAAGGTACATTGACGAATGGAAAAGTTATTTTTGAGAATGTCAACTACATTTCAGAGCTGGAATATAATTTGCTGAGTATATCATAAATTTGTGATAAATTTTCTCTACACATTTCAATGATCAAGAATGTTTGATTTTGAAACCGGGTTTCAAAATACCAGAAGAATGGATTCTTATGTGTGCTCCTTGTGAGAATGATCTTTATGTCATGAATATGAGTACCGCATCGACATCTTCGGGATCTATTCAATGCTTTATTTCTAGGGCATCAGAACGAGAGTCAGTCTTATGGCATAGAAGAATGGGACAAATCAGTGTGAGGAAGATGAATCATCTGATTCATAAGAACTTGGTTGAAGGAGTGAATGTGAGAAAATTTCAGTTGAATGAAGAGTGTTTGGATTTTAAGAAGGGAAAGCAGACCAATAAATCACATCCGAAGAAACTCATTAACTCTATCAACTTACCTTTCGAACGTCTACATATGGATCTTTTTGGTCCGGTGAATGTCAAAAGTATCACAGGAGAACTTTATTGTCTTGTGGTTACTGATGATTATTCGAGATTTTCGTGGGCGATGTTTTTGGAATCAAAGGATGAGACGTACGATTCCCTCATGATTTTATTCAATAAACTGGAGACGTTGTATAATCTACCGATTCGTCGAATAAGAAGTGACAATGGGACGGAGTTCAAGAACAACAAAATGTTTGAGTACTGTAATGACCGAGGGATTCTTCATGAATTCAGTGCACCGTACAATCCGCAACAAAATGGGGTCGCTGAACGAAAGAATCGGACAATGATTGAAACAGCTCGAACTATGCTTTCAGATTTAAAATTACTAGTTAATTTTTGGGCTGAAGAAGTAGCTGCAGCTTGATATACACTTAACCGGGTGCTTACAGTCAAGAAATGTGGCAAGACGTGTTTCGAGCTACTTAATTGTCGAAAACCTAATTTGAAGTGGCTTGAATAGTTTGGATCAACATGCACTATTCTTGAACCAAGTGGAAAGTTTGGTCCCAAAGCTGTTGATGGATTCTTTATAGGATATGCTAGTCCACTGAGACGTGTATACATTCCTAGCCTCCACAAAATTGTTCAAAATGTTGATTGTCAAATATATAATCCTAATGTTCGACGACCAGGGAATTCTAGGCTGTTTGATTACGAAAACCTGTGGGAGAGTTCAAACTCCCTGAGGAAATTCTTTCTGATGAAACTTTGATGATGTTATATAATCAACAGTTATCAGAAGATTATGTACCAACACCTGAAGTTCCTATGTCTGTTCCTCAAGATGTACCAGATCATGTTCAATCTGATGACATGGTAGAGACTACTCCTATTTTTGATGATGATAGTGAATCTAATAAGGAAATTATCGAAGCTATTTTTCCATCTATTTCTTCTGAAGAGAATGTGAATAATCTTCAATCTGAAGTGTCAGTTCCTACAGAAGTGGTGCCAAGAACTTTATCCTATCATACTAAGGTAACATCATAGGAGATTTGAATACCGGAGTTCAAACGAGACGTCAATTCGATCAAAATCTCCAGTGTTTCAACTCAAAGATATCTCCTTTACTAAATCAATTCTCATTCAAGTGTTTTATGTCGCAGATCGAACCTAAAACGTACAAAGAAGCCCTGACCGAGGAAATATGGGTCAATGCTATGCAAGAGGAACTATTGTAATTTGAGAAGCTCAGGGTCTGGAAATTGGTTGATTTGCTTGAGGATAAGAAGCAGATTAACACCAAATGGGTGTTTAAGTGTAAACGAGATGAGAATGGAATCATTGTTAGAAACAAAGCAAGACTTGTTGTATTGGGTTTTAACCAGAGGGAAGGTATCGACTACAACGAAGTGTATGCACCAGTCGCAAGGCTAGAGGCAATTCAAATCCTTCTAGCTTTTCTACTTGGAAAGGTTTCAAAGTATTTAAGTTAGATGTTAAGTCTACATTTCTTAACGGAAAAATCAGTGAAGAAGTCAATGTGGGACAGCCATCGAGGTTTGTCGATCCGATCCACAAAGACAAAGTGTATCTACTTGATAAAGCCCTTTACGGTCTCCATCAGGCCCCGAGACCCTGGTATGAGACATTGTCACAACATCATTTGGGCAACGGATTTATCATAGGAACCGTCGACTATACACTCTTCACCAAATTAGTTGATGGAAATCTACTGATCGTGCAGATAAACATCGATGATATTATCTTTGGGTCGGCAAACGTTGTTTTGTGCAAGTAGTTTGAAGAAGTAATGAAGAAGAAATTCGAAATGAGTGCAATGGGGGAGATGAAATTTTTCTTGGACTTCAAGTAGAACAGTTGTCAGATGGTATCTTCATCCATTAGACCAAGTAAGTAAATGACGTATTGGTGAAGTTCAACATGACTGAAGTTCAAGTAGAATGACGTATTGGGATGTCCGGGGGTCGGTCTCTGGTATCCTAAAGACGATGAGTTTGTGTTGAAAGCTTATTCCGATTCAGATTATGGAAGATGTAAGTTGAATGCCAAATCTACAATGGCAGGGTGTCAGTTCTTCGGCAAGCGTCTTGTCACCTGGCAATGCAAGAAACAAACCACGGTTTCGTTGTCTACTTGTGAAGCTGAGTATGTAGCTGCTTCCAGTTACTCCTCTTAGGTTCTGTGGATATAACAACAGATGCGCGACTACGGTTTGAATTTTCTTACTACCCCTATCTTCGCAGATAATAATGCAGCTATTTCCATTACTAAGAATCTGGTAAACCACTCTAAAACTAAGCATATTGAGATACGGTATCAATTCATTTGTGATTGCTTTGAACAGAAGTTGATTACTGTAGAAAAAATTCACACCGATGAACCAAAAAGGGATCTTTTCACCAAAGCTTTTGATAAGTCAAGATTTCAATACTTATTAAAACTAAATGGTTTAAAACTTTTGGGCGGTGTTGATAAGAGGGTTACCGAGATTACAGGTGTGTTGGATACCTTGTGATCTTCAACATCGGAGTCAAAATTTTCTTTTGGACATAATTTCTCATACAGTTTTTGTTTTTAGGGGTTGAAATTTTCAAGAAAACCAAAAACATTGAAAAACAATTTTAAAAAGCCAAAAACAATAAAAATTCAAAAATGACAAAAGCATTAAAAAAATGTTGCTCCTCAGAAAAAGAGTTTTTGAAGCAAAAAGGGAAGATAACAGTACATTGATCATCCGGTTCCAAATGAAGTAAAAAGTAGGCATAAAAGGCTGTGTGCTTAAATGTATTGGTGCTTTGGTAGGCCTTTAAAACAAACAAGTAAGGTATTGTAAGTGTTATAAATCTAAATTGCCAAATTGATGGGGTGTTAGTTTCTAGCAAAAGTCTTGATAATGATGGCAAAAATGTAAATAGCTAGTCATACTCAAGCCTTTTAATCAGAATGATTGGTTAAATTTGTTAAAACATAGCTATCAGTAAGTGGTTAATGCTTCAACGATGTATGGTCTTATGGCCTTAAATCCTGTAATGATGGGATGCTTTAAGGTTCCTGGGTCCATAGGGTATTTATGCGGTTTATTATTTGGGTATTCATTTCGATGAATATTTAAACAAAGCTTTAAAGAGCAAACCCGCAGATTATGCTACTTTATAAGTCATTAAACTTGATCGCACAAGTACTTATGTACTAAATTCATTACTGACTTGATCAAAATCCGCTGTTGACACACGTTGTCCCCTTGCTTGCGTCTTATTATCATTAAGAAACGGACCACAAGGGACACAACGTTTGCAAGCCGACAGATGAAATCGTGCATACTCATCCATTGAAAAGGATCTTAGGGTATTGCTTGATAACAGGGCTATGTCTTATAGTGGGGATTATTTTCTGATACGCTTAAAATAAAAGAATTTCTATCTTCTAATTCTAAGGTTTAAGTCAAGTTGGGGTGACTTTGTAAAAAAAAAATCAAATTATGCCTGAATCAAGATTAGAACTAATAAATTCGGAAATCTTGTGCTTAATTGAACCAAATTAATAGTATCACAGAAATTCCTGAATCATTTGTTTTGAAAGGTTTAGGTGGACAATAATACCATTGACCAACTTAACAGTAGTAATAAGAAACTTTGAAAATAAAACTGTGATGGAAGGACAATTTGGTCAATATGATTCCCTGCTCAAACACTCAAAAATAAGTGATCTTTGTATTGATTTCTAGTTTGTACATATTTTTTGAATTACATTTGCTATTTTAAAAACCAAAAAGATTTTCTTTTCTAATTTAGTTTTCGACTCTTGATGGGCGGGTGAACTATATCTCTGGGTGTTTTCATGAATCAACAAATCTTGTAAAGTTTCTTCAAACCAAAATCAACAAGATCAAAATGTGTATCTGTTTTACTCAAGGTCATTAATATGGACTTGGTAAAATAGTGATTTTTTTCAAAATTGAGCTTATTTAAGTTATTCCTCTAATGTACAAGGACATTAAGTTGTACTTGTGACATTGTATTGGTGTGAACAAGTCATGAATTCAAATGTTTGATTGGTCATACTTATGCAACGTATAAGTATGTGACTTATACGCCGCACATGACAAGTGGGTAAATATATGGGATATACTCTGTATATATCCAGGATATATATGTGATATACGCCGCATATGTACTCACAGCTGTCGTATATGTGGATTCTGGTCCATATACGCCTCATGACATCCTCTTTCAGAGATTGAGTGGTAGGATTAGGAATAATACATAGACTTGGAATTGGTTACGGTCCTAATGTCTATGGGCTTGGAGTATTTGAACTCCTTAAACTCTCCTAAAACCCTAACATTCTCATTCCATCACCTTCTGGCTCCGTACACCCACTAAAAAAAACAAACAAACACTCCTTCCTCTTATCCGGATTCGAGGTCCAAGAGAAACCAAGGTGATTTCAAGTTCAAGCATCATCAACAACAAGAAAACACATCTAGATTCACCTGTTGGTTTAGATCAGAACCAACCGGAACCCGTAAGATATGTTCTTAATATAAAGGTTAGGTTTTTTATGTCGATTTGTTTTAAGATCTAATACTAAGGCAAATCGGGTCGTATAGGGTAAGAAAAACATAAACTTTTGGTAAACATGTTGGGTTAAGTCGGGACGAACCAGTGGTGTTCAGACCTTGTTAAAGCAAAAGAATGAAGTGATTACGACCCAGAACTCGTTGTATCAGTAAAACGGGTATAACGAGACGTAAGCAAGTGACCAGATTGGAAAGGCATGAAAAACAAGTATTCGAATCGAGTCGAATGGTATACTCAACTCAATTGGAACGAATAAAATTGAATACGAGGACTCCACTCGATTGAAATTAATTAAGTGGAATAGGAGGACTCGACTCGATTGGATTGACTTGACTCGATAGGTTGACTCCACTCGATGGTAACTCGATTCGACTCATTTGGACTTAGCTCAAATCATGAAAAGTCAGTAATCTAATGAATGTTTAATGAAGCCTTATTAATGAGAATAAAATTTTTCCAAGCTGACCTGGTAGCTCGACCTTAGCCTTGGTCTCTGCCCCTTGGAACCGTGCTAGGGGCCTAGACCCCTCTACCAGGGACGCTTCCCCCGTACCCTCATTAGTTAATGGTTTACTAACCTAGAAGTATTAGATAGATAGAACTAGTTAATTGATACTTATAATTGTTACACATTTAGCCTTGCACAGCTAAGGAGAGGTATTACAGTTAACTCATAAAGAAATCGGATTCAGGTGAGTTCTAGCCCATCTCTTTGAATGTATTCAGGGCTGTGTGCAAACTTGTAAGACTAGGTGGGTGTGTATGTGTGTGTGTATATGTATCTATATATATATATATATATGATGAGTGTGAATGACCATTGCAAATAATGAAAGAATGTTTACTTATCATGTGTGATTAAATTGCTTAATTATATGCGATTGCACGAGCTAAGTAAGAGTTTAATGTAAGAGTCAGGGTGGCTGGCCCTTCTATACATGGGCACGACTAGAGTGGTCGACTCTATGATATCGGTGAAAGAGTGAAGGAGGAATACCCTGATAATATCAATGCAAGAGTTAGGGTGGCAAACCCTTATAATATCTATGAAGTACTGTATGAAAAATTGTATGATTATGTATGAATGTGTAAGAGTAAATATATGTATGTGTAAGAGTAAAACAAAGTAATAATTGTATGAATATGTAAGAATGTGTAAGAGTAAATATATGCATACAAAAGAGTAAATCAAGGTTCATGTAAGAAGTAAGAAAGCAACTACAAGGTACGGATACGAATATGTAATATAAATGTGTAGGATTAACATGTGACTTGTTAAACTAGAACTCACTCAGCATAGCTGACTTTTAGTATGCACACAGGTGAGTGGAATGAAACTACTAGCTTGAGGAGGGACACATAGCATCGAAGAATAGAGACTGGCATCGGAAGAAGAAAGAGTCATGTGATGTTTTGTATTCGAATTTGAAAGACAATGTGCTAATATTATTTTGAAGAAGTTTAGACTTTTGTAATTAATGGTTGATGTTTTTATTAGTCCGCGCAAGTTTTAATTCACTTTGATATTTAGAACTATATTTATGAGTAAATCCAACACCTAGTGTAGGACATCTGGATCTGGGCTTTACATATTTGCATGATCATATAATTTCTACTTTTCCTTACTAACAATATATTTTTTAAAATGTTTGAAATATTAAAGTAAACCTGAATAAACAGGTAAAGTAAATCTAATATGCACATAAATGGATAAAGTAACGGTAACTTAGTATCTTACCTGTGTTATTTTTAATCATATAGAAAAGTTGTATTCTTTAATTATATGGTCATAACATAACGTTATCCAAAAATATCTTTATGCTCACTTGCATGCAACTTACCTAGACATAAGCTCTGAAAAATTGACGCAACTTGATATGATTTAATGAACCATAAAATTTAATGGCTGATGAGCTAGATTTAATGTTACTGGGTCACACTACTAAATTAAAAAAATTATTTTTTGTAGTTGATATATATTTATATATATATATATAGGCAAAGTATAGAATGAAAGCCCATTTGAGTTGTGAAAATCTGTGAAAACGCTATGTAACATCGTTTTTTTTTTTGTTTTTTTACACACGTAATATATGTTGTAATATTTAATACAAAACATTGAAAACATAAAAAATGTTTTGCTATACTTTTTTACTAATTTTTATATATGTTTTCAGGAGAGAGAAAATGTAAATTAACTTTTACATTTTTTTTATTATCTTTAAATATGTATCATAAGATTTTAATCTTTAATTAAAAACTTGTGATTGAGAATGAATTTTTCTAAAGTTTTTACAACTCAAGTAAGTTTTTATTCCAACCAAACCATATATATATATATATATATATATATATATATATATATATATATATATATATCCTCTGAAAGAGAAAAGTTAAAAACTCCTAAAAAACCCAAAAAAATTATTTTTAACTTTTTTAAAAAATTTTTTTGAAGTTACTTTTTTTTCCATTATTCTTATATGTTGTTATTGGTACAAAAAAAACAAAAAACCTTGTCAGTAACCTCGTCGGTTTAGTGCAAATGTGTAATAGTATACATTGCGTATATTCAAAAGTGTTTGAATTGCATTGAATACAACACTATTGCACATATTTGATACACACTATTGTATATATGCAACATAAGACTAATACGCATAACGAATAGACATTAGTACGTATGCGTAATACAACATTAAGGCACATGTGCACTACATCGACTTTTATTTTATTATTATCTTTTTTCCATATAATAAAACACTACTACACATATAAAATACATAAATATTGAATATATGCAATTAAACACTATTAAACTTAAAAATACATAGTAATACACATGTGTAATACAATGGCATCGCACAGTAATACGTATGTGCATTACAACAGGGTTTTTTTTATTTTTAATTAAAAATAATTTTTTAGGAGTTTTTAAGTTTTCTCTCTAAAGATGAGTTTTCTCTTGATCCTCTTCCTATATATATATATATATATGTGTGTGTGTGTGTGTACATATAGGGAGAGAATCAAGAGAAAACTCATTCTTAGAGAGAAAACTAAAAAACTCCTAAAGAATTATTTTTAATTAAAAATGAAAAATATTTTCGAATTTTTGTTTTTGCCGTTATTCTTATATTTTGTTATCCTTCACTAGAAAAAAAGAAAAAAAAATATATAAAAAAATTTTAAAAATGTTGTAATGCACATACGTATTATTGTGCGATACCATTGTATTACACGTGTGCATTACTATGTATTTTATGTTCAGTAATGTTTTAATTGCATATATTCAATACTAGTGTATTGTATGTGTATTAGTGTTGTGTACATGTGCGTTAATATTGTATTACACATACGTATTAATGTATATTTGATGTGCGTATTAGTCTTATTTTGAATATATACAATAGTGTGTATCAAATATGTGCAATAGTATTGTATTCTTTGCAATACAACACTTTTGCAAATATGCAATGCACAGTATTACATATGTGCATTACATCGACGAGGTAACCGACAAGTTTTTTTTTTTTTCTTTTTTTTTGGGGGGGGGGGGGGAACAATAACATCTAAGAATAATGAAAAAAAAAGAAACTACAAAAAAATTAAAAAAAATAAAAATAATTCTTTAGGAGTTTTTAAGGTGTTCTTTAAAATGAGTTTTAATTTGATCACACCCATATATATATATATATATATATATATATATATAATGTACGATAAAATAAAACCCATTTGAGTTGAGAAAACTCTGGAAACTCATTCTCAATTACATGTTTTTAATTAAAATTTGAAACTTGTGCTACATAAATAAGTTAAGAAAATTTAAAAGTAAAGTTATATTTCCTCTCTCCTGAAAAACGTATAAAAGTTAAAAAATGTAAAAAAAAATACAAAATAATTTTTTTCGATGTTTTGTATTAAATGTAACATATATTACATAATAAAAACAAAAAGAAAATGATTTTACATAGGGTTTTCACGGGTTTTCTCAACTCAACAGTATTTTCATTCTATACATGTCCTGCAAACGCGCACCACACACACACGCACACACACACACACACACTCACTATTACTGTAACATCTCGGATTTTCGTATTTGTTTATACTGACTCCAGAATGTAATTCAGATCTTTCGAACTATCTAAAACTTGTATTTATTGGTATTTAACTTATTTTATAATTTCGTAACTTTTAATCATGCCAAATAGTCCTTAACAACCTTAAAAATAGCTTAAAACGGTTAGAAATCGCATTTTCCGGAGCTACGGGGACTAATTTTGCCAATTCTTTCATATTTTCGATTAAATTAACAAAACTTAAACTCTAATAAATGTTATAACAGATCCCAAGATGTTTTCTTGTTGTTCAAGTCGAAATCTCTATGTTATTATACCCAATTATGTCTTTTATTGATTATTCGTTTTCTAAAATAGTTATTTCCTAATAAACAAGTCTTAACCCTTAATATTTAAACAAGGTATATCATAAAACCCTATATTATTACTTCAATACCAGCCCCCATAACTGTAATCTACGAAATTCTTCTTCCCCCATTGTCGGTTTCTTCAATTTCTTCAAGTTCTTCAAGTTTTCGTTGACTTTCAAGCTTCAAGACCCTTTGACCTTGATTATCTCTTGTTCCATTTATCGTTCGCGTAAGTTGTCTTCTTCAATATTGTATATTTTGATCTGTATAACAAAATCCCTCAATCAATTTTGCCTGTTGAGGGAGTCTCGATGGTCAATTGGACTTCAACCCGTTAAATGACAAAACAGTCAACAAGTTTGACTATCTGTTTTCTCATACTTCTGGTCGGAACCAACGTTCGGTCCATAAGTCTTTTATTTTCATAATGAGTTTTAAGGCTACTGCCCAAAACCCGACTTTCGACTAGCTGTTCGGATTCTAGTCAGTACTGACTCGCTTAAATCTTTAATTTAACATAACCGGAGTTCTAAACATCTGTTTGGAATGATTCCTATGGCAATGAGTTCATTTTTACTAACGTTTTCAAATCTCAAATTTTCAGGTTCAGTTGGTTTATTATTGTTATTATTCGTTTGCCTACGAATCAAGGTGAGTTTTATCAATCCCATATTTCACTAAATTTTCATAAGTTTTAGGGACATATTTGTATTATCCGTATTTCGTATTATCTATATATCTCAACATAGAAATCGTGTAATTGTGTGTGATAGATCATATATACGTGTTACATGCTTACTTGTTTGTTTGTTAATATTAATTCATTCGTATTTCAGAGGGGTCCAACATATTCTCATTTACAGTGTGATCATACTATTGACCAACGCCTGATTCACTGGACAACGGTCTAACTACTTGCTTATGGTTTGATTTATTTACTACGCTTTGCTTATTTACCATATTATATTATATCATTGCAAAACTGGTTATAATCTCACTCAACTTTATACTAACAAACACTATTGTATTTTCTACGCATATGAAAGTTATCGTGTGAATTGAGGATTGAAGGTTTGAATACATAGACAAGACCTTATGGTTTAAAGAAAACAATCATTATTTAATTTATGTTGAATTATATTTACTTATTTGTGTTTTTTTTGCCATACTTGGACATTGTGTGCACTCTTTGAAATAAAATAATTAACTTAATAGATATTTTCATTTTTATATTATTATAGTACCTTTAAGCTGTGAATAGTCGGCTCACACCCGGCATTTCCGTCTTAGGTTGGGGTGTGACAGATTGGTATCAGAGCCAAAGGTATTAAGATAGGTCGTTAGAAATTGTCCAAAAATATGATTAGGACCCTATACGTGCTTATCTGAACTGCCTTACGTGCTATTTATTTATTTACATCTTATATAGGTTAATTATTTTTAATTTATATTTTATTATATTGTATTTTATGCACACACCCACAAATTCCGAGGCTATGCATCACTTTCAAAATATTTTAAATTCTCTTATTTTTAGTAGATTGCCTTTTATTTTGGGAAATTCCTTATGAATTCCCGAGTTTTGTTTTTACTCCCTCTCCTTAGGGCATGAGAATATTACATGTTTGGTAAGTAACCATAGGGGGTGACAGAATTGTGAGTCAGAACTTGGCAAAACAGTTCCAATAACCAAAGGTAAGACGCTATTCCTTACCTGGAGGATAACCTGACCACAATACTCGAGTCTCTAGGCCAAAGCAGAACAAGATGTCAAACGACCGGAACCCTAAATGGTTAAATGTAACCGGCTAAGCGGTTGCATTCTTTTTATGAAAACCGAATTCGTGGCTAAATTCGGGAAAACTTCCAATATTATGCTTTATTATTATTTATTTTAAAATGCTTAGTTGGGTGAAAAATACATGTAAATCCATGGGCACTCAAACTATCCATTTCTCAACTCGTATTCAATTTTATTTTTGGTTGGAACGTATCATCTAGGGTGGTTTTCGAGATACTCCGACTACTCATACTTTATTCGTTAATTCAATATTTAGGTGAGCTAGTTAAAACACTATGTAACGCTCATGGGCTGACCAACTCAGTTGTTTGTTATTCGTTATTTTAATTGGGCCAATAATTGCCATGGAACACTCATGGGAGGCCCCATTCACAAAATTTATGTTGCTTTATTTAGTTTGGCCATTCAAATTTCCATGTAAAGCTCATGGGAGGTCAACTCATTTGATATGTTTCATTATTTTATTTGTGATCTCAAACAACCATGGGAAGCCCATGGAAAGCCCAATCCAATCACATTTCATTTTTGGATTTTACTTCTAGATAAACATTGGTTAAGTAATTTAAATATCTCGAAATTTTTCACATGGTTTTAAATTCTACGCATCCCCAAAACATGATAATTCACTAGCACAATTCTATTTAAATTAGTTTCCCTATCATCTCACATTTTCCACAAGTTACCCATCATTTCGCGGAAATTTCATCTCTGGTCCTCATAGAATGTTTTCCCTAAAAATCCATCATCGTGACCAACGTCGCTCATCTGTTTCTTACGATCGCCGCTTGACTGCTAGGTTCACCAAGAAGTTTGCTGCTGCTATGCCATTAACCAAACAACAATCAATCTCCACGAAACCGAACTGCTCCGAACAAGAAATCTTATACTGATTTATACCTGTCATGCTCCTCTTACAATTACCATTTTTTTAAATGTTATTTAAATTATCTTCTCTCATTTATTTAATTATTGTAATTTTGTTATTAAACTGAATTTTTCATCATTTAAATTTAATTTTCATTATTAAATTAATTCTTCCATTAATTAATTTAATTTTTTATCATTAAATTGAAGTTTTGATTTAATCTTCATGGAAATCCATGTATAACTCGATCACTAACTTTATTTATTGATATTTTCATGATTATTGCTAGACTTTTATTTTTATTAAGTTTCATTATTTAGTTAAAATTAAATGGTGGTTCGTAAATATTTCAACTGCCTACTTTGATTTTTGATACATTTAGAAAACTTGGAACGTTTTAATGATAACTTCGTTAGTTGTTAGAATAGTCATAGTGGTTCATGCATTTCTAGCCTCGCACTTCTCTTATTTTGTTGAATTATTTCACATTTCATTTTCATTTTCACTATTAAATTAATATTCGCCATTTACTTGGATTTCCATGATAAATCATGGATACTTCAATTTACTTATTTTATAATATTTATAACAATTTTGTGGAAATAGGAGGATTCCTCGTAATTCGTGGATTCTTTAGTTATCCACCTAATATTTTATCTAATTTTAAAGGTTTAATTGGAATAGGACTATCTCGTTGATTCGGGAATATCCGTTTCCCAATTTAATCTATTAACGATTTGTTTGAATACGTACATTTTCGCCTTTTCATTTATATTTCAATTATTATTTACTAATTATTATAATATTTTAACATTTTAAATCGAATTAATCTCATCTCAAAAACACAACTTAAAAAGCTATAACTTTATATCAATTTCTCTTTAATCTCATAAGTTCTCAAACTAACCAAACTCAATTAACCAAATTTTCGTTAACTATGTTTAAACTTATACTCTTGGTCTTAAGAATTTTATTCCTAATGATTACGATATTTAAAGATTTCACATGTCATTAGTCATTTTGAGATTTGTTGTTAATTAAACTTTTGGGCTTATCATTTCATGAATCAAGTTCCTTTATCTATCAAGGTTAACTTCTTATAATATCCTACTCTTAACTTATTCTCGTTCATCTGATTCATTTTAAATGTCTGCTTCAAGAAATTCATTTCAATCTTCAAAATTTATATTTTTGTAAAAGATGTTTTAGAAAGTACACTGCTTTATTAATCAACTCGAACATACATTTTAGAAGTGTATCTTTTAGATTTATATTTAAATTTATCAAAACTTTTGTTCCTCTCAAAATTTTAGTTTTCAATGTTTTATAAAACCACATGATGGAACGGATTATGCGGACAATCCGACGACAAGAGAATTATGGATGCATATATAATTATCCTATGTCCACGCATGGAAATCATAATACGTACAATTGTGTATCATAATCTCGAACCAAAAGTAGTTTGAGTAATGGTACAAATGTTGAAATGATAAAGACATGGTAGACACGCCGCTGATACATCCTAATATAAGTTGTCGTTATCAGATTGTCATTTGGAGCGTTGTTTCGATTATCAGAGGTTCTATGCTATGATATTTTCCTTAAAAGTTTAATTATTTTCAAAAAAAAATTATGTTTTAGTTCTCCTTAATTTCGGGACGAAATTCTCTAAAGTAAGGGATACTATAACATCTCGGATTTTTCATATGTGTTTAAACCGATTCGAGAATGTAATTCGGATCTTTCGAACTATTTAAGACTTCTATTTATTCTTATTAACTAATTTTATAATTTCATAATTTTTAATCATGCCAAATAGTCCTTAACAACCTTTAAAATCGCTTAAAACGGCTAAAAATCGCATTTTCGGAAACTACAGGGACTAATTTTGCCAATTCTTTCATATTTTTGATTAAATTAATGAAACTTAAACTCCAAGAAATGTTATTAGAGATCCCAAGATGTTTTCTTGTTGTCCAAGTGGAAATCTCTATGCTATTATACCCAATTCTGTTATTTATTGATTATTCAGTTTCCTAAAATAGCTATTTCCTAAAAAACAACTCTTAATCCTTAATATTTAAACAAGACATATTATAAAACCCTAAATTATTACTTCAATACCAGCCCATACCTGTAATCCACGAAATTCTTCTTCCCCCATTGTCGGTTTCTACAATTTCTTCATGTTCTTCAAGCTTTCGTTGACTTTCAACCTTCAAGTCCCTTTGACCTCGATTAGCTCTTGTTCCATTCATCGTTCGGGTAAGCTGTCTTCTTCAATATTGTAGATTTCAATCTATAGAACCAAATCCCTCAATCAATTTTGCCGATTAAGGGAGTCTCGGTGGTCATTTGGAATCAAACCCGTTAAAGAGCAAAATAGTCAACAAGTTTGACTATCCATTTTCTCATACTTCTGAACCAACGTTCGGTCCAGAAGACTTTATTTTCATAACAAGATTTTAAGGCTACTGGCCAAAACCCGACTTCCGACTCATTGTTTGGATTCTGATCAGTACCGAGTCGCATAAATGTTTAACTTAACATAACCGAAGTTCTAAACATCTGTTTGGGATTATTCCAGCGGCAACGAGTTCGTTTTTACATATATTATCATATTTCAAAGTGTCAGGTTTAGTTGGTTTATTTTGTTCGACGCGCTAACGGACAATTCGTTTACTTCTTAACCGTTTATTATTGTTATTATTCGCTTGCCTACGAATCAAGGTGAATTTTATCATTCCCCTATTTTACTAAATTTTCACAATTTTTGGGGACATATGCGTATTATTTGTATTTTGTATTATCTATATATCTCAAAATAGCAAACGTGTAATTGTGTGTGATTGATCAAATATACGTGTTACATTCTTACTTGTTTATGTGCTAATTGTCATTCATTCGTATTTCGGAGGGGTCCAACATATTATCATTTATAGTGTGAACATGCTATTGACCAACGCCCGATTCGCTTGGCAACGGTCTAACTACTTGCTTATGGTTTGATTTATTTTCCGCAATTTACTACGGTTTGCTTATTTATCATATTCTATTTAATTTTTGGTGAATTTTTGGTGCACTCTTTGAAATAAAATAATTCACTTAATATATATTGTAGTTTTTATATTATGATAGTACCTTTGAGCTATGAACAATCGGCTCACGCACCAGCATTTCCGCCTTAGGTTGGGTTGTGACATTACATATACGTAATACAACACTAATGCACATATGCACTATATTAATTTTTTATATAATGTCAGGACTGGACCTAGTGCAAAACCAATAGTAGTTAACAAGAGCACACTAGATCTAATAACCTAAATGCCTTTTGAATATACCGGCAGAATCAGTGTAATCAGAGATTGTTAATGAGGATTAGAATGACAATAAATAAGTAGAAGCAATAGACAAGCATTCACTATATTAAATTTATCTTTTATGAATAGTGACAAGATTGCATGGAATCTCTAGGGTTTCATGACGGCGGTACGAGGTAGCATAAATGAGGAATAATCGCTCTGACTGTTATGCTCTTGTCATCCGTAAAAACTCGTGTCCTTGTGTGTGAAACCTAGTATTCTATTTATAGGCCTAGACATTACTTCTAGAAACCCTAATGATTACATAATGAATGACAAATATAAATACAAGTGTAAATCGGCCTTCGAGTATGATAATTCCCTGTCGAGCACACCTTGTAATGTTTAGCATGCACGAAACAAGTCTTCGAGCAGACTTAACTTAGCAAATTTTCATAAGAAAATATTCTTCTCCAGTATACTTCAATCTTCATAACTTATCCTTGCTTTGCTCAAATACGTCCCACGAGCAAGCATGCTCTCTATGATCTCTTCAATCTTGTCTTGTGACTTATTGTGAACAATCTTTAGCATACTCGGATACAGAAGTTTGCTCGGGATTGAACCATGCATGAAGGTTATACTTAGAACATTAGAGATATTCTTTTATTGTATCCATGCTCGACCCCCCAAGATGCTCGAAAGACGTGGTTTAAGCTGGATAGATCCAGTTGTTTGCTAGAATAGCAATCCATACTTGATAAAGAGCATCCTTGCTTGATGAAGTGTAGCATGCTCGAAGCTTTCAACACTTAGAAGAAATTCCTGAAGATATTCTTATGAGTATAAGACATCATGCTCGAGGTAGTAAATCCGTGCTCGGAGGTCCAAGCTTTCTCGAACTCCAAACTTAGCCATTTCTTTGAGGAGGTTGAAAGATTCCAATCTTCCTTGTAAATTTCCGACTCAACAATCCCTAGATTGGAACAAGCTCAGATGCACCAAAACATACATGCATTAAATTACATCTGTCTCAATACCTAAGCATAATCAATTCAGGAAATAGTTATTACATTACATAATCAAATTCTGCCTCAAGGGCATTACACATCAACATTAAAATCATTATTAAATTACAAGTTTAAATAAAATACGTAAAAAGATAAACAAAAATTCATCAAATTTTTCTTGTATGCACACATTCTTGTATGCAAATTTTTCTTGTATGCACACATCCTTGTAATCCATTTTTCTTGATTAATTTTTCATGTCTGACTGCAGCTGCTCTCTGTTGAAACATATCCAGTTCAACAACATCCATCGAATCTATCGGCACTGCTATTTTCATTATGTTTGCTAGATCCTAGATGTTAATGAACTCCAATTCTAAGTCATGTTCCACTATCGCCATTCTTCTTCCTTCTGCATTCCTTAGTGAAACTGACTCACTTTGTCTGTTAAATGTGAGGTGTGTGAATCTAACACCTTCTTGGACATTGAAGTTTGGCACATGCATTTATCTTCTTATGGCAAGACTCTCTCTTAATGTTCTTGTTATTGAGCTAGAGCCACTTGTTCTTGATTTGGTTTTTGAGCTTGAAGTCTTCCTTCTTTCCTTCGGGGAATAAGAATTCTGACCATCTGACATCTCTCAATCGTTTCTCCATTCTTTCCCTTTCAGCTTCAGAATATGTCTCCTTTTCTCCTTTGATCAAGCAATGGGAACCCCTTTTCAGCCTATTCCTTTAGATATTTAGAAAGATCATTTCTTTGCTGGCCTGCTAGTTTGTTTCTTTGTTGTTTTCATAAAGGTCTAGCTGTGCCATTCTTTCTAATTGCTCTCTGAAGTTTCTGAAGTCACTTCTGAAAACAATCTGTGTTTCAGTTCCGTCTTCAGTAACGACTCTCAATGTCATGGATCTTCTATCAAAATATAGGTGAGTAGGCAAATTGAAGTAATTCCCTGGTGTTTGCTGCCTTTGCACCTCAGATTGAAACATCTGTCTTCAAGATGTTGATGAAGAAGGCCTCTTTGAATGCTTCATTTCTGACTCATCATACAGCCTTTTTATTTGTTGTTCATTTTTAAACATCAACTCTGGATATTTAGCACCTCTTTTACACTAAGTACTGATCATTTCTACTACTTGAAGTGCAGTCAGTTATACTTCAGCTTGATCAGATCTTCCTTCCAAAATCAGGTTTTCATTTAATCTCTGTTCTTCCAAAAACCTTTTCTCTTCTTCTAAAAACATTTTCTGCTCTCTCTCTAATAACCTTCCAATAGTTCTTCATGTGAGAGTGTTTGAAACTCAGCTTCTTTCATGCCCTTCTTTAACAAGATATCCTTCAAAGTTTCAACCATTCCCTTGGTTCTTCATTCTTCTTCTCAGATTCCATCATTTCCTTCTCTTCTCACTCTTTCCTCTGTTTTTCCTTTCAGTCAATAGTTTAAATTTGTTAAGCTTGTGTGCCTCCTTTACCATTCTCACTTTCTCATGTAAGGCATTCTTGGATATGTCTTTTACAACCTCAAATTCTTAGCCATTTTCTACTAGAAACCTTACTTCTTTTGTGTACTTTTTCTTCATCTCATCATATTTCTTCTTAGATTCTTCATCCTTTTTCTTCTTTACCTCTTTTACATACATTGTAGTATCATCTACAACTGCCTTTCTGTACAATTTGTCAATCTCACTGAAAGGTTGCCTGTTTAGGTATGAGATGACATGTCCAACTTGAATTAGGAAGTTTCTTTGTGATTCTCTGCTTCTTCACCCATCAGCAACTTCCATAATTCCTTCTTTGGTCATTTTGTTGATGTGTCTTTGTTCATAACCAAGACTTAAAAGACAGACTTTGTAATCTTTTAGTTTCTGTTCACTCCTTTCCCTTCTCTCCTTTTCTTTGGCTTTTTGTTCAGCCAGTTGTTCAATACCAGCTTCGGACATCTTCTTTAGTATTTTAAAATCAAGCCCGTACTGCACCAAGAAAATAATTCTTGGATCAGTTTTCATTTGTTCCTCGTCTTCTTCAATTTCAATTTCATCTTCAATCCCCTCAAGGGCTCCAATAACTAGTTCATCAGCTTCAACATTCTTTTCTTTCTCTCTTCTCTTGTATACCTTTTTTACAGCTGGCTTTCCCAATTCTTCAATCTTTTGTCTCTTTATCTCATGAATTTTTTCATCAGCTATATCATTCTTTTCATTTGAGTCCTTGAAAGCTTGTTCTTCTAAGTCTATGGGTTCTGTAATAATTGGTTCAGATTTCAATCAATACTTGACTAGCCAGTCTTGCCTTCTCCCTCTCTTCTTCTTGCCATTTCCTACCCTCCTCCACCATTTCCTTTGCATATTCATTAGGATTTAAAATTATATCACTGTATCTTCTAAGCAATGCCAAATCTAAGGCTAATTTCAATTGTTTCTCATATGTCCATTCTTCCTTCTGGTGTTCTATTTCAGCTTGTGGTCCTAATCCATATTCACCTTCAGATTTTTCATTGAATGTTTTTCAGTACCACTTCTAGGCTCTCATTAGCCTATTTCCTCACCCTTTCCTCCTCATCTTCCCTCTTCTTCAGATTAATTAAAGTTTCTAAAACTTCCTGTGGTATTTCATCTCCCTCTTCTAGCTCGGAATTTCTTAACTCCGTAACTTTCTTTACTGATTCAACTTCTGCTATATCCGGGTCTACACACACATTCTTTTCTAGAATTTCATCACTTGACACAACTTTTGCAGTAGCCTTGGGCTGTAAGTCTTCTTCTGATAGTCTAAGCCCTTGCCCTTGATTTTTCTTTTTTCTAACTGCTCAGGTGTCTCTTTTTCAATTTTCTCCTCCTGTTCTACCTCCCACTCAACTTCAACTTCCTTTTCCTCTTCATTTTCATCATACTCCTTGTTTATTAACCCAAGGAATTTGTTGTTTCGTCTTCAGTGTTCTCACTGCCTTCATCATCATATAGCCTTCCAACCATTTCCAAACCATCTTCATCTTCATTCTCCCCCTGTTTTAGTGCATCTGAGGTCTTCTCAACCTTAACCTGCTCCAGGGTTCGAAGTCTCGTTAGAGCCTGTAGCAATGCTTCTTCTAATGATTCATTCTTCTTTTGCTGGATTGCATTTTTTTCTTTATGTAAATGTTCTCGAATTCTAGCTCCACGTTCAAGACCAACAAATCTTCATTCAACCTTTTAGGTGAGGATGATGGTGTATCTAGGTTAGAAAAGAGTTCTGGCTCAGATTTAGATTGGTTTATATAGATTCTAGTGAGAGTGGCATGTTGGTTTGAATTGTGTGAAGAGTGTCTTGGTTGGCTTATGACAGTTAATCAGTTTATTTTATTGGAGATATTGGTGGTGTAGGTACAAATTGTTCATTAATTGGTTTTGAGCTTGGTGACAGTGGTTCTATTGTTGCAGGTGAAGTGGGTGCTGATCCAACTGTTTGTTCTAGGCCTGGTGAAAATAGCTCTGTTGCTATTGAAGAATAGTCATCCTCGTCAACAACAGATCTGGTGAAACAGGTGGAGTGATCATATGGATGGTTCCAGTAACCTCGGTTATCACATTGTTAATGAATACTTCATCATCCATAGGCTCTTTTTCCTTCTCACTACTAGCCACAACTGGCTCTTCATCTTTCCCAGCAGCTCTTTAAGTTGGTTCAACAATAACCTCTACATTCTCAACAGGCTCCAGTGTCTCTAGATTTTCATTTAATATCACCTCATCACCAACCTCTTCATGAATAGGTTCAATAACTTCATTAATTGGCTCATCAATTTCATATTGTTATTCCACTTGGGGTTCATCAACAGCATTGTCACTTCTAGCATCATCACCTCCATCTTGATCATCATCATCATCATCATCATCATCATCATCATCATCATCATCATCATCAATTGCATCTGATTCTTCTTCACTATCACTTTCATCTGATTCTTCAAACTCTGGCTCAGGTGATTGAGGAACTTCCATAACCTCAAGGTGATTGTCCAGCAACCATGGAAGTATGCCCCATTCTGCATTCTCATTATACTAGCTTCTTGCACCCTTTATTCTCTTATATAAATTAGGATATTGTAAACGTAGAGTTTCTCCTTCAGTGTTCAGTCCTTGTAATGCCCTGTTGATCAAGATTTGTAGAAATCTTGGTTACATAAAAAACTACTCACATGGTTCCTTTTGGACATTGCTCACCAACCCATTAAAGATCATTCTTGAAAACTTGAATGGTTGGTTGAATAAAATAGCAACTCTTGAAAACTTGTGATTTTCGTTCAGATGAAGTTCCTCTCTTATGGATTCTTCAGTTATCTCTAGCTCTGGCTAAGAATAGTGGCCTCAATCCTTCTTCTATTTATGTCATCGGCATACTCTGCTAATCCCCAAAAGACTGTAATGTGATTTCAGTAGTTGATAGGGTTCTCTGTGAGTGTGACCTGAAGGATAGAATTGTGTAAAAAGTTTATAATGAATTCCATCTCTCGATTCTCTTCGTCTACAACAAGACGAGCACACATATTGTGCTTTTTCTTGAATTTCATTGCCATTAAATCTGTAAAACAAAAATAATTGTCAGAAACGTGAAAAAAGAATTTAGTAGCAATAGTAGTTTAGAGTAGAAGGTCGTCTTCAATAACCTTCTCCTTAAAAATTTTCGACCTGCACAAACAAGATAATCAGTTAGTACAAAGATCAATCGAAACACTAATTCTAATGGTCGGAGAATCGACCATTGATTAATCGATTTCTTACCAAGTTAGAATCAGAGCTAATGGCTAAATCCGAGAGTAAGTGAGAGCAAAATCGAGTTTTTGTTAATCGCACAAGAAGCACGAGCAGAGGTTATTTTGTAAGAGAGGGAAAAAGTATTTGGAAAAATTTCTAACACTTTTATACCTAACGCTTGGGGTGTAAAGACCTAGTTTTTCGTTTAGTGCAAGCAAGGTGTATATTGAATTTGAAATCACATAATTACTCTGCTTGAGCAAACTGCCAAAAACAGCTGTCAATTAGTATGCTCGAAAGCATTTTTCAAAATGTGCTTGATAATACTCTCTTGAAAAATGGTTAACTATTTAAACATTGTTCATTTAGAAGTTTGCTCAAATCCAAGCTACTCGAGAGAAAACTTAAGCAAAGTAAGTTTACGACATTGCAAACCTGTACTCGAATTACACTTGTTCTCGAGACTGTACCTTAACCAAATTTTGTATTTCAAGTTAACACACAAACATTCGCACATGCTCGTTTACAAATTATGCTTGAAAGTGTTGCCAACGAACACTTAACACAATCAGATAATCAACATGCTCGCAAACCGATAGACAAATTAAACCAAGCAAACTGCTCTAGTCCTAAATGAGATGTGCTCGGTATACTTAGAGAAATAATCCTTTAGTTAAGAGTACTCGAACACATTCAAAGACACAACGCTACTACAAAACACTTAGAGTAATTTTTATTCTGCCAAATATGCTTGAAGAGCTCCACTCACAGTTCAAGCATAGATTCATGCTCGAAATACTTACAAAAATTTCCATTTCACCCCTTTGTGCTCGTAGAGCAAAAATCTCAGATCAAACATGGTTTATGCTCGAAACACTTAGAAAAATTTTCATTTCACAACTATGTGCTCATAGAGCAAAAATCTCATATCAAACAGCGTATGATCGAAACACTTAGAAAAATTTTCATTTCACAACTTTGTGCTCGTAGAGCAAAAATCTTAGATAAAAAATGGTGTATGCTCGAAGCACTTAGAAAAATTTTCATTTGAGCCTTAGAACATGCTCGAATATACTTGTATCTTTCCAAAACACATAGTTGGAACACAATAGTGAAATGCCTAAAGGTTTAGACATATCCAATCTCAAACTTTTACTCAAGTAATTAAAACATCATCATTTAAAACCTGAGTTGACTCAAGCATTAGTTTAAGGTGAAAAAGAGATCAAATTTCAGTTCTCAGTCAATTCAAAATAATTTTGTAGAAAGATGTCAACATGGGATCATATTGATTAACCATTTCACAACACTTCATGGTAAGTATTTTTATGACCTAAGTCTGGTTGATAACAGGTATTTGAACTTAGCATGATTATCATTGCTTTCTGTGATATATATTTAAGATTTAATTAATGCATAAGAAGTGAATGGTCAATACTATGGATTTATATTTTTCCTAATCTCTTCTCAAAGCTTATTTAGCTTTCTCTAAGTCACCCCAACTTGACTTCAACCCCCTGATGCGTGGTCAAAAACATTTTGTCTAGTTGAATAGTTGTGAAAAATACAGACTTTAAGGTAGAACGTTGGACTTACATGCCATCCGGACTTACATGCGCTGCTACATTCAAGGTGTTTATGACTTATTTTTGTGCCCCACCTCTGTAGTTCTCAATGGCCCCTTTAAGTCTGTTTATTTTGATAAATATAATAGATTTCAATAAAAAAAATTTTATTTTTTTGCAATATACATACAACTATAGCTTGTAAATTAACTGTTCAAATAATTTTGAAAGCATTTTGGGTTTACCATAGCATCAACAGGCTTGTTAATGACTGGATAATTGTCTTTCTGCCTATCATTTGGAGAGATGTGTAAGGAAACATACCTTTATCTTCAAATGTATCACCACATCAAGCTCCGCATGTTCATTATGTTTATATCATATAGGCATCTACACATCAAGGAAAGCTACCATCAATATCAATGACTGTGCTTCAAGCCTTTTAAGCCTATAATTCATGTGTTAGATAACTTAATCAATTTTCCAATCGTTTCCCAAAAGGTTGGATACTATTTCTATCTAAAAATCTTTTAAGTTTATTCAAAACTTATCAGCTGAATAATCATATCATTTCTCTTTAGAGACCATCAAAAACAGGTTGCTTATGCCAGAAATCATTAATTTGATTTAAAACATCATTTTGAATATTCATTTCATCTCAGATTTAAAAAAAAAATTTGGTCTTTTGGAAATGATCTATTTTGACTCATAAGCTTTTTCATTAAGACACAGTGTCTCATTTAGACAAATACATTCACAGAAAGTTGAATCAAATATTAAAACAATGTTCCTTTCAAAGCAGTTGATTCATACTTAGTTTCTAAGCAGCAAATTTTTAACATGCATATAGTCATGCACTATCAAACATAGTTGTCAAACAAATCACAAACAGGCAAGAAAAGCATAATTAGTAGGGCTCATACCACAAGTTCAATATTCAACACATTAAACATTAAACAGATATTCAAGCAAGCATTTAACACACATATCATTAATCAGACTTCATCAGCATTTATCATTCCTCGGGAGTTTAATAGAAAATTGAATATGGTCTTATCTAAAGGTTTGGTGAATAGATCAGCCAAATTGTCGTTGGTTTCAACCCTTTTCATTTCTATTAGTCCCCTTTCATTGCAGTCTCTAATGAAATGGTGTCTGATTTCAATGTGCTTAGTTTTGGAATGATGAACAGGATTCGTAACTATGAACATAGCAGCAGTGTTATCAATAAATATAGGAGTTAGCAAGAAGTTCAGACCATAATCCAGCAACTGGTTTTGAATCCATAGAACCTATGCACAGCAAGCAGATGTGTAATGCCGGCAAATTTTTGATAAAAAGGTTAATGTCTTGTAGAGTTTGTAGTTTTAACCGAGACCCGATTTGGCCTTCTTAAAGGACCTCTTTGTCATTCTTGTAAGTCATGTTATTCAACTTCCGGATCAAGACATCTCATCTTACAAGTTCGAGGGTCTAAGTGTAACATTATAATAATTAGCCCTAACCTTGCCTCTCTTCTCCCTTCTGCGATCGATGTAGTGTACCAGCCCCACACCTGTGTTTTTTTCCTTTTTCCAGCCATTCCCGAGGTGCCAAACTCCAATTCAAGGTTAGTATGATGTTAATATAACTCTTTTTCACTATTAAACCCTTTGTTGAACACGTTAGGGTTGAGTTTTGATTATAGCAGTTTTTGACAGATTCATACACGTTTATTGTTTGGTCTGTAACACGATGAAAATTTAATGTTTTTGATCTATTCTTGTTTCTATGATATTATACTTTGAGTCTAGTTTCCATAAAGATATAATATGTAATATTTGGACGAGATTTGAATGGTTTTTATGATTTTATAAGATCGAGTGTCAAAACTGATTTGGGATGACGGATTCTGGTCTGTATTCCCGACATCATAACCCTTTTTCTACAAGTCCAAATTGGTTGGTTCCACCTCTGGAACTTAATATTTTGAGTTAGGAATCAAAGCCAATTGGAATTATTTAATTTGGTTTGGTAATGATTTTTATAAATATAAAACCATTTTGTTGCGCACTGAAATAGCTGCACGTACCTTTCTGTGTTGGAGGAATTTTTATAATTTTTGTCTCCACTAGAAAAATATACTAAAAATATTTATATTAACCTCAGACAATTATTAAACTCTGGTAAATATTTCATAATTTATTTCTAGGTTCTTCCAATGTAATAAAATACGTCTTTGCATGCTAAAATCCGGTCCTTATACTCGTTATTGATCAATTCTTTCGGTTTAGGACTTAACCGGTGGCTGACCAATTGAGGTCCTTTCGGAGCTGTTTTAATTGAAGTTCTTGCTCCATCATATTATTAGGTATGTCTTGTATATCATACTTTAGTATTATGAGCTTTGGCATTCGTTAGAGTGGTTTATTGTTGATGAAGTGAAAACTAGGTTTCGGTTGTCTAGTTTGTCAGTTGTTGCGTCTAGCGCGTTGTTTGAAGGAACTAACAACCAATTCAGTTTGTGTAACTTTGGTTTGATATACGTGCTGTGGAAAAATGATTTTTGTAAGTATTGGGGCTGAATTGGTTGTCGGTTACTCAAACTGGTCGTTACGACGCAAATTCGCTTTTATTTGGTAGTTGGTGCGTTGTGCTTGCGAGTTACCGACCCATCCAACTCGTGTAGTGTCGTGTGGGCTAGTAGGCTGTGAATTTATCAAATTTGATCCACACTGGGCTGAGTTGGATGTGAAGTGCCTAAACAACTCGTAAACACGCATATTAGTCTCACCTAGTACTTCCGGGGGTAATTTGGGAATTCTTTATTCTCGGGGGTATCTAAGGCTTGTGTTGGTAGATATGAGGCCCCGGGGGCTGTTTTAATCAAACTTGGTGAGGTTGAGGCTTTAGGTAACTTGCACCATATTAGAACGCCTCGTAGGATAAACGACTCCCTTCGGTATCGTTAGTAACTATTGTATATAATCCGGTATGCGCGTGAGTTGTGGAATTACTTAGGGGCCTTCTGGCTCGTGGTGACTTGGTGCCTCGTGTCAGGTGAGTTCATGATGCCCCTTTTTACTCTTTTCAATTTTTGGGCTAGCATACACACCCAACTGATTTTACATGATGAACCGTTTAAACGATTTCCCATAGGCCTGTTTGTTTTATGGTATGTTTGGGAGGTGATTTATGAATGTATACACGTGTTACGTTATGGCCCATAGGCTTACTTGTATTATGGTATATCTTGGGATGTTTTATATGTATGTTTACACATTTTTACCAAATGGCCTATGATTAGGGATGTTAGTTAGTCATTAGTGACTAAGGATGGCTTACTTATAGTATGGTATATTTTGGAATAATATATATACGTATGTTTATACATGTGTTATTGTATGGCCAATGATTGGCGATGTTAATTAATCGTTATCGACTAAGGATGTTTGCGTATGCCTACTTTGTGTTTGCATACGTTGGATGAAATGTTACGTGTTTGGGTTGTACGTGTGCTCGACCCTGATGTTATTACTTGGATGTTAGGAATAGGGATTTAATTATATAGATATATAAGTATGACTACTTACTATTTATTATGGCCTAACCGTTTATTTCCCATTTTATATTTAAAATTCTTGGAATGATTTATACATATGTCAATTATTAAAACTTGAACTCACTCAGCTCAAGCTGACTTTGTGTGTATGTTAGTGTGAGTTTTCAGGTTACGAGGAGGATGCATACCGCTTGGATGTGCTCGAGAGTACTTGGACGGTTGAAGGCATATCTAGTCGGGGATTTTACTTATGAACACTGTTTCTTTTCAATTATTGCTAGTTATGTTTAAATTTGATTTTAGGCACATTTCCTGGGTTTTTTGGGACTTGTTTAGCACTTATGATTTTCCGCTGATTTTATACTCTGAACTGGTTTTCAAATAAAATGAGTTGCTTTGGCTTAAAATTTTGTTAAGTTTTTCGGAAACTTAACACTTATTGTTCCGCTGTTATTTACTTTGAATCGGTTTTAAATAAAAAGAAATTTTTCTTGGTTTAAAATTTTTATAAGTTTTTGACATGATTACCAACTGTAGAATTCCTGGAAGTCGGGGTATTACAAGATGCAGCAATGCATTCACCCCTTTAAGCCTATAATTCATGTTTTAGATAACTTAATCAATTTTCCTATCATTTCCCAAAAGGTTGGATACTACATCTATCTAAACATCTTTTAAGCTTCTTCAAAACTTATCAACTGAATAATCTTACCATTTCTCTTCAGAGATCACCAAAAACAGGTTGCCTATGCCAGAAATCATTAATTTGATTTAAAACATCATTTTGAATATTCATTTCATCTTAGATTTTTTTTTTTAAAAATTGATCTTTCAAAAATGATCAATTTTGAATCATAAGCTTTTTCATTAACACATAGTGTCTCATTAAGACAAATACATTCAATTATACATTCACAGAAAGTTGAATCAAATATTAAAACAATGTTCCTTTCAAAGCAGTCGATTCATACTTAGTTTCTAAGCAGCCAATTTTTAACATTCAGACAATCATGCACTATCAAACATAGTTGTCAAACAAATCACAAACAGGCAAGCAAAGCATAGTCAGTAGAGCACATACCACAAGTTCACACACACAACACATTAAACATTAAAAAGATATTCAAGCAAGCATTTCACACACATATCATTAATCAGACTTCACCAGCATTTATCATTCCTAGGGAGTTTAATAGAAAATTGAATATGGTCTTATCTAAAGGTTTGGTGAATAAATCAGCCAAATTGTCATTGGTTTCAACCCTTTTCATTTCTATTAGTCCCTTTTCATTGCAGTCTCTAATGAAATGATGTCTGATTTCAATGTGCATAGTTTTGGAATGATTAACAGGATTCTTAACTATGAACATAGCAGCAGTGTTATCAAGAAATATAGGAGTTAGTAAGAAGTTCAGACCATAATCCATCAAATCACAAACTTGAAAGCAAAGCATAGTCAGTAGAGCACATACCACAAGTTCACACATGCAACACATTAAACATTAAAAAGATATTCAAGCAAGCATTTCACACACATATCGTTAATCAGACTTCATCAGCATTTATCATTCCTAGGGAGTTTAATAGAAAAGTGAATATGGTCTTGTTTAAAGGTTTGGTGAATAACTCAGCCAAATTGTCATTGGTGTCAACCCTTTTCATTTCAATTAGTCCCTTTTCATTGCAATCTCTAATGAAATGATGTCTGATTTCAATGTGCTTAGTTTTTGAATGATGAACAGGATTCTTCACTATGAACATAGCAGCAGTATTAACAATAAATATAGGAGTTATCAAGAAGTTCAGACCATAATCTAGCAACTGGTTTTGAATCCATAGAACCTATGCACAGCAAGCAGATGCAGCAACGCATTCAGCCTTTTAAGCCTATAATTCATGTGTTTGATAACTTAATCAATTTTCCTATCATTTCCCAAAAGGTTGGATACTACATCTATCTAAATATCTTTTAAGCTTCTTCAAAACTTATCAACTGAATAATCTTACCATTTCTCTTCAGTGATCACCAAAAACATGTTGCTTATGCCAGAAATCATTAATTTGATTTAAAACATCATTTTGAATATTCATTTCATCTCAGTTTTTTTTTAAAAAAAATTGATCTTTCGAAAATGATCTATTTTGACTCATAAGCTTTTTCATTAACACACAGTGTCTCATTAAGACAAGTACATTTACAGAAAGTTGAATCAAATATTAAGACAATGTTCCTTTCAAAGAAGTCGATTCATACTTAGTTTCGAAGCAGCAAATTTTTAACATTCTGACAGTCATGCACTATCAAACATAGTTGTCAAACAAATCACAAACATGCAAGCAAAGCATAGTCAGTAGAGCACATACCACAAGTTCACACACACAACACATTAAACATTAAAAAGATATTCAAGCAAGCATTTCAAACACAAATCATTAATCAGACTTCAGCAGCATTTATCATTCCTAGGGAGTTTAATAGAAAATTGAATATGGTCCTATCTAAAGGTTTGGTGAATTGATCAGCCAAATTGTAATTGGTTTCAACCCTTTTCATTTCTATTAGTCCCTTTTCATTGCATTCTCTAATGAAATGATGTCTGATTTTAATGTGCTTAGTTTTGGAATGATGAACAGGATTCTTCACTATAAACATAGCAACAGTGTTATCAATAAATATAGGAGTTAGCAAGAAGTTCAGACCATAATCCAGCAACTGGTTTTGAATCCATAGAACCTATGCACAGCAAGCAGATGCATCAATGCATTCAGGCTTTTAAGCCTATAATTCTTGTGTTAGATAACTTAATCAAGTTTCCTATCATTTCCCAAAAGGTTGGTTACTATTTCTATCTAAAAATCTTAAGCTTCTTCAAAACTTATCAACTGAATAATCTTATCATTTCTCTTCAGAGATCACCAAAAACAGGTTGCTTATGCCGGAAATCATTAATTTGATTAAAAACATCATTTTGAATATTCATTTTGTCTCGGATTTTAAAAAAATTTTGATCTTTCGAAAATGATCTATTTTGACTCGTAAGATATTTCGTTAACACACAGTGTCTCATTTAGACAAATACATTCACTTATATACATTCATAGAAAGTTGAATCAAATATTTAGACAATGTTCCTTTCAAAGCAGTTGATTCATACTTAGCTTCTAGGCAGCAAAATTTTAACATGCAGACAGTCATGCACTCTCACTCATAGTTGTCAAACAAATCACAAACATGCAAGCAAAGCATAGTTAGTAGAGCACATACCACAAGTTCACACATGCAACACGTTAAACATTAAAAAGATATTCAAGCAAGCATTTCACACACATATCATTAATCAGACTTCATCAGCATTTATCATTCCTAGGGAGTTTAATAGAAAATTGAATATGGTCTTATCTAAAGGTTGGTGAATAGATCAGCCAAATTGTCATTGGTTTCAACCCTTTTCATTTCTATTAATCCCTTTTCATTGCAGTCTCTAATGAAATGATGTCTGATTTCAATGTGCTTAGTTTTGGAATGATGAACAGGATTCTTCACTATGAACATAGAAGCAGTGTTATCAATAACTATAGGAGTTAGCAAGAAGTTCAGACCATAATCCAGCAACTGGTTTTGAATCCATAGAACCTATGCACAGCAAGCAGATGCATAAATGCATTCAGCCTTTTAAGCCTATAATTCATGTGTTTGATAACTTAATCAGTTTTTCTATCATTTCCCAAAAGTTTGGTTACTATTTCTATCTGAAAATCTTAAGCTTCTTCAAAACTTATCAGCTGAATAATCTTATCATTTCTCTTCAGAGATCACTAAAAACAGGTTGCTTATGCCAGAAATCATTAATTTGATTTAAAACATCATTTTGAATATTTATTTTATCTCGGATTTTAAAAAAATTTGATCTTTCGAAAATGATCTATTTTGACTCATAAGATTTTTCGTTAACACAGAGTGTCTCAATTTGTCACACCCCGACTAGCACAATGCGGAAGCGTAAAACGGGAATGTAACAGACACCTCTAGTATCAACACATTGTTTATAAAGAAATGTTACAAACTAATTTACAATATATTACAACTCATTGTTCTATCGTTGTTTTACAGTCTAGGTGATATAAACAAAACTAGTTCGTTAACTATACATTCTTACTACTAACGCCTTTGTTTCTATTCACATAGCATCAACCACACACCTCAGGCAAGTAACAGACCACCCAATCATTCCGATTTAGGTAAACCCGAAAAGCAGTTTAAAACAGGTCAACTACTAGAGTTGGTGAGTTTCACGAGTTTCAAGAAATCAGTAATGAGTATTCACAAGTCAACACTTGTAATCATGAAATAAGTATGTATGTATGTAAATGATGTAATTATGCTAAGCTACAGTGAAGCCTTGACTGTATCTGCTACGTGCATCCATTTCCCACGCTCCATCAACCACTGTGGCCCCTTTCCGCCCACAACATGCCCCGGTAGCTATGTCTAACACTACATAGCCTGTTTGTATAAATATGATCATGTGCAAACGGCGCTATGTGAGACGGCAACCAGGCCGATTTCGGTTGGGTTTGTCAAACCAATAGTACTATTCACAAGCCACCAGCTCGAAGTTAATCACTGTGATCGTGGGGACTTTCGTGTGTTAGCACTTAGATAATTCACATCAATACATGTTTCAGATACGTATATGTAATCAAACATGCTTTACACCCCAAAAGTTCGTAAAACAGTTTAAAAGTGGGGTCATGAAACTCACTGTTTAATAGATAATCAGTACTGTATCAGCTCGTGGTTTGTTCGGTCTGCTATCAGTAGTTCCTATAATCAATATTATAATAATATTAATATTTTAATATTATTATAATCTCAATACTAAACTGGGCTGTATAACTAATCTGGGTGTAGCTGGAATGCCCAGAAAGTGGCAATAGGCTTAGGTTGTGATGTTGTTCAATGTCTAATACTTAAAACTGAACTTGGCTCAGGTTCCCGTTTTCCCAGCTGGGCCAAGTTGTTCGTTTACGCGTTCAGAAAGCAGTTATAGGAAAATAAGCTTGGGTAAATGTATTGGATAGTAAAATGATTAAGTTATAAAGAAGGATCACATACTGGAGTCCCGGATTAGCCACGGGGCCCGTTTCCGTTTATTCAGTTTGATTTAAGAACAAACGCGCACAATCCATCCAGATTGTCCAGGTTTTTCATAGAAAAGTTCGTTTTTACTTATTTAGTCCAAAAATATGATTTTTGATCACTCTTGGTGTTTTGATATTCCCGCAGATTCGCTAGTCGCAAACTTGCCGGTTTTTATAAAAACTGAATTTGTTTAATATTCAAATTAGCATAATTAATTAAGCGTTAATCATTAAATTATGAAAATTTAACCACTTATCAATTAAAATATGTATATTTTTATAAAAATATTTCTGGAATTTATTTACTGATTTATCAATTTATAAAAATTCATTTTATCAGCTATATTTTGCCTGAAAATCGTCCGTTTACCCCAACCAATTTCCAAAAATTTCACAAAAATTCCTGAATGCTCAAATCATGTCCCAAATCAATATGTATCAATTCCAGAATGTAAAAGCTTGTGCGATATTCTTTTCGGCCCAAATTCGACTATAAAAATTCGCACAAACGCATATAAACAAAACACCTTTAAACTTCTCCAAATGATCCCAAAATTCATATGTGATCAAAATACATCAAATCTGAGTTCCCAGAAAGTTTCATAATTTTTGAAGTATTTTAGCTATGTTTCCCAAATAAACGTCCCAATTCGGTAATAAATTCGCCAAATATTCTCGGATAGTCAAAAAATTACCAACTTCAAATAGAGACTCATTGACAAGGTCCCTGATGTTCCTACGAAATTTCAAGACCTAAAAATTTGCACATCACAATCTTAACCTAAATAGCCCGTAAGCGAGTGTTTCGGCATTACCTTAGCGGGTTTGACTCGTTTCCGACTTTTTAATCAAGTTTTCAGGTTCTTGTGCTTCTAAGAAAGCTAGGTACAAGTCCTATATCACAAACCAAGCAATTTTTCATCAAAATAACAGCCCTTAACTTAGGGTTTCGGCTAGTGCACAAAAACGAACTTTTGAACCGTAAAAACGCCGTTTCAACCCTTTCATCCATGTTTATGGCCAAAAACACTATCAAAACAGGTTCCTTACCATGTGTATGATCAAAACATGTTTATGGACCATTTTTGGGATTTTTACATGCTTAGGAATGATTTTTAGTAATCAAGACATGTTTTTATGGTATTAATCAAGGTTAAACAAGTACAAAAGCTACTTATTTAAGCTCCTTACCTTAGGGTTTGAAGGATTTCTGGAAAATCAGCTTGCAGCTGCTTGGACCTCAACTTTTATAAACCAAAATGAATAACCAAGCTTGTAAAACAAGTTTTATAAAAAGAATGGGGGGTGGGGGTGGGGTGTCCAATCGGAACACCATGGGCCTCCCCTTTGGGCTGTTTTGGCCCAATAATCTGGTTTCTCAAGCTCAAAAACGAAAAGACCGGTTCAAATTTAGTTCGGGTTCGGTTTTTGGCACGAAAAACTTATCGGGTGCGTTAAACAGCGCGAAAACGTGTGTTTTTTGGCTAGTTTTGTGTAAAATTATAAAAACATACTATACGTTTGTAAAAATCAAAAATATTTTCACGGATCGCTTAAAACATTTCAAATAAGTGTTTGGTAAGTCTTTTTCGGCTTAACGGATGATACAATGCTTGGTTTGTAACTATCTTTTGCGTTTAAATCTATAGCGGGTAGTTAAACGAGCATATTTTCGTTTAATTTGTTTGCTATCAAACTAAGGCCATATTTCTAATGTTTTAGCTTGTATAAATCATATATCACTTATAGATGCCCCCCCCCCCCCGAGATATCTGGGTCATAACCCGACCCATTCGGTTAATCGTTCGTTTGTTACGCAAAATGCGTTTATTTGCTTAATTGGTAAATACGTACTGAGGTGTACCTTGTTTTGGCTCAAATGTCACACATTTAGACAAATACATTCACTTATACATTAACAGAAAGTTGAATCAAATATTAAAACAATTTTCCTTTGATAGCACTCGATTCATACTTAGTTTCTAAGCAACAAATTTTTAACATGCAGACAGTCATGCACTATCAAACATAGTTGTCAAACAAATCACAAACAGGCAAGCAAAGCATAGTCAGTAGAGCACATACCACAAGTTCACACATTCAACACATTAAACAGATATTCAAGCAAGTATTTCATAGACATATCTTTAATCAGACTTCATCCGCATTTATCATTCCTAGGGAGTTTAATAGAAAATTGAATATGGTTTTATCTAAAGGTTTGGTGAACAGATGAGCCAAATTGTCATTGGTTTCAACCCTTTTCATTTCTATTAGTCCCTTTTCATTGCAGTCTCTAATGAAATGATGTCGGATTTCAATGTGCATAGTTTTGGAATGATTAACAGGATTCTTAACTATGAACATAGCAGCAGTGTTATCAAGAAATATAGGAGTTAGTAAGAAGTTCAGACCATAATCCAGCAACTGGTTTTGAATCCATAGAACCTATGCACAGCAAACAGATGCAGCAATGCATTCAGCTTCAGTAGTTGAAATTGACACTGTAGTTTGTTTCTTGCACTATCATAACACTGGCCTATTTCCCAGAAATTGACATCCAACCGAAGTTGACTTTATGCTCATGTTGCAACCATCATAGTCATTGTCTGTAAAGGCCATTAAGTCAAATGAGCTGTTCTTTGGATACCATATCTCCAGATCTGGTTTACCCTTGAGGTATCTGAAAATTCTTTTCACAGCTAACATGTAGGACACCTTTGGATTTGCTTGAAACCTTGCACAAACACAAACTACAAACATGATGTCAGGCCTTGATGCTATCAAGTACATGAGAGATCTAATCTTAGCTCTGTATTCATGTTGATCCACTGGCTCCCCCTTTTCATCAGCCACCATCTTTTCATGTGTGTCCATAGGTGTAGACACTATCTTTAAGTCATGGCACTTGGTGAGAATCTCTTGCACATAATTGGACTGGTTGATGAATATTCCTTCAACTTTATGTTGCACTTGCTTTCCAAGAAAGAAATTCATTTCACCCATGGAACTCATTTTTGCATTTTGATTTCATAACAGCTTCACAATCTTTTCACATCTGCTCATTGGTTGACCCAAAGATTATATCACCAACATATACTTGAACCAATAGCAGATCTTTCTTCAGTCTCTTGTAAAATAAGGTCTTGTCTATTGAATGCAAAATCCATTATCCAGCAGATGATTTAAGAGCTCATCATACCAGGCTCTTGGAGCTTGAGGTAGTCCATATAGAGCTTTGCTCAATTTGTAATCTCTGTTTGGATAGTTTGGATCTTCAAATCCAGTAGGTTGTGTGACATACATTTCCTCATCTATCTTCCCATTCAAAAATAAAGATTTCACATCCAGTTGATAGACTTTTATATTCATGAATGCTGCATAAGCCAGAAATATTCTGATAGCTTCTAGCCTACCTACTGGTGCAAATACTTCTTCAAAATCTACTACTTCTTCTTGCATGCATCCCAAATCTACCACTCTTTCTTTGTTCTTGATTACTATTCCACTCTCATCCGTCTTGTTTCTGAAAACCTATTTTGTTCCAATTGCATATTTCCCTCTGGGCTTATCTACTAAGTCCTATACATGTAAGTCTCTGAACTGATCCAAATCCTCCTGCATTTCTTTTACTCAACTGTTGTCGTTTAAGGCTTGATTAATGTTCTTTGGTTCAATTTGTGAGAGAAAACAAGCATAGAGACATATGTTAGCCCTTTCTGAAGAACTTCCTGTCACTCCTTCATGCAAGTCACCAATGATGTTTTCAATAGGGTGGTGTCTCTGAATTGTGGTTGTCTGAACAATAGGATCTGCCACAATCCCTGTGTCCAAATTTGAGATTTTAAGTTTATTTCCTTCCAATTTGTATCTCATCTTCATATAAAGCATATTCTAAGTTATTAGCTTTTCTTGATGTAGACCCTTCGTTACTTGGAATTTGTACAAAATCAAACAAAGATAGGAACCTGTCTTGAGTTTCATTGTCTACATTCACAGCAGCCTCTCCATTCTCTTGCAATGTATCACTTTCCAGCCCATGACTTTGAACATTTGGACTTTTAGGTTTTGTTTCTGGATTCCCCGATCCATCTTCATCCAATTCATTCTTGTTCTTCTTAAACTCTCCTTCATCGTTAGCTACTTTTTAAAACACATTGTCCAAATCAATCTTTTTCTGTTTTTCTGGTTCAGGAACACTTGTTTTGAACAAAATTTTATCAAAAATTTTATCAACATCTTCACTATAAATTTTGAAGATTTGATCAGTTTCTCTAAAGTCAAATAACCAAGTTGGACCATCAACATTATTGAAATGATTTTCATTGAAGATAATGTCAGATGACTCAATCACACACATGTCCTCCTTCACATTATTCGTTACCCCGAAACGAATGAGTCACATTTGTATAATGTAAGCCACATTCGTTAACCAAGATTAATGAATGTGACAATGAATGTAGGGCTATTCGTTAGATAAACGTAAGGCGAATGAGTCTGTTCATTCGTCATAGATTAAAGTAACGAATGACACATTCGTTAAAGATCTAAGTTAACGAATGTGTCATCCCCTATATACATCTCTTAACGTTATCAGTAAAGTATCGAGGTTTTGTGTATCGTTACTGTTGCCAAAATTCACTCAGACTAGACACACAAACACACACTAATTGTATAAGCTTCGTGTTAATCATATTAGAATCACGAACATCAATTGTAATCAACGATCTAGATCCAATCGAGGTTCCTCAAGTGGTATCAGAGCCTGAGGATCGGATCTACGTGATTTTTCATCATAATTGTATCTGTTATTGATCAATTTCATCGTGAATTGATATAGTTCATTGGTTAAGTTTTTTTCGGTGAAACAGGGATAGTCTTTAGAGGTAATTGAACTTGTATAAAGGTAATTGGACTTAGTATTATGGTAAATGAAAGGATTATTGGAGGTTTGAGTTAGGTTTGGTATGGAATTGGACTGGTTTGAGGTGTAATTGTGAATTCGTGTTAATGGCGGTTAATGCGAGTGTTTGAAAAGTTTGATTGAGGTTTGTTTTGGACTGATTGTGAGTTCGGATTAGTGTGTTGAGGTTCAAATTTGAATTCCGAGTAATTTGGTATAAGTTTTAGGTAATACGGACTGATATGGATGGATCTGGACTAAAGGCAATAGTTTGCATGTTTGAAGAATGATTCGTTATTGTTGAAGTCTAATTTGTTAACCTTTTAACTGATCATTCGTTGAGTCATTCGTCAAACTGATTCGTTCATTACACATTCGTTAATTACACAGTCGTTAACCAGAACATTTGTTAAATTATATTCCCTACCAGATCACATTCGTTACCAAATCATCATTCGTACATTACACATTCTTTAAATCACATTCGCTACCAAATCACATAAGCTACCTCTCATTCGTTATCCTTATACATTTGTTACAAATATTCCCATTCGTTTAAACCGTACGTATTAATGAACAGTGCTTGTAAGTTTTTATCATTTTGACAAGTTTAGACCCTTGATTGTTAGACTTTGTCAAATCAAGGCTTCTCAAAATCAAGCTTTGTATTATGCTCTAGCCTCACAGTATGCTTTAATGCAGCAAATGTTATCAATGTATAATGAGATTGGGTCTCATAATAAATGTCCCAAACTAATGAAATTGTCTGAATTCTCACGTTGGGAACCAAGGTTCCGTGCTCATCTTGGATCCGTTCATCCAAGTAGTTTGAGATTTCTGGATGTTGTTTATAAGGCACCACTTGTAGGTAGTGAAACACTTGGATGGACTGAAAAGGCTCATCATATGTATTAAGCGTATGAGACCAAGGAAGCTGAGAGTGTGACCAAAGCTTACTCAACTCTCACGATGGCATTACCTGAGCACATCTTCATCAATACAGCAATATCAAGACTTGTGCTTCATTATTTGCTTCCTTGAAAACCCGAAGTCTAGGGAACACCCTCGAGAGGAAGAAGACTCTAGTGAAATTTCAACTTAGAAATTTTACTCTCTTGAAGAATGAGACTGCTGAAGAAATGATCAGTTGTTTTTGTCAAATTGTGTCAGAAATGTCTACTGTTAAAATGGAACCAATGGAAGTGGACAAGATTGATATTTTGAAGAATGCATTACCACCTTCATACTCAACCTTCTTACTTGTTCTTAAAGAGAATGGTTATTTTCGTAATGATCAACTCACTTCTGAACATTTTATTAACAAGTTAGAAGAGAGAGAGAGTACGACTTGAAATGTCAAAAGTCGCTTAAGGATAATCAAAATCCTACTCTCTATGGTGGTTCGTTACCAGCAACCAATGCTTCAAGTTCAGTCCCGATCACTGCTTTCTTCATTCATAATTCTCAAGAATAGTCTCTTCAAAGCAATGCCATGCCTAATGTATGTTTCATGGCGTCAAGTGCTAACTCGGGTCCAGGTTCAAGCTCAAAAAGCTCTCCGACAAATGTAAATCTGAAGGAAGCGAAGAAGCAAGTTACGTTTTAAGCACTTTTATGTCATCTTACGAACAACTTGGTGGGAGTAAGATTGCTACCAGCGAACTCACTGATGAGGATTATGACCAAATTCACCCTGATAATCTAGAGCTTATAGACCTGAAATGGAACATGGCTATGATAGTACATAAGTAAAACGGTTTATGCAACGAACCGTAAAAGACCTACCTACTCTGAACAAGAGGGTTGGGTTAGATAAATTAAAAGTCAAATGTTACAAATGTAGAGACTTTGGACATTTTGCCAAAGAGTGTGATAAGCCGAAGAAAGAATACACGGGTCCTTGTAATGCTAATAGGTCTTTGGGAAATAGTTCGTCTTGATCTGAAAAGAAGAAACCATTAGAGGGGTATGAGAATAAAATGGCTAGCTCACAAGCCCTTGTTACTAATGAAGGGTTGGATTGGTCACAACGATTGCTGGTGAACCATGCAAATCTTGCTGTGATAGAACCAGTAGAGCATTTTGAAAATGCGAGTGGTGATAACTTAACAGATGGAAGTGAGAGTTCTGATTGGGAGACTGATTCTGACAACTCGTCATCTGAGCAAAAAGAATCTTTCGCCTGCATGGCAATGATTGAAGAGGTTTGTACTACTTATTCATTTAACGTTTCTTTGAATGAATTACATGAAACGGTAACTACCCAAGTTGTTACCGAGTGTAATAGTTGTGTTGAACTCAAAGTTAAACTTGAGTCTGCTTTACAACACAGTAATACACTCGTGAACGAGCTTTCCATGATTAAGGAATGCTATAGAAAAAAATCTAAATTGTTGGACCAATCTACACTTAAAATCAAAAATTTGTCTGAATGTAATCATGATCTAAAAGCGGAAGTTAACTGTAAATTGTGGTAGTTGAGCAACATTTTCAGGAGATTCTCAAACTCCGAACCAGCATCACTAAAACATTTTCAGGAGATTCAAAAATTTGTCTGAATGTAATCATGATCTAAAAAATTTCGTCTTATTAAAAATCGTGTCAGACTAATAAACAGCGGAAAATAACAAGTACTAAAACCAAGTTCCCAACGCATATTTGGTACCATCGAACGGGTGGGTCGAACTTCTTGAAATCCCCATACGAACATCCTTTAGTAGGCACACTAACCGCACGAGCTTCTTCCTCATCATCACTAGATACCACTACCTCGTTTTCAACCTGAGTTTCTTGACCCTTTCCTTGCTTATCCGCATCCTTACCATCCATTGACTCTTTTGCAACCCCAACGGCCTTAGCAACAATCTCGGGAATAACGCTGTGAAGAACCTGGTTAACCTCATCTGCGATGGCAGGATCTAAGGCGGGGTTATCCCCTTCCTCACGAATCGGGGTTTCCTCCTGCTGGAATATAGGAATCTCACTCTCAGCCTCGGCACGTGGCTTATGACCACGGCCACGAACACACGGACGACCTCTCTTAGCAGTACGAGTATTAACCATGACTTATCCCTACAAAGACAGAATTTTAACACGGTCAAGTACCAGTGGCATTTAGAACATGTAAGGTAAGGGTAAACTGCTAATGACGCTGCTCAAGTGTAATTAGTCGTTTACTTTACCCGCCCGTCCTAATCATCCCCGGCCCCTAACCATATTAGCACTCTATCTAACACTTAACAATTAATCACATACTGGAAATCTTAAATCCAAAGGAATGACTAAAAATTAAAGTTACCACTTGGCGTGCAGCTACTCGCGGTGGGCATACTAATCTTTTCCTTTACAGTTCGAGTCCAAGCATTCGAGGATGCACGGATCCCTCGAACCATGGCTCTGATACCAACTTGTAAGACCCCGAATCCCGGGAATCCTATAGTTGGTAATCATATCCAAAATTTTTTCAAAAATTTAAAGTCAAACAATTTCATCTTATTAACAATCGTGTCAGAGTAATAAACCACGGAAAATCACAAGTACTAAAACCAAGTTCCCAAAACCGTAATTTAAATGTTTAAAGTAACAAATGAAAAGAAAACAGTTTGTGTATTAATCTCCGACTAGTTATGCCTCCAACCGTCCAAGTAGTCTCGAACACGTCTAAGCGGTAAGCATCCTCCTCTAAACCTGAAACTCACACTAACATACACACAAAGTCAACTTGAGCTGAGTGAGTTCATGTTTTAATAATACACATTTAAATAAATCATTTCAAGGGTTTAAATATAAACACGGGATTATAAAACATTCCAAGAGTCAAAAATATAATACGGGATACGAACAGTTAGGCCATCATCAACACTAAGTATTCGTACTTAGACATCTATATACATCCATATATTTATATCCCTATAAATACCATCCAAATAATAACATCAGGGTCGAGCACACGTACAACCCAAACACGTAACATCTCATCCAAGTAATAACATCAGGGTCGAACACATGTACAACCCAAACACGTAACATCCGATGATGATCATGCCACACGAGCCTCCCCCCTCAAACGCTTTTCAGGGCCCGCCACAGGATTTAAGAACCTGAGTCGTATAGTTTGGCCCGGCCAATATCACCATCCATCCGTATGCAAACACGAAGTAGGCATACGCAACATCAGTAGTCGAAACGACTACAACATCTCTAAATATAGGCCATACAATTATTTATATATATATATATATATATATATATACACATACATACTATAACATTCCAAGGCCAACTATATACTAGCAAGCCTAAATAAAATAGTTTAAACGTTTCATCAGGAAAAATCATTTAGGTGTGCATGCTAGCCCAAAACTTAAAAGAGTAAAAAGGGGCATCATGAACTCACCTAACACAAAGCACGAATTCACCACGAGCTAAAGAGTCCCTAAGAAATCCCAAAACTCAAACACCTGCTGGTTTACATTCAAACATTACTAACGACATCGAAAATATCTCGTTTATCCTACGAGACGTTCTAACATGGTTTGAGTTACTTAAATCCTCGACCTCATCAAACTAAATCACAACAGCCCCCGAGGCTCACATTCATCAAAACGACCCTTAGGTACCCCCGGGGATAAGGAATTCCCAATTTGCCCCCGGAAGCACAAGGTGACCCTAACACACTCGCTTAAGATTCGTTTAGGCTATTAACATCCAACTCGGCCCCGTGTGGACCCATTATGATAAAATCACAGCCAACAAGTCTACACGACGCTACACGAGTCAAATGGGTCGGTAATTCGCTAGCACGATGCACAAACTACCAATAAACGCAAATTTGCGCCGTACCGACCCGTTTAAGTAACCGACAACCAATTCAACCCGAATACTCAAAAAAATCAGTTTTTCACAGCCAACAAATCATCCCGAGTCTACAACATTCGAATTGGTTGTCAATTCTCTCAAACAACGCGTTAAACACAACAACTCACAAACTAGACAACCGAATCATAGTTTTCAAACTATTAACAATTGGCCGAGCTAACCAATTCCAATGACCATGAAATTTTAGTATGATGTAAGGGACATACCTAGTAAGATTTTGGTGCAAAAACCCCAATCAAAACAGCTCCGGAATTGCTCAATTGGACAGCCACCCTACAAGCCTAAAACCAACTGAATTTCGACGAATAAACGCGCCATAAGGATGAACTAAGGTGAAAAAGAGTTGTAGACATCTAATATCGACCTGGAATTGAAGTTTGGATGGACGGGAAAGGGCTGGTCTTGCACGAAAATCGAGAAAGGGGGGGGGGTCTTGGGCGCCGATCGGACCATTAGTTAGGGTTAGGTTTAATTTTTTTTTATATAACATATAATAACAAAATAACATTTTGGCCCCTCCACTTTATTAATGGTTAAACTTGCGAGAAAAGTTACGTATGATAAGCTTACGAGGGTTGCAAGGAGCTCCCTGGAGAATATCGGGTCAAGCTCGAAAGGTGCCCGAAATCCTACAAGTTTAAGCCTTTTTGTCGGAAATTTACGGACGTTACAAAAGGTTTAACCTTGTAGTGTCGTGTACACATTTCGGGCTTCATCCAGCATTCTCCCGGGAGCTCCTTGCCACCCTCGTAAACACATCACACTTGACTTTTCTTGCATGTTCAACCATTAGTAAAGTTGAGGGGCTAGAATTTTATATTGTTATTATTTTATAAGATAAAAAATTTAAACCCTTACCCATACCCTAATCCCGATCGGCGCCCCCTCGACCCCCCCTCTCTCGTTTTGCATGCAAAACAGCTCCTCTCCAGCCTCCCAAGACTCGTTCCAGGTCGGTACTATATTGTTTCAACTCTTTTTCACGTTAATTCATCCATATGGCTCGTTTATTCGTCGAAAAACGGTTGTTTTTAGGCTTACCGGGTGGTTGTCCAATTGAGCAATTTTGGGACTGTTTTGGTTGAGGTTTTTGCACCAAAATATTCATAGGTACGTCTAGTATAACATATTTTATAATCGTGTCGATTGGTGTTAGTTTGATTGGTCAACTAGTTGTAGATTGAAAACTAGTTTTCGGTTGTCTAGAATAGTGTTTTGTTGTGTTTAACTTGAGGGATGAAGTAAGTGATGACCAATTCAGTTCGGATAGCTTCGGTTTAATGTACGGGCTGTTGGAAAATGATTTTTATAAGTATTGGGGTTGAATTGGTTGTCGGTTACTCAAACTGGTCGGTACAATGCGTATTCGCGTTTATTGATTAGTTGGTGCGTTGTGCTTGCGAGTTACCGACCCATTTGACTCGTGTAGAATCGTGGGACTTTTTGGCTGTGAAATTATCATATTGGGTCCACACGGGGCTGAGTTGGTTGTTAATTGCCTAAACAACTCTTAAACGCGCGTCTTGGTGTCACTTAGTGCTTCCGGGATAATTTGGGAATTCTTTATTCCCGGGAGTATCTAAGGGTCGTGTTTGTGAATATAAGGCCTCGGGGGCTATTATGATTGAGTTTGTTGAGGTCGAGGCATTAGGTAATTCGAACCATGTTAGAACGTCTCATAGGATAAACGAGTCCTTTCGATGTCGTTAGTAATGATTGTGTATAAACCGGCAGGCGTTTGAGTTGTGGGGATACTTAGGGGTTCTCTAGCTCGTAGTGAAATAGTGCCTTGTGACAGGTGAGTTCTGGATGCCTCTTTTTACCTTTTTACGTTTTGTGCTAGCATACACACCCTATTACAATTTTACCCGATTTTACTTGTTTAAACTAGTTGAATGGTATTACCTAGCATTATTCATATTTGTGGATTTATGAATCTATGTGTGGATTATATTTTATGCCTTAGGATATTTTAGACTCGCTTATGGTCATATATTCCTTAAGGTTATACATATTATTTATGGTGTAGGCTTGAGGATACTATTAGGCCTAGTATTAATTCCTAGATTATCCATTATTTATGGATTGAATGTGATGATATAGTTTGGTTGAATGTTTGAATTAGATGCTGGTAAGTGTGTATGTGTGGGTAAAATGTGACTGGGTCAAATATATTACTTGGGGAAGAACCGGGGTGAGAAGGCCCGTGTTGCATGTTTACGTCTCGACGGGTCAAATATATTACATGGGGATGACCAGGGGTGAGGAGGCCCGCCGTTCTGTTAAACCGTGGTTGGGTAAAATATATTACTTGGGGAAGACCCGGGGTGAGGAGGCCCGTATCACGTGTTTAGGTATGTTAAATCGTGACCGAGTCAAATATATTACTTGGGGATGACCCGGGGTGAGGACGCTCGCGTTGCATGATTTTGGTTTTGTTAATCCGCGACCGGGTCAAATATATTTGGGGAAGACCCGGGGTGAGGAGGCCCGTGTTGCGTGTTTTTTCAAGAAAAGATATTTATTATTTTATTTACTTATGATTTGATCAAGAAGGTTTATTTATTATTTTATTTACTTATGATTTGATCAAGAAGAGTTATTTAATATTTTATTTACTTATGATTTGACCAAGGAAAATTATATATCTACTTACTTAATATTTTCTCCTACATTTATACCTATGAAATTAAATTGATTGATGGATGTTACTTATAAAACTTGATCTCACTCATCTCAAGCTGACTTTGTGTGTATGTTAGATTGATTTCAGGTTGTGGATTGGAGATTACCACTTAGACGTGCTAGAGATTACTCGGACGGTTGAAGGCATATCTAGTCGAAGAATTAATAACGCAAACTGTTTCTTTTAATTTAATACTATAAGCATTTAAATTTTGGTTTTGGGCACTTTTCCTGGTTTTTGGGAATTTTGATGTTTATTATTCCGCTGTTTATAACTCTGAACTGATTTTTATAAGATGAACATGTTTGGTTTTAAATTTTTGAGAATTTTGGGATATGATTACCAAATGTAGGATTCCCGAGGTTCGAGGTCTTACAAGTTGCTATCAGAGCCATGGTTCGAGGGATCCGAGCATCCCCGAATGCTTGGACTCGAACTATAAGAGAAGGGACTAGAAATGCCAACCGCGAGTAGCTGCACGCCAAGAGGTAAATTTTAATTATTCGGTCATTCTTACAAGTTTTAAAAGTTCCATTGTATGATTAATTGCTTAAGTGTTAGATAGAATGCTAATGTGGTTAGGGGCAGCGGGTGCTTAGGATGGGCGTGTAAAGTAAACAATTAATAACACTTGATCAACGTTAATAGCAGTTTACCGTTACCTTCCATGTTCTAAATGCTACTTGTACCTAATCGTGTTAGAGTTCTGTCTTTGTAGGAATAGGATATGGCCAGTACCCGTTTAGCAAAGAGTGGTCGTCCTAGCGGTCGTGGTCGTAGGCCAAGTGTCGAGACAGAGAGAGAGAGGACACGACTCCACAGCAGGAAGAGACCCCGATTCAGGAAGAGAGGGATAACCCCGCTTTAGATCCTACTATACGCGTGGCCATCGCCGATGGGGTTTATCAAATTCTTCATACTGTCATTCCTGAGATTGTTGCTGAGGCTGTTAGGCTTCAAAGGAGACAATGGTTGGTAAGAGTGCGGGTAAGCAGGGAAAGGGTAAAGAGACGCAGGTTGAAGATGAGGTGATAGCATCAAAGGAGGATGAAAAAGAGGTTCGTGCGTTTAGCGTCTCTGCTCGGGGTTGTTCGTATGGGGAATTCAAGAAGTGCGACCCTCCCATGTTCGATGGTACTAAGGATTCATCGGCAGCACATCAGTGGGTAAGAGAAATGGAAACCGTACGGAGGATCAGTAAGTGTAAAGGGGAGGATATGGTTACTTTTGCTACCGCCTCGTTTTGTTCCGAGGCATTGTGTTGGTGGGATAATCTGGCTCAAGCGATGGGTGATCGGTCTATTAGCATGATGACTTGGGAGGAATTGAAGCAACTGGTTCTCGATCAGTTTTGTCCTCCGCACAAATTGGATAAGATTGAACAGGATTTCTTGACCTTGAAAGCGGAAAATATGACCCACCGAGAGTATACTACAAAGTTTAATCAAATGGCCCGTTTATGTCCCGATCTAGTTACTCCCGAAGCTAAGAGGATTAAGAAGTATGTGAACGGACTTTCGGTGGATATTCGGAGGGGTGTGATGACCACGGACATGGGATCCTTCCATTCAGTGGTTGCTCTGGCCGGTACCTTATATGACCAGAGAGAAGTGGTGAACCCGACTGAACCTAAAAAGGACTGGAAGCCGAACCCTAACTCCAATGGCAAGCATTATGGGGGCAATGATTATGTGTCAGTAGGAAAGAAAGCGAGGGCTAAAATGTCGAATTTAAGGGGGGAGATGCAATAAGTGTTGGAAACCTCATTGTGGATATTGTAGGTCTATGTCCATCGATTGTTTCCGATGTACAAAACTAGACACTTCCACTACGAGTGTCCGACGTTGACTTGTTACCAGTGTGAGGGGTCTGGGCATTTGGCATCTCGGTGTACTGAAAATAAGGCAAGAGGTTCTAAGCGGGGAAACTCTTCTAGAGTTAAGTTGGAAGACAAGGTAAACACTAAGGCTAGGGCCTTCAATATCTCTACGAAGGAGGCGGAGAAGGACGCAAACACGATTTTAGGTAATTCCTTGCGTTCGTATTAATCGTTAAAATACTTTATCGACTATTTATTTTATTATCGAAAGCACCTGTGTGTAATAGTTTGAATAGAATGTAGTACGCTATCTTTCAGTAACGATCCTATTTACACCTGTCTGTTGTACAACTTTATGATTTGAGTTACCTCATTCTATGCTCGTTCCTGTGTTGCGGGATTCGGGGACGAATCCCGTCTTTAGGGGCTTAGACTTGTAACGTCCGTTAATATTCGATAAAAGGTTTAACCTTGTATTATCGTGTACACCTTTCGAGGCTTAACCCGGCATTCTCCCGGGAGCTCCTTGCCACCCTCGTAAACACATCACACTTGACTTTTCTTGCATGTTCAACCATTAGTAAAGTTGAGGGGCTAGAATTTTATATTGTTATTATTTTATAAGATAAAAATTTAAACCCTTACCCATACCCTAATCCCGATCGGCGCCCCCTCGACCCCCCCCCCCTCTCTCGTTTTGCATGCAAACCAGCTCCTCTCCAGCCTCCCAAGACTCGTTCCAGGTCGGTACTATATTGTTTCAACTCGTTTTCACCTTAATTCATCCATATGGCTCGTTTATTCGTCGAAAAACTGTTGTTTTTAGGCTTACCGGGTGGTTGTCCAATTGATCAATTTCGGGACTGTTTTGGTTGAGGTTTTTGCACTAAAATCTTCGTAGGTACGTCTAGTAAAACATACTTTATAATCGTGTCCATTTGTGTTTGTTTGATTGGTCAAGTATTTGTAGATTGAAAACTAGTTTTCGGTTGTCTAGAATAGTGTTTTGTTGCGTTTAACGCGAGGGATGAAGTAAGTGATGACCAATTCAGTTCAGATAGCTTCGGTTTAATGTAAGACCCCGCGGGTATCTATGGGTCGCGTTGCTGAATGTAAGGCCCCGGGGGCTGTTATGATTGAGTTTGTTGAGGTCGAGGCTTTAGGTAACTCGAACCATGTTAGAACGTCTCGTAGGATAAACGAGTCCTTTCGCTGTCGTTAGTAATGATTATATGTAAACCGGTAGGCGTTTGAGTTGTGGGGATACTTAGCGGTTCTCTAGCATGTGGTGAAATAGTGCCTTGTGACAGGTGAGTTCTGGATGCCCCTGTTTACCTATTTACGTTTTGGGCTAGCATATACACCCTATTAAAATTTTACCCGATTTTACTCGTTTAAACTATTTGGATGGTATTACCAAGCCTTATTCATATTTGTGGATTTATGAAACTATGTGTGAATTATATTTTATGCCTTAGGATATTTTAGACTCGCTTATGGTCTTATATTCCTTAAGGTTATATATATTATTTATGGTCTAGGCTCGAGGATACTATTAGGCCTAGTATTAATTCCTAGATTATCCATTATTTATGGATTGAATGGGATGATATGGTTTGGTTGAATGTTTGAATTAGATGTTGGTAAGTGTGTATGTGAATGTGTATGTGTTGGTAAACTGTGACCGGGTGAAATATATTACTCGGGGAAGACCCGGATTGAGGAGGCCCGTGTTGCATGCTTATGTCCCGGCGGGTCAAATATATTACATGGGGATAACCCAGGGTGAGGAGGCCCGTTGTTCTGTTAAATCGTGGTCGGATCAAATATAGTACTTGGAGAAGACCCGGGGTGAGGAGGCCCATATCACGTGTTTAGGTATGTTAAATCGTGACCGAGTAAAATATATTACTTGGGGATGACCCGAGGTGAGGAGGCACGCGTTGCGTGATTTTGGTTTTGTTAAACCGCGACCGGGGTAAAATATATTACTTGGGGAAGACCCGGGGTGAGGAGGCCCGTGTTACGTGTTTGATCAAGAAAAGATATTTATTATTTTATTTACTTATGATTTGATCAAGAAAGGTTATTTATTATTTTATTTACTTATGATTTGATCAAGAAGAGTTATTTATTATTATATTTACTTATTATTTGAACAAGGAAAGTTATATATCTACTTGCTTAAGATTTTCTCCTACATTTTATACCTATGAAATTAAATTGATTGATGGATGTTACATATAAACTTGAACTCACTCAGCTCAAGCTAACTTTGTGTGTATGTTAGATTGATTTCAGGTTAAGGATTGGAGATTACCGCTTGGACATGCTAGAGTCTACTCGGACGGTTGAAGGCTTATCTAGTCGAAGAATTAATAACGCAAACTGTTTCTTTTAATTTAATACTATAAGCATTTAAATTTTGGTTTTGGGCAGTTTTCCTGGTTTTTGGGAATTTTGATGTTTACTACTCCGCTGTTTATTACTCTGAACAGATTTTAATAAGATGAACATGTTTGGTTTTAAATTTTGAGAATTTTGGGATATGATTACCAACTGTAGGATTCCCGAGGTTCGGGGTCCTATAAGTTGGCATCAGAGCCATGGTTTGAGGGATCCGAGCATCCCAGATGCTTGGACTCGAACTATAAGAGAAGGGACTGGAAATGCCAACCGCGAGTAGCTGCGCACCAAGAGGTAAATTTTAATTATTCGGTCATTCATACAAGTTTTAAAAGTTCCATGATATGATTAATTGCTTAAGTGTTAGATAGAATGCTAATGTGGTTAGGGGCTGGGGGTGCTTAGGATGGGCGTGTAAAGTAAACAATTCATAACACTTGATCAACGTTATTAGCAGTTTACTGTTAACTTCCATGTTCTAAATGCTTCTTGTACCTGGTCGTGTTAGAGTTCTGTCTTTGTAGGAATAGGATATGGCCAGTACTCGTTCAACAAAGAGTGGTCGTCCTAGAGGTCGTGGTCGTAGGCCAAGTGTCGAGATTGATGGAGAGGACACGACTCCACAGCAGGAAGAGACCCCGATTCAGGAGGACAGGGATAGCCCCTCTTTAGATCCCGCTATATGCGTGGCCATCGCGGATGAGGTTTTATCAAGTTCTTCATATTTTCATTCCTGAGATTGTTGCTGAGGCTGTTAGGGCTGCAAAGGAGACAATGGTTGGTAAGGGTGCGGTTAAGCTGGGAAAGGGTAAAGACATTCACGTTGAAGATGAGGTGATAGTATCAAGGGAGGATGAAGAAGAGTTTCATGCATTTAGCGTCTCTGCTAGGGGTAATTTGTATGGGGAATTCAAGAAGTGAGACCCTCTCACGTTCGATGGTACTAAAGATGCATCGGCAGCACATCAGTGGGTGAGAGAAATGGAATCGGTACTGAAGATCAGTAAGTGTAAAGGGGAGGATATGGTTACTTTTGCTACCACCTCATTTTGTTCCGAGGCATTGTGTTGGTGGGATAATCTGGCTCAAGCGATGGGTGATCGGTTTATTAGGAAGATGACTTGGGAGGAATTGAAGCAACTGGTTCTCGATCAGTTTTGTGCTCCGCATGAATTGGATAAAATTGAACAGGATTTCTTGACCTTGGAAGTTGGAAATATGAACCACCGAGAGTATACTACAAAGTTTAATCAAATGGCCCGTTTATGTCCCGATCTAGTTACTCCCGAAGCTAAGAGGATTAAGAAGTATGTGAACGGTCATCCGGTGGATATTCAAAGGGGTGTGATAACCACGGACATGGGATCCTTCCATTCAGTGGTGGCTCTAGCCGGCACCATGTATGAGCAGAGAGAAGTGGTGAACCCGACTGAACCTAAAAATGACGGGAAGTTGAACCCTAATTCCAATGGCAAGTGTTATGGGGGCAATGATTATGTGTCGCTAGGAAAGAAAGCGAGGGGTGAAATGTCGAATTTCATGGGGGAGACGTATGACGAAAGTTGCAAGAAATTTGGGAGACCGCATAGTGGAGAATGTAGGCCTATGTCTATCAATTGTTTCCGATGTATGAAAACCAGACATTTCCACTACGAGTGTCCGACGTTGACTTGTTCACCGGTGTGAGTGGTCTGGGCATTTGGCATCTTGGTGTACTAAAAATAAGGCGGGAGGTTTTGAGAGGGGAAACTCTTCTAGAGTTAAGTTGGAAGACAAGCCAAAGACTAAGGCTAGGGCCTTCAATATCTCTACGAAGGCAGCGGAGAAGGACGCGGACACGATTTCAGGTAATTCCTTGCGTTCGTATTGATCATTAAAATACTTTACCGACTATATCTTTTCTTATAGAAAGCTCCTGTGTGTAATAGTTTGACTAGAATGTAGTACAATATCTTTCAGTAGCGATCCTATTTACACCTGTCCGGTGTATGACTTGATGATTTGAGTTGCCTCATTCTGTGCTCGTTCCTGTGTGGCGGGATTCGGGGACGAATCCCAACTTTAGGGGAGTAGACTTGTAACATCCGTTAATTTCCGATAAAAGGTTTAACCTTGTAGTGTCGTCTACACCTTTCGGGCTTGAGCCGGGCATTCTCTCGGGAGCTCCTTGCCACCCTCATAAGCTCATCATACTTAACTTTTCTTGCAAGTTCAACCATTAGTAAAGTTGAGGGGCTAGAATGTTATATTGTTATTATTTTATATAAAAAATTAAACCCTAACCCATACCCTAATCCTGATCGGCTCCCCCTAGACCCCCACTATCTCGTTTTGCGTGCAAACCAGCTCTTCTCCAGCCTCCTGAGACTCGTTCCAGGTCGGTACTATATTGTTTCAACTCTCTTTCCCTTAATTCATTTATATGGCTCGTTTATTCGTTGAAAAACGGTTGTTTTTTGGCATACCGGATGGCTGTCCAATTGAGCAATTTCGGGGCTGTTTTGGTTGAGGTTTTTGCACCAAAATCTTCGTAGGTATGTCTAGTATAACATACTTTATAATCGTGTCCATTGGTGTTTGTTTGGTTGGTGAACTAATTGTAGATTGAAAACTAGTTTTCGGTTGTCTAGAATAGTGTTTTGTTGGGTATAAGGCACCAATTCAGTTCGGATAGCTTCGGTTTAATGTACGGTCTGTTGAACAATGATTTTTATAAGTATTGGGGCTGAATTGGTTGTCGGTACTCAAACGGGTGGGTACAACGTGTATTCGCGTTTATTGAGTAGTTGGTGTGTTGTGATTGCGAGTTACCGACCCATTTGACTCGTGTAGCGTCGTGTGGACTTGTTGGCTGTGAAATTATCATATTGGATCTACACGGGGCTGAGTTGGTTGTTATTTGCCTAAACAACTCCTAAACGCGCGTCTTGGTATCACCCAGTGCTTCCGGGTGGGAATTCTTTATTCCCGGGAGTATCTAAGGGTCGCGATGCTGAATGTAAGGCCCCGGGGCTGTTATGATTAAGTTTGTTGAGGTAGAGGCTTTAGGTAACTTGAACCATGTTAGAATGTCTCGTAGGATAAACGAGTCCTTTTAATGTCGTTAGTAATGATTGTATCTAAGGGTCGCAGGCGTTTGAGTTGTGGGGATACTTAGGGTTCTCTAGCTCGTGGTGAAATAGTGCCTTGGGACAGGTGAGTTCATGATGCCCCTTTTTACCTTTTTACGTTTTAGGCTAGCATACACACCCTATTACAATTTTACCCGATTTTACTCGTTTAAACTATTTGGATGGTATTACGTAGCCTTATTCATATTTGTGGATTTATGAAACTATGTATGAATTATATTTTATGCCTTAGGATATTTTAGACTCGCTTATGGTCTTATATTCATATATATTATTTATAGTCTAGGCTTGAGGATACTATTAGGCCTAGTATTAATTCCTACATTATCCATTATTTATGGATTGAATGTGATGACACGGTTTGGTTGAATGTTTGAATTAGATGTTGGTAAGTGTGTATGTGAATGTGTATGTGTGGCTAAACTATGACCGGGTCAAATATATTACTCGGGGAACACCCGGGGTGAGGAGGCCCGTGTTGCATGTTTATGTCCCGGCGGGTCAAATATATTACTTAGGGATAACCCAGGTGAGGAGGCCCGCCGTTTTGTTAAACCATGGTCGGGTCAAATATATTACTTGGGGAAGACCTGGGGTGAGGAGGCCCGTATCATGTGTTTAGGTATGTTAAACCGTGACCAAGTCAAATATATTACTTGGGGATGACCCGGGGTGAGGAGGCTCACATTGCGTGATTTTGGTTTTGTTAAACCGCGACCAGATCAAATATATTACTTGGGGAAGACCTGGGGTGAGGAGGCCCATGTTGCGTGTTTGATCAAGGAAAGATATTTATTATTTTATTTACTTATGATTTGATCAAGAAGTGTTGTTTATTATTTTATTTACTTATGATTTGATCAAGAAGAGTTATTTATTATTTTATTTACTTATGATTTGACCAACGAAAGTTATATATCTACTTACTTAAGATTTTCTCCTACATTTTATACCTGATAAATTAAATTGCTTGATGGATGTTGCTTATAAAACTTGAACTCACTTAGCTTAAGTTGACTCTGTGTTTATGTTAGATTGATTTCAGGTTGAGGATTGGAGATTACCGCTTGGACGTGCTAGAGATTACTCGGACGGTTGAAGGCATATCTAGTCGAAGAATTAATAACGCATACTGTTTCTTTTAATTTAATACTATAAGCATTTAAATTTTGATTTTGGGCACTTTTCCTGGTTTTTGGGAATTTTGATGTTTGTTACTTTGAACTGATTTTAATAAGATGAACATGTTTGGTTTTAAATTTTAGAGAATTTTAGGATATGATTACCAACTGTAGGATTCCCGAGGTTCGGGGTCTTACACCTGAGGAATTCGAACAAGCCGTGTATGGTTTGAAACCCTTGGGAGATTCCTTGAAAAAGCCAAAAGTGTCGTTTAATGTAAAGAAATCAGATAAGCCTACTGTGTCTGATGAGGACTTGATTAAATTCATTAATCCTCAAAATGAATCAATCAAGGGAAAGGTTTTTAAGTTAAAAGGCTTATCAAAAGTGTTTTGGGATAAAGGTTTTGAAGCCGGAAATGATTGAAGTGTTTTTAATGATGACACTTCAAAGGTTGCCGAACTTGAACAAAAATTTCGTAAGTCAAAATCAACAAGTGTTCAAGTGAAACCCGTTGCAAATGTTTTTCAACATATAAAATTTGTAAAATCATTAGGATTGGAATGTTCTTCGAATACTACTAATCTTGAATTTTAGAAACATAAAAAGGGATTAACTAATGAAGTTTCAAAGTCGGTAACTAATGAGACACCAAAAATTGATGTTCATCAACCGAAGCATGAAAACAAGACGAGTGTTCCACCAAAGAAAATCTTAGACACTCGTTTGTGTTTTAAGTATGGTGAAACCAGTTATGTGGCCAAGAAATGCAAAGCCAAGGTTGAAAACATCAATCCATCAACTAAACAATCAAGTCCAGTGGTTGAATTGAAAAGCCAAAAATCTCAAGTTGATGAGTCGTTCATAATGTATTCGAACGTCAACCCGAGGAAAGTGGTTCGGGTTGAAGCTCCTAAGATATTAAACAAATTTGTTGACTTTGCTCAACTTATTTGTAAAAACACGGACTAGGGAGTAATTCGTAACGGATACTTAAAGGAGAAAAACAAGAAACCCGTTATATACTCTCAAGTGCCAAACACGAGTGCTAAATTAAACTTATCTTCGAAAATGTCGAAATGAGAGCCCAAGACTAAGGCTTGGGCTGCCTTTTTGAACTAATCATTTTACTTTTTGTGCAGAGTTCATCCAAGTCTATATCAGGTGACAAATGTATAATAGATAGCGGATCTTCTCGGCATATTACCGGCAACCTCAATCTTCTCAACAATGTTAAATTTATTTAGGGAGGATATGTTGCGTTCGCATGTAATAATGGTGGAATGATTACTAAAGAGAGAGATGTCTCAAATGGAAGAATTACATTTGAGAGGGTTAATTATTATGAAAAAGTAGATCACAATCTATTGAGTGTTTCATAGATATGTGACAAGAAATACACTACTATTCTCACAGACAAGGAGTGTGTTATCCTTCAACCAGGATACACGATTCCTAAAGATATGGTTGCCATGCGATCTCCTCGATCACATGATATTTATGTCCTAGATATGAGTACTGACTTAAACGTTTCACCCTTTGAAACGTGTTTTGTCTCCAAGGCAACATAGAAAGACTCGATTCTGTGTCATAGACGCTTGGGGCACATCCATGTTCGCAAGATGAATCATCTAATTACAAATGATTTGGTGGATGGTGTGACCCTCAAGAACTTCAAGTTGAACGATCACTACGTTGCGTGTAAAAAGGGGAAACAGAAGAAGAAGTCACACCCGTGCAAATCAATTAACTCTATTATCACACCACTTGAATGACTTCACATGGATATGTTCGGTCCAGTGAACCATGCCAGTATTGAGGGTGATTCGTATTGTCTGGTAATGACCGATGACTTCTCGAGGTACTCGTGGGTATTATTTATGGGTTCTAAAGATCAGAATCATGTTCTAATTCAAAATCTTATCACTAAGATTGAATCACTTCACAAATTGAAAGTGAGACGAATTCGAAGTGATAATGGAACTGACTTTAAAAACAATGTGCGGGATTTCTTTTGTATTCAAAACAGAATACATCAGGAATTTAGTGCGCCATATGTTTCTCAACAGAACGGCGTGTCTGAACGTAAGAATCGGACATTGATAGAGGCGGCTAGAACGATGCTAGCAGATTCTAAGCTTCCCGTTCAATTAAGGAACGAAGCTGTGAATACTGCTTGTTATACGTTGAATCGTGTCCTAATGGTTAAGAATTTCAAGAAAACAAGTTATGAACTTCTGAATAATCATAAGTCTAATCTAAAGTATTTGCAACCATTCGGGTGTCCATGTACGGTGTTGAAGAGAGATGCCGGGAAATTTGATGAAAAGGCATTTGAAGGTTACTTTTTGGGTTATAATTCTCCTAAGAAACGTATCTTCAATCTTTCTTCGGGGATGTGTTTTTTTTTGGGTAAAGGGTTTTACCCGGTTAAATTCATTCCACACAACCAACAAAGAACAAGTAATATGACAAAGTGCCATATTAGTTCTCATGTATGACATGCCATACAAGAGTAAACAAAACCAAAACCACCAAACAAAGGTAAACACTGCTAAAGCCTACACAAGAACCAAAGAAACAAACATAACAAAAACAGATCAACCATTATCATCAATTTGGTGTGAAACTCCCCTCGGAAAGTGCCAATCTTCGAGAACCCGATTGACCCGATCAGAATTCTTGAACTTTAGAGTCATAAGCTTTAGGCGAGTACCCTTAATGATTTCATCAGCAACAATCTTTGGAGTCTTCAAAGAGTTCCTGAAAAGCCGGTTATTTCGTTCCTTCCAAATTACGTAAACCGATGCCCCAAGTAACAGCCGATTAATAACATTATCAATAGAGTTGGACATTCCAAATTGAGACACATATTGAGAATATTCTCCCAACCATTCATGAACCCCTGAAACTTACCTTTCAATTTGACAATACTCCAAACCTCAGAAGAGAACTTACACTCAAATAAGAGATGATTACGAGAATCCGGCTCTCCATTACATAAAAGGCAGCAATACAGGTTATGATTTAGATACCCACCAATATTCCACCCCATTATACGATTCTGCGTGCTCAATCTATCATGAAGCACAATCCACAACATAAAGGAGTGTTTTGGTACACATTGAGAGAACCAAACAACATGCATCCAAGAAACCTTATCAGCCGGGATTCGAAGAAGTTGCCATATTCCTGAAGCCGAGAAATTCATTGAAGTCCCATTCTCATCCCTTACCACGATCTTGTCCCTCTATGGTATCATGTAGATTGTCAAAGCTACACTACACCTCCTGCCGGCAAGGGTCATGATCGGATGTTTGACTATGATGGTTTATTTAATTCGTTCACACCAGCAGTTGATGAGATATTTGAAGACTTGTTACCTTCGTATTTGGAGGAACAATGCCTTCCGATAACAAGTTCTTCTACTTTAGATGTGCACGAAACTCCTAGCATATCAGAAACATCGAATGATGGTTCTGAATCTTCCGATGACGCTTACTTCATCGACTCGTCTTCAGTTCCGTTGGATGAAGCTCAAGAAACAAACGAGCCGATTCTAGTTGAAGATGTATCATCGACTGTCTCTTTAGACACAGCCGAGGAAAATATCACCAACCTTGGTGATAATGTATCTGTACCTGCGAATCCTTCATTAAGGATTCACACTAATCATCCGCAGGAACAAATAATAGGTGATGTGAATGACGTTGTTCGAACGAGACACCAGTTGGCTAATGTATGCGATGACATGATTGATTGTAACGTATCTCCTTCAGAAGATCCGGTGTTGTGTGCATATGGTGGATTTGCATTCAACAAGAATTCTGAACATTGAACAATACACTTGCTTTTTATCTCATATAGAACCGACAATGGCAGTCAAGGAACCGTCTTGGGTTGAAGCTATGTGCAGGAGGAGCTACAGCAATTTGTAAGATGGGTGTATAGGATCTTATTGACAAACCCGACCGAGTAAAAAGGGCTATATCGACTAAGTGGGTTTATAAGTTCAAGAAAGACGACTGTGGGGTTATCGTGAGAAATAAGGCACGATTGGTTGTATTGGGATATAATCAATAGGAAGGCATTGACTACATGGAAGTGTACACTCCAGTAGCACGACTGGAATCGAAACGCATATTTCTAGCCTATGCAGCCTTTAAGAATTTTAAAGTTTATCACATGGATGTTAAATCAACGTTCTTGAATGGAGAAATTCATGAAGAAGTGTACGTGAAACAACCTCTAAGTTTTGAAGATCCAGACTATCCTGAGCGTGTTTACCATTTAAACAAGGCTCTATATGGGTTACACCAGGGCCTGAGAGCCTGGTACAACACGTTGGCTGACCATTTGATCGATAGTGGCCTCAAGAGGGGAACTGTGTATTGTAGATTATTTTACAAGAAAGTTGGTGACGATCTTCTCCTTATCCAGATTTGTGTGGACGATATCATTTTTCATTCGACAAACGATAGCTTGTGCAAAGATTTTGAGACAACGATGCAGACAAAATTTGTGAGCTTCTTTTTGGACTGCAAGTTCACCAGTCTGAGTCTGGGATCTTTATCCATCAGACGAAATATGTGAACAATGTCTTGAGCCGATTCAAGATATCTGCCGGAAAAATCTCTTCGACACCTCTGCCTCGTGGGTCACAATTTGTCACCGGACGAATTGGAGGACACCGTTGATCCGAACCTGTATCGAGCCATTATCGGTTCTCTTATGTATTTGACTACATCAAATCCTGATGTTATGTTTGTTGTTTGTTTATGTGCCAGGTATCAATCGAGTCCCCGGGTGAGTCATCTGGCGGCAGTTAAGAGTATCTTACATTATCTGAGGGAAAATCCCGACATCGGGTTGTGGCACCAAATGGATGTGAAGTTTGACCTGACGGCTTATACTGACTCGGACTATGGAAGATGCAAGATCAACTTCAAGTCTACAACAGCTTGTTTCGTGGCAGTGTAAGAAGCAGACAACGGTCTCAACATCAACAGCCGAACTGGAGTACGTGGCGGCCTCGAGTTGCTGTTCACAAGTTCTCTGGATTCAGCAGCATCTGCGGCATTATGGTTTGAAGTTTCTTACTACTCCCATTTATATTGACAATTCAGCCGCTATTTCAATGCCAAAAATCCGGTTCAACATTCTGAAACACAACATATTGAAATCCGTTATCACTTCATACGTGATTGTTTTGAAAAGAAATTAATAGATATTAAAAAAATTCACATAGATTTTCAAAAGACTGACTTTTATACCAAGGCTTTCGATACAACACGGTTTCAATATTTACTTGGTATAAATCGTTTAAAAATGTTAACTGACATTCAAAAGCTTGGATGAATTAATTTATTTTCATTTTTCATGATTTCTTTTCTATTTATAGTTTTTAGGGGGAGAAAAATATAAAAATCTTAAAATATTGTTGTTTTTGTTTGTATATAAAAATTAAAAACTCTAAAAACATTCAAATATTGGAAAATTCAAAAACATTAAAAAATGCTCCTCAAAATGAGTTCTTGAGCAAAAAGTGAAAATGATAGTACATTGACGGGATTGATCTAGTGCATGAATAAAATTAGATTAAAAATACATGAGGCCAGCAATATGATATGCAATGACAGGCTTGAAAGACTATATAGGAAATGATAAGATATAAACATAACAAATGCCAAATTTAGTGGTATAACACCTGACGTGTGATACTATATCTGATTTAATAAAGGTTAAAAGTTAAAAGATTATTGTGTGTGTGTGTGTTCATATTTGAAGAAAACTCTGCTTTGTTTTATCTTTAATTTTGCAAAGAAATTCAACTTTATTTCTTTTTTCTATATTTTTATTCAAATATTGGATCCTCTCCACCACGATAAGATTATCCGACCTGAGGATTAATATTTGAGTATACCGCTTTATTTTCTTGGTGTTTCGTATGAAATCTTGGACTTTCTCTGCGTGATAATACGGTATTATCTGAATAGGGAGTTAAGATTTTATACAACTTCTACTTATTTTTCTCTTTTTATTTTGTTAAAATGGAACCTTATATGCGTGTAGTAATACCGATCTTAAGGGAAAATTTTAACGTTCTGCTTTAGTTTTATTTTATTATTTTTGCATGAGTCACAGTTAATCGAAAGTTTAAAGTCAAATGAAAAAAGTACATGTGAAAACTCACTGTATAAGAGAAAGAAATTTTTTATCTGATAGGTGAGGTCCACATAAAATTCGTGCCTAACTGAACTTTAATAATATCGTAAATTTTCCAAAAAGTCTGTTTATAGTTTAAGATGATAACTTTATCAGAAATCATCGCTGGGTTACGTATACAATAACATCGAAATTGAAGTGTTACTAAGAGATTTCTTTGCCAATATGATTCCCTGCTCGAACTCACAAAAATATGTACTTCATTAATAGATGTTAATTTTTACTTTTTTTCTTATATTGCATTTTATTTTTGATTGCAAAATTTCAAAATCCAAATAGGTTTTACTTTTTCTGCTTTATTTTTGATTTACCGAGCTGGCGAATATTATCAAATCAAAAAGATAGTTTTACCCCAAAGTTATAAGTTAATCCGTGCTTAACATATTTTAACGTAAATATCCGTTTAAGTTAAACTTCACCGGTCCTTGATTGACCGGGTAATTTTAAAGTATTCAATTGACACCCTAATTGATTTTAATTGTTCATTTAATTCATTTTCAAAAACCCGAATTGGTTGTTAAATGATTATTTAAATCATGATGAGATTCTATCTCATTCATTAAGGTACTTGGTGATTCGTTAACTTTGTTTTAACGAATGTCAAGTCATTCGTCATTTATTCCCAACGAATGACCTCATTCGTTATGATAGTGACATTCACTTCCGCTGAGCTGAATGTATACATTGTTAACGAATGAAATATTAAAGTATCATTCGTTAAATGTTCAACGAATGAACTGATTTGTTATATCTTTAACGGATAAGTAATTTAATTTAACGAATGAGGACATTCGTTATTTCAAATTTTAACGAAAATCCTCGATTCGCATGAAATTATTGAAGGGGTTTATAATCCCAAGTGACGAATGGAAATCCCATTCGTCTGTTCACTATTTCATCAATATCAAAAGAAACTCTTGCAAAATTTCTTTAGAATTTCATACTTATGATTTAGATCAATTGATTGACACCTTGCATTTCTACAGGTAATGACGATCAATATAATACCCGAATTACAGAATATCGTTCGTGTTTTAAGGCTTAATTGATTGAATAAATAAACTGATATGGACATAACCATTACCAAATCAAATTCAATCAGTTTTGATGATATGAGTAATAAGTAATCAATGGTTAATGTATTAAACTGATTTCCAAAATGGTTGATTATGTTTAATTGAACATGCTAATGAAATCCAACTGAATCATAGACGAAGTTCTTAGTCATTGATTTAATGTAGTTAAAGTTCCTTGTATTTTGACTAAGGATGGTCAAACCTAATGAAAATCAGATTCGTTATTGTTTAACGAATGATCAACTCATTCGCTAAGTTAGCGAATGGGGTTATTCGTTATATCTTTAGTGGATTGTAAGGAATAAGATACTTGATTTGTTAAAAGTAACGAATATAGGTTATAGTAATGAATAGGCTGATTCGTTAGACCTAATGAACATAACTGATTCATTAAATGTAGACTTACACGAATGATGACATTCGTTTAAGTGTATAATAACGAATGAATAGGTCATTCGTTAAAGTAGGATATTTTTTAATATTTTACTAATATTTTATTCGTTTTAAATAGAATGACTAACGAGATCTTTCCTAATCCTATCCCCGAACAACAACCAGAGGTTGTTCCCGAACAACGACCTAAGGTCCATGCTCCAGTACAAGTTGCTAAACCCGAGGAAGCTCCAGTGTTATTATCATGGGATAAAAAGCACAACATCTGTGCCTTTTTACACGATAATTTCAAAGATTCACCGATTTTTGGAGGCATTATCAGTTTTTTACTCCGATCCATAATCTACAAGGAAATTTCCACACAGACTTCAGTTCACCAAAGTATCATTTGTGCCTTTTGGGATACCGCTAGATTCAACGAGAAAGAGAATCAGATTGAGGAGACGATTCAAGAGAAGCGAGTGGTTGTTGATGTGGGTGTGATTCATGATGTATTGGGATTCAGGGATACAATAGATGATTGGTGTGAGTTTGATAAGGGGTTGATCCAAGGTTTATTTAGGAGGATTCGGTACAGGGGGATTTAGATAAGTCGATGTACAATAAGGCGAACTTGTGTGAATAGTATAAGTATTTCATGCATGTGTTGATTCATTGCTTGGGTGGTAGAAAGGGTGGATTTGGCGAATACCTAGTGATGCTACAATAAGCTTTTTTTTTCTATTGTTCTCAACAAACCGTTCAATTTCTCTGACCTGGTTTTCTATCACTTGAAGGAGAATCTCACGAGTCAAAATAAGTTCTTAATGTATCCGAGATTCCTTCAGCTTATCATTGACGATCTCTAGCCTACGTTAGTTAAAGATCCAACTAATCTAGAGGATCTAATGAAGTTGGAACACATGAATGCAGAAATGATGAGGCAATTTCGTTCCTACAGAGGTCAAAGTATTCAAGATCAGCCGTGGTACAAGCGTCTAATTGGCCATCTTGCCAATATAGATTATGAAGCGCCATCTCACGATCGTTGGGCTCATGATGATTGAGATTCAGAGCGTGAGGGTGGTGATGATGGTGGAAATGATGGTAGTGATAGTGGTCAGGGGCCGGGTGCCGAGTTAAATTATGACCAGAAACACAAGAGGAAGGGTAAGGAGCCGATGATTGAAAAGGGGGAGAAACTGAAGAAACAAAGGGTGAGACGGGGAACGAGAATTGAAATTCCAAGTCAACTGTTTGTATCTGCAAGACCGTCTGCACCTGTATCTATTCCTGCTTTGATTCCTATTTCTCCAACTCCACCGATGATTCCGAGATCTTCAACTGTTACCAGATCTCCTACTCCAGTATAGATGCCAGTGTCTCTAGTACCTCCGGCCATGACTTTGATGACTACAGCTATGTCGGATCCATAATTTCGAGATGTGTTACAGACTGTGTTGGCTCGTATGCCAAGTCCTCGACCAACTACTCCTTCTACACCAGTCAGTATGAATAAGTTGCCAAAACCTGAGCACTCATTCATGGCATTTAATCGTCCTCAAGGTCCTATGCAACTAGTCCATACGAACTTCTACAACTTGTTTCCTAATGCCCAGTTATTGAACTTGCTGAATCTTATTCATCTGCAACAAACACAGATGCAGTCAGACCGTTTATTTCAAGAGTAGATGCGGGAAAAGAAGTAGACTTTATTCCGACATATGCAGTTCATTCAGAAAGAGAACATGGAATTAAAGGCCCTGGTTGCTGCTCAGGGGGAGAGATTGGACAAACAAGAAAAGATCATCCTTCAACTTACATGTAAAGAAGACGAGCTGAAGAAGTTGAGGAATGACGATGAAGATCCGGATGAGGGGGGTGTAGGTGACCAGCAACCGAGCAGTATAACACACCGTCGGCAGGTAAACAAGCAGAGACGAGTACTGGTGGTGGTAGTGAAGGTAATAACATGCAGATCGTTCTGTACAAAGACTATACTCGAGTAAAGCTGATCGACGTGATACCGGCTAATATGATTTTATTTATGGGCATGAACGGGATCGTATACAGCATGGTTAATGCAGATGAGATCGAAGAGGGTGAGTTTCTTGATCATTCACTGACTAAAGAACAAATTTCCCTGCTTCTGGATCTAATGAGGATGAGGTCGAGGAGCTAGGTAAGACTGTTGAGGTGGAGATTGATTTTGAGCAAAGTTTTAATTCGGGCATTCCACGTGGGAATGCGCCTGAATATGAGGAAGTGGAAGTTGAAGACGTAACTGCTGAAGAATATCCTGATCTGTATGTTGAGAACAACAATGATTCAGGTATTCCATTTTCAGCACTAAACATTTTGAAGCAGCAGAGCAGTGTCTACGTGAAGAACGAGATAGGTGGAACAAAGAGGCCGAGACAAGTCACTTATTAACAAAAGAGAAGAAGAGGAAACGTGATTTGGATGGTATGTTTGAACACGATGTCAAGCGAATGAACAAGATGATCGAGACCTTCAGATACAATGAGCAGGAGGAAGTCAGACAAGCGAAGGTCCGAGCATCAACATACGAGATGAAGAAGTACAAGAGTTCAAAAGACGTGAAGGGTGACTTGGTTTCTTGGCAATACGTTGCGGAGCTTAAAGTATATATCTTCAACTGGGAGAACGGTATTTATTATTTTAAACGTCCTCATGATATTTTGACTATGCCAACATCGGGGCAAAGAGCAACGGGCTGCACGGTTCTATGATCATCTCCAACATGAAACCAAATTTTCAAATTCTTCAAGCCGCAGGTGCCGACACACAAGTATATAGACTAGATCGATACTCGCATAGGCTGGAGGAAGATGATCATGCAAGTCAAGCCACCGAAGACAATGAAGAGGGCACCGATGAAGATATTCCCTAACAGTCTATTCACCACATTCAACCGATGGTACTATGTTAATCTGACTTGTGAAGCGGTAATCGTATTGGGTACCGGGTCAAACACGAGTTTCATACGTGTTATCAATACGATGTGGCTCGTTAACTTATTAGAGTCTGATAACGATGCTTTATTTTATAATCAGATCTGATTAGCTAATGTAAGCGACTACGATCTTGCTATGCAATTTCAACGTGTCGTTCACGTTTTTTATGCATTTAAGATTCACAGTTGCACTGACTGAAGACAAAGACGTTCCAGAAGTGAAGAATAAAGAGCTCGAGACGAGGGTGAGTTTGTTGACACACGACTTGGGCGTCCCGGTATTTATTATATTATTATTATTATTATTATTATTATTATTATTATTATTATTATTATTATTATTATTATTATTATTATTATTATTATGTTTGATAATGTAAGGGGTATTTTGGTAAAGAACCCCCCATTCGCTCTATTGTAAGTCCATTCGTTACCCCGTAACGAATGAGTCACATTCGTATGATGTAAGCCACATTCGTTAACAAAGATTAACGAATACGAAAATAAATGTACGGCTATTCGTTAGATAAATGTAAGGCGAATGATTCTGTTCATTCGCCATAGATAAAGTAACGAATGGCACATCCGTTAAAGTTATAAGTTAACGAATGTGTCATCCCTTATATATATCTCTTAACATTATCCGTAAAGTATCGAAGTTTTATGAATCTGTTTGTGTATCGTTACTCTGCCAAAATTCTCTCAGACTACACACACAAACACACACTAATTGTATAAGCTTCGTGTTAATCGTATAAGAATCATGAACATCACGTTGTAATCAACGATCTAGATTCAATCGAGGTTCCTCACCTGGGCTGAACTTAAAACATTGATGCTTGAACATTTCTGCCCAAAGAACGAAATTCAAAGGTTAGAGCATGAGCTTTGGAGCTTGGAAATGAAAGGAGCCCCAAGCTAAATCGAGGAGCAATCAGCAGTCAGAACCAAGCATCGACATCTGGTGCGCCTAGTGGACGCATGTTTGTTATCGGGTCAGGAAAAGCATGACAGGAGCCAAACATGGTGACAGGTACATTTATAGTCTCAAATCAATATGCTTCTGTATTTTTTGACACGGGTGCCAATAGAAGCTTTGTTTCCACTAGCTTTTTATCCTAGGGGAATATGCCAGTTAGTGAACTAACAAATCCCTATACTATAGAGCCACCCTTAAGTGTCGTAATTCGAGTGAAAACGAGTGCGTTTACGTAGAAATTCAAGGATTTGGATTACTACACTATGTTGTGTCAACGCAGGTACACATGAGGAGAAAAGGATGCTCGAGTGTGTTCAAATGAAAAGGAACAAGAGAGTCAATGCGGGAAGTCAACAACCAAGAATTGATAAAGAAAAATGGAATTTTGAACTGGGTCCACCTTAGCTTACGATAGCCACCGTAAGCTACGCAAGGGGTCTGCCGTAAAAAGCCACCGTAAACAGACACTTTCCACCGTAAGAACTTCAGGGCTACCGTAGCTTACGGTAGCCACCGTAGCTTACTATAACCTCAGCATTTTAATGTGTGTTACAACTCGAAAAATGGGGTTTGAAGGACTTTTGGGTTCCATTGTTGGGGAGGACGAACTAGACAATTGTGTGGGGTGATTTTGGTGCCTTGGAACAATATTTTGGGTTTTTCTAATTGAGGATTAGCATCATAATCTTTGATTGCATTGGATTAAACAATGGATTGATGAAAGCAATCATGTGTGGCTAAACCCTTTGGTGTTTCTCTTGGATGTAAGGTTATTCACAATACACTTATGTTTATTTTTCTTGAATTTGGATTGTTATCTAATTGTTTATGTTAGTATAACTATGATGTTTGTTTGATTGTTTGTAACTTGTCCATATTGTTTAAACCTAGTTTCGTTCTATACGTTCTTGGTGTCGTTGACAATTGCGATTTAGTAGAAGGAATTAGGGTTAAAAACATATTGATTGATTAACAAGTAACAACCTCGCGCTCTAGTAATCCGAGTACTTAGTTCTTGATTAATCACAAACAATTACATTTACACAAAATCAAGATATTATGATTTATCCATTGAACTTAAACAAGAGTGTTGCGTGATAACCCGAATTCCAAGAGAAACACTTGCTTGATCAATTGTTTTCAACTTTCGTGTTAGTTAATTTAGTTCTTAAAATCAAATCAAAAACCAACTTGAAAATTACTTTCTGTCAATTACATTTATAATAGTTAATTGTTGAGCTATTCTAATAACACATATTCCACAAACTCCTCGTGTTCGACACCCACTAACCGCTATCTAGTTAGTTGAAATTGGTTTAATTTTGCGCGATTCTTCGACCTCGTGTCAAAATTTTGGCGCCGTTGCCGGGGAGTAGTGCGCAACGTGTGTTATTTTTGTACTTTTTGTTTAAATTGTTATTGTCAGTTTTACGCAGGTTGTGCTATTGTGCAGGTACTTACAGGTTTATGCATACACAACGCTCTCGGTCGTCATCACCGTTAGCGTTTGATCCTGAAATCGAGAGAACTTTTCGTCATAATCGGATTCTACAAAGGGAAAAAAAGATTATTGGATCACCAAGCACACAAGGTCGAACAACTGACAGCACAATCATGGCTTCGGAACAAACTTTACCGCCAATGCCACCACCCATCAATGTTGAAAATCCATCATCCACTGAACCCATTACTACTACAATCTCTACAAGTGTACCGACTTCAACCGTGTTTAGTTTTCAACCACCACCTAACCTTCCACCCTTGACCACTTTCATGCCTATTCAAGGACAATCATCTAACTCACCACAACAATCATCCTTCCAATCTCAACAAAATTCACTTTATCAACAACCATACACGTTTGCTCAAGACCCACCTATAACCCATACTTCACCGGGTCAGAGATCGGGCCCATGTTTAATTAGTGGGTCACGGTATGGTGATGGCAATGAAGGGTATGAAGAATTTAAAGAAGGATATGTAAGTGGGGTTGATGGGAATCAATTGAGGGTGCAAAAGCAGTTTGGGTATGGATCCGAACTTCAACCGCAACAACAAGTGAAACAATGGGGTGACCCGAATGTTAATCAAGTCCAACAACCACAACCATTGCAACAAGTTCCACAACAACCCCAACCCCAATACCAACAATCTCAATTTCAACAACCAAATCCTCAACTGCAATTTCAACAAAATATGCAACAAAGGCCCGTTTACCGACAAATGGGCCAACCAAGAGTACCATTGGGGGTTCCAAGAAGACATGCAAGGGAAAGAGTTAGGGGAATTGAAGCTCATTTTCGACCGATCATCACCAATAACCCATCTCTGATGGTTATTCCTCAAAACCACCAAGGAAGAACATTTGAGGTGAGAACCAATGCGCTCCAAAGTTTACCAAAGTATAGGGGTTTAGCAACGGAAGAACCATATTTTCATTTGGAGGCATATGACTCTATTTGCAACACGATTGGGGGTCAAGGTTTCTCACCGGATGATGTGAAATTGGTTTTATTTCAATTTTCGTTTGAGGATAAGGCGAAGAGATGGTTTTACACATTGCCATCCGCATCGATTTACACTTGGGCCGAAATGCAACAAAGGTTTTTAGAAGAGTTTTATACGGCCCAAAAGACTAATGATGCGAGACGAAGTTTGAGGTCTTTCCAATAACAATCGGGTGAAATGTTTCATGAAGCATTCGAGAGGTTCAACATGATGATCAAGAATTGTCCTCATCATGGTATAGCTCTTTGGGAGTTGTTGAATGCTTTTCATGAAAGGTTAAATGCGGAAGATGAAAGGGATTTGATGTCAATCACAAACGGTACGTTCGGTACCAATTATGAACAAGACGATTGGGCATTCTTGGAGCAAATGTCGGTAACATCAAAGAGAAAGGCTCAAACCGCAAGAAGAGTAAGGCCGGTAATTGGAAGACCGCAAGTTCATGCCGTAGAAGATGTAGGAGTACAAACCACTAACCAAAGAACTGATGTTTGTACAAATTGAAATGAGTTGGGTCATGTGGCGGATGTGTTTATGGTAGGATAAGCACAAGTAGAGAAAGTGAATGCACTTCAAGGTCAAGGGGGAGGTGGTCGAAATTATAATATGAATTTAATCACTTACCACCCCGGGTTGAAAAATCTAATCCGAATTTCTAAGGGAATCAAGGAAATTATGTTCCACGCCAACAATACAACAATCAAGGCTTTCATAGTCAATTTCAACAAACGGGAAGTGGTCAAAGTGGGTGTTCGGGTTAAAGTTCTTCAAGCAGGAATGAAGTCATGGATATGCTTAGGATGATACAACAAGACATGCAAAGGAGAAATCAACTTGATGAAGTGCGCATGCAAAAGGATGAAGTGACAAAGCCATTCAATTGTTGACCACTCAAATGGGTCAACTTGCAACCGATGTTGAGAATTTGAAAAAAATCAGCTCAAGCTTAAAGAAGGGGAACAACGTGCATATCAATGCGGTAAGTCTTTTACCTATTTTGGAATTTCTAGTGTTCAAGTTGATCCAACACCACAATTTGTTGAGGGGGTGGTGGAAGATATTAGTGATGAGACTGAAATGTGAGTAATTATGAAACAATTTTTCAAAACAACTCTGAATTACAACCGAATGAAATATCTTTTTGTTAAAATTGTTCTTGTGATAAATGTTTAAATGACAAATTAACCAAAATAAGGGATGAGAGGGTTGATAATAATATTATCCCAAGTAAACTTCAAGACCCAGGAGTGCCCCTTTTATCAATCCAAATTGGTGAATTTAAAACTGATCGGGCACTACTAGATCTTGGAGCTTGTGTTAGTATAATGCCCGGTAGTTTATATGATCAGTATGAGTTTGGTCCGCTACAAAAAGTAAACACCACCGTGGTTTTAGCGGATCAAACCCATACACTTCCCCAAGGCATGATATATAATGTGATGGTACATGTGGAGGATTTCTGTTACTCAGTTGACTTTTTAGTACTTGATTATGCTAAAAAGGTAACTAATACGCAACCCACATTCATATTGGGTAAACCCTTCCTTGCCACTTCACTTGCAGTGATTGATTGTGCTAAGGGGAAACTGGGAATAAATGTGGGAATCATGATAAACGGTTATTATTATTTGAAAATACTACTGACCCTTTTATTGACAAGGAAAGCCTGAAGGTGGATTTTGATAACAAGTGTGTATCCTTGAGCAAGGGGTCTGCCGTCAAAAGTCCTTGAGCAACTGGGTCCACCGTAGCCTACGGTAGCCACCGTAAGCTACGCTAGGGGTCTGCCGTAAAAAGCCACCGTAAACAGACACTTTCCACCGTAAGAACTTCAGGGCTACCGTAGATTACGGTAGCCACCGTAGCTTACTGTAACCTCACCATTTTAATGTGGGTTACAACTCGAAAAATGGGGTTTGAATGACTTTTGGGTTCCATTCTTGGGGAGGACGAACTAGACAATTGTGTGGGGTGATTTTGGTACCTTGGAACAATATTTTGGGTGTTTCTAATTGAGGATTAACATCATAATCTTTGATTGCATTGGATTAAACATTGGATTGATGAAACCAATCATGTGTGGCTAAACCCTTTGGTGTTTCTCTTGGATGTAAGGTTATTCACAATACACTTATGTTTATTGTTCTTGAATTTGGATTGGTTATCTAATTGTTTATGTTAGTATAACTATGATGTTTGTTTGATTGTTCATAACTTGTCCATATTGTTTAAACCTAGTTTCGTTCTATATGTTCTTGGTGTCGTTGAAAATTGAGATTTAGTAGAAGGAATTAGGGTTAAAAACATATTGATTGATTAACAAGTAACAACCTCGTGTTCTAGTAATCCGAGTACTTAGTTCTTGGTTAATCACAAACAATTACATTTACACAAAATCAAGATATTATGATTTATCCATTGAACTTAAACAAGAGTGTTGTGTGATAACCCGAATTCCAAGAGAAATACTTGCTTGATCAATTGTTTACAACTTTCGTGTTAGTTAATTTAGTTCTTAAAATCAAATCATAAAACCAACTTGAAAATTACTCTGTCAATTACATTTATAATAGTTAATTGTTGAGCTATTCTAATAACACATATTCCACAAACTCCTCGTTTTCCACACCTACTTACCGCTATCTAGTTAGTTGTAATTGGTTTATTTTTGCGTGAGTCTTCGACCTCATGTCAGAACTCGCTAACAGTAATTCTATAACCGTCAACCAAATAGTCTAATATTGATCCATTATCTAAATGACCACCCATTCCTTATTGACCTACTCCCAGTAGAGTTAGATAGTTTCGATAAAATTGTTGGCATGAACTGGTTAACCAAGTATATGGCAGAAATTGTGTGTAATGACAAGATAGTTAGAATTCCCCTTTCGGGTGGTGAAATGATTGTGATACAGGGAGAAAAGTCCGGTTCGATGTTACCTCTCGTGTCTCATCTCAAAGTGTTGAAGTGTTTACACCAAGGGTGTATGGCCTTTTGGGAACATGTGACCGTAAAAACCCTTGACGAGAAACACATAGAAGATATCCCCATAGTAAGTGATTACCCTGATGTCTTTGCTGACGAATTACCCGGATTGCCACCAACCCGACAAGTCGAATTCCGTATTGACCTAATCCCAGGATCATCCCCTATTGCTAACGCAACTTATCGATTGGCAACCTCTGAAATGCAAGAATTATCCAACCAGTTACAAGAGTTGTTAGAAAAGGGTTTCATACGTCTTAGCTATTCTCCTTGGGGAGCACCGGTACTATTTGTAAAGAAGAAAGATGGAAGTTTTATAATGTGTATTGATTACCGGAATTAAACAAAGTTTCCATAAAAAACCAATACCCTCTCCCACGAATAGACAATTTATTTGACCAACTTAAAGGGACAAACTATTTCTTGAAAATCGACCTCCGATCTGGTTGCCACAAAGTCAAAATCCAAGAGTAAGATGTGTCTAAAACGGCTTTTCGAACTCGATACGGTCACTATGAATTCCTAGTTATGCCTTTCGGACTAACTAATGCACCCGCGGTTTTCATGGACCTCATGAATCAAGTTTGTAAGCCGTACCTCGACAAATTCGTTATCGTGTTCATTGATGACATTCTGATATATTCGAAAACCAAAGAGTACCACATGCAGCATTTACGAACCATCTTAGAGTTGTTGAGGAAGGAGATGCAGTATGCCAAGTTATCAAAATGTGAATTCTGGCCACAAGAGGTACAATTTTTAGTGCACGTTGTTAATCGGCATGGAATTAATGTAGACTCGAGTAACATTAAAGCGATTAAAAATTGGCTAGCCCTAAAGTCACCGAAAGAGATTTGCCAATTTTTGGGACTAGCCGGGTATTACCGGCGCTTTATTGCAAACTTTTCCAGAATATCTCAACCCTTAACTCTTTTAACCCAAAAAGACCGTGTTTATGACTAGGGAGAAGAACAAGAAGCGACTTTTCACTTACTGAAATAGAAATTATGTCAAGCCCCAATACTGAGTCTTCCAGAAGGAACTGATGACCTGATAGTTTACTATGACGTGTCCCAGAAAGGTTTAGGATGCGTGCTTATGCAAAGAAACAACGTCACAGCGTATGCTTCCCGACAGTTAAAGGTGCACGAGAAGAATTATACTGCCCATGACTTGAAACTGGGCACAGTTATCTTCGCACTTAAAATCTGGAGGCACTATTTGTATGGAACCAAATTTACAGTATACACGTGACAAGAGCCTACAACATATTTTTTATAAGAAGGAACTAAATATGAGGCAGAGAAGATGGGTAGAATTGTTGAATGATTATGATTGTGAAATTCGATACCATTCGGGCAAAGCTAATATAGTAGCAAATGCCTTGAGTAGAAAACACATAATCAAACCACTAAGGGTCCGAGCACTTTGAATGATTGTCCAAAATAGCCTTACCGAACAAATTCGTATTGCCCTAAAAGAAGATCACTTAGAAAATGAAGATTCACATGGGAACAAGCAGAATTTTGAAGAAATTTTATACTTCAAAAACCGAGTTTGGATTCCCACTCTTAACAACTTACGGGATTTGATCATGGACGAGGCGAATAAATCCAAATATTCCATTCACCTAGGGACAGATAAGATATACAAAGACCTGAAGGAATATTATTGGTGGCCCGGTATGAAGAAGGATATAGCCACGTATGTCGGTAAATGCCTGACTTGTGCTAGAGTTAAAGCGGAATATCAAAAACCTTCTCGAATGTTGCACCAACCGGAAATATTGCAATGGAAATGGGAACAAATTACCATGGATTTTGTAACACACCTCCCCAAAACCTCCCAAGGGAACGATACAATATGGGTGATACTTGACCGACTAACCAAATGTAAGGCCCCGAATCCCGGGAATCCTACAGTTGGTAATCACATCCATAATTTCACAAAAATTTAAAACCCAACAATTCTTTGTATTTAAAACCAGTTCAGAGTAAATAACAGTGGAAAAGTTTAAGTATTAAAAATCTCAAAACACGGGTACAGGTGTCCAAAATCAATTGTAAATAAAATATTCGTTTTATTTGAAATCCTTGACCAGAAATGCTTCAACCTCCCGAGTAGCATCTAGCACGTCCAAGCGGTAGCATCCACTTCTTAGCCTGAAAGTCAATCTAACATACACACAAAGTCAGCTTGAGCTGAGTGAGTTCAGGTTTTCATAAACAATAATTTGTACTTTATTTCAAAGTTATAGTTATAAACAATAGAGAGGATAAAAATAAAATAAAAAAAAATATAATTCACCAAGTAATACATTCATCGTCGAACACACGTACACGGGCCTCTCCACCACGAGTCAAGACTCGAGTAATATATTTGACCTGGACGCGGTAAGACCTAAGCATGTGACACGAGCCTCTCCGCCACAAGTCAAACCCGAGTAATGTATTTGACATTGTCACAGCTTACACATCCAAGCACGTGATACGGGCCTCTCCACCATGGGTACAACCCGAGTAATATATTTGACCTGATAACGGCCCAACATTCAACATTCAACATTCAATGGGCCTTTTCACCACGGGATTTTAAAACCCGAGTAATATATTTGACCCGCCAGAATGATGATCACGCCACACGTCCTCTCCACCACGGGATTTGAAAACCCGAGTAATATATTTGACCAGGACGTGATCACCATGCACACACACATCAATAAGCCTACTCACATCATATTCTTAGTCACGAGGAACTAAATATCATCGCATAACCGTAGGCTATAAGGTAACACATCCTCATACATACATACATACCTCCATACATACATACATACATACATACATACATATATATATATATATAAACATCCTAACGTGAACCAAGTAAATAGGTCTACTCGTATTCAATTTCTACCAAGTCTATTAACATCCTCGAGTCTAGACCATCAATAATGTATGTAACCTTAAAGGATACAAGACCATTAACAAGTCTAAAATATCCTAAAGCATGTAAAATAATTCAAATATAACTTTCAAAATGCACAATCACGAGTGAGACCATGTAATACCATTCAAATAGTTGTAACGGGTAAAATCGTATAAAATTGAATTTCGGTGTGTATGCTAGCCCAAAACGTAAAAAGAGTAAAAAGGGCATCATGAACTCACCTGAAATCAACCGAACACCTGCAACGGGCTAGGAAATCCCTAAGTGCACACTCACAAGTAAGGGCCTATAAATTGTACACAACGCGTCACTAGCTAGACCGTAAGAACACACTTGCCTAATGGGCCGTTCAAGCCCAACACTATGGCCAAAGGCCCAACAACTTGGCCCAAGGCCCAACAACTTGGACCAAGGCCCAACCCAAACCCATTACTTTACCTCAGCCCCTAAAACCTTTCAACTAACCAAATCCACCCTACGATCATGGTCGGGGCTAACCATGATGCACAACTCACCCGTCGGTAATCAAATCGAGCCGAATACGCGCGTACTAAATCAAAAAAAACCAATTGTCAAACCGATCAGCCCCAAATGGACCAAATTCCCATATTAACCTTTTCATACATCATAATTATGTCACCCGAGTTGATGGTTCCTTTTTACAACTGTAAATTTAACATTTAAACGAGAATTCGCGCACCGCCGACTCGATTGACCAATCACCAACCAAATTAGCCCCGAGTACCAAAAAAAATTTTCCCACAGCCCTTAAACTCCCCTAGGGCCATGCAAACTGATTCGGTTGGTCATTCAATCGATTAACGCATCAAACTAAAATCGATTGACCGACCTAAACACCTCCAATGGCCATGAAATTTTAATATGATGTAAGTGACATACCTAAGAAGATTGTGGTGCAAAAACCTTAGCCGAAACAGCCCCGAAACAGTCCAATTGGACAGCCACCCGGTAAGCCTAAAACAGGCGGTTTAACGATCAATACGCGATGTATAAGGATGGTTTAAGGTGTAAAAGACTAGAGGGGACATGGGACTAACCTTGAATTAGATTTTTACACCTTAATGTTGGCTGGAAAAAAGAAAATCGCAGGCCTAATGTTGTTGCTGCTGTGCGATCGGCCAGGCAAGGGAAAGAAAAAGCTAGGGTTTGTTTTATGATATAAAATAATAAATTACAATTTAGTCCCTCCAGTATGAAGTGTGTAGCAACTTGGGTGGAAAGTTAAGTGAGAAACGTTTACGAGGGTGGCCAGGAGCTCTCGGAAGAATGCAGGGTCAAGCCCGAAGGTTACGCAACACTACAAGGCTAAATCTTTTTCGGAAATTTACGGACGTTATACCAAATCTGCACACTTCCTTCCGATTCGTACCACTTACACAACTGAAAAACTTGCACACATTTACATTAACGAAATTATCTCCCAACACGGTGTACCTGTTTCAATCATCTTTGATCGTGATAGCCATTTCACCTCCCGGTTCTGGCAAGCACTGCAAGAAGCCTTGGGAACCCGAATTGATCTGAACATGGCCTGCCATCTCCAAACTGACGGTCAATCCAAGTGAACCATTCAAACCTTAGAAGATTTAATTCGCGCGTGTGTCCTTGACTTCGGTGGGAATTGGGATCAGCATTTCCTACTGGTTGAATTTTCGAATAATAATAGATATCACAGTAGCATTCAAGCGGCACCATGCGAAGAACTATACGGGCGAAAATGTAGATCACCCCTGTGCTGCACTAAGGTTAGAGACACTCAAATTACCCGATCTGACTTGATTCAGGAAACCACTGACAAAATTTGTAAGAGCACAAACACACTGAAAATCGCCAGAGAGAAAAGCTATGCTGACGTTCGTAGAAAGCTGCTATCCTTTGAATTAGGTGAAAAAGTTTTCTTAAAAGTATCTCCTTGGAAATGCGTCATCCAATTCGGCAAAACTATTAAACGAGTTCTGCGATATATTGGGCCGTATGAAGTTATTTCTAAAATCGGTCCTATAGCCTACCGACTGAAATTACTTGGGGAGTTAAGTTCCATTCTAGATGTCTTCCATGTTTTGAACCTGAAAAATTGACGTACTGACAAAAACCGAAATCATGCCATTCAAAGACTTGAACATAAATGAAAAACTAAACTTTGTAGAGGAAGCAGTGGAAAGAGGGAAAGATCAAACAATTAAGACGCAACAAAATCTCCCTAGTAAAAGTTCGGTGGAATTTAGAACGGGGACCCGAATTCACGTGGGAACGAAAATCTGATTTTGAAAAGAAATACTCGCATCTCTTTCCAAATACGGACAAAGTTGAATAATCGAATTTCGGGGACGAAATTTCTGACGGGAGAATGTGACAATCGAGACAAAACCAGGTACACCCTAATGTATAGTTACCGATTTATTGATTAAACGCTTATTACATAACGAACGAATGATTAACATAGCGGGTCTGTTTATGACCCAAATATCCCGGGGGCATCTATAAGTGATATACGTTTAATATAAGCAAATATATTAATATTATGGCCTTAGTTCGATAGAAAACCAGTTAAACAAAAACATGCTCGTTTAACTACCCGTTATAGATTTAAACGCGAAAGATAGTTAAAAACCAAGCATTATATCATCCGTTAAGCCGAAAAAGACTTACCAAACACTTATTTGAAATTTTTTAAGCGATCCGTGAAAATATTTTTGATTTTTACAGAGAGATAGTATGTTTTTATAAAATTACATAAAAATAGCCGAAAAACACTCGTTTTCGTGCTATTTTTCATACCCGGTATATTTTTTGTGCCAAAAACCAAACTTGAATTAAATTTAGACTGGTGTTTTCATGTTTGGGCTTGAAAATGAATGAATGTTGGGCCAAAATGGGCCCAAATGGGGCCCATAATTACTCCCGGGCGAAAAGGGGTTCTAAACATCCAATTTTTTTTATTAACATCCATAGATATTCCCTAAGGTATTTCTGTTAATTTCATCATTTTAAACTTGTTTTATTTCTGTTAATTTCATCAAACATGGTTTAATTTCTAAAAATCATTCCTAACAATGCAGAAACCTTAAAAATGGTCCTAAAACATGTTTTGATTATACACATGGTTAGGAACTTGGTTTGATAGTTTCTTTGGCCATAAACACGGATTATAGGGTTTAAACGGGGTTTTAATGGTTCAAAAGTTTGGTTTAATACCCAAGCCAAAACACTAAGTTAATAGGCTTTTATGTTGATGAAACTTTCTTGGTTTGTGACGTATCTAGCTTTTAGAGAAGTACAAGAACCCAAAAACTTGATTAGAAGGGCGAAAACGAACCAAAATCGCAAAGGTAATACCGAATCACTCGATTACGGTCTATTTAGGTTAAGGTTGTGATGTGCATATTTTAGGTTTTGAAATTTTTCAATAACATCAGGGACCATATCATTGAGTCCCTGTTCAAATTTGGTAATTTTTTGACTATCCGAGAATATTTGGCGAATTTATTACCGCATTGGGCGTTTATTTGTGAAAAATAGTTAAATTATTTGAAAAATTATGAAATTTTGTGGGGAACTCAGATTTGTTATATTATAATAACATATTAAATTTGGGAGCATTTGAAAAAGCCTAAGTAGTTTTTGTGCACTGAAATAGATGCACGTACCTTGCTGTGTTGGAGGAATTTTTATAATTTTTGTTTCCAATAGAAAAATATAATAAAAATATTTTTATAAACCTAAGACATTTATTAAAGTCTGGTAAAAATTTAATAATTTATTTTAAAGGTTATCCATTAAATGCATCTTCGCATGCTAAAATATACACGTTTTACTCATTATTGATCGATAAGTTTGTTTTAGGCTTAACCGGTGGATGTTCAATTGTGTTCTTGTCGGGGCTGTTTGAAGTGAGTTTTTGCACCAAAATCTTCCTAGGTATGTCCCGTATATCATACTTAAAGATCATGTTCATAGGTGTTCGTTAAGTCGATCAACTAGTTGTAGCTTGATTGTTATGTTCGGTTGTCTAGAATTGTAGTTTGGCGCGTTTAACGCGAGGGTTGAAGTGATTAACGACCAATTCAGCTCGGGGACATTTGGTTTGATGTACGGGCTGTTCAAAATTCATTTTTATAAGTTATGGGGCTGAATTGGTTGTCGGTTACTCCAACGGGTCGGTACAACGCGCAATTGTGTTTATTGAATAGTTGGGGTGTTGTACTTGCGGGTTACCGACCCATTTAACTCGTGTGGCATCATGTGGACTTGTTGGCTGTGATTTTATCATAATGGGTCCACACGGGGCTGAGTTGGATGTTAACGGCCTAAACGACTCCTAAACTCGCGTGTTAGTGTCACCTAATGCTCCCGGAGGCAAATTGGGAATTTTTTATTCCTGGGAGTACCTAAGGGTCATTTTGGTGAATGTAAGACCTCGGGGGCTGTTGTGATTAAGTTTGATGAGGTCGAGGGTTTAGGTAACTCGAACCATGTTAGAACGTCTCGTAGGATAAACGAGCATCTTGATGTATTTAGTATTGATTGAATGTAAACCGACAGGTGTTTGAGTTTTGGGATTTCTTAGGGATTCTCTAGCTCGTGGAGAATCTGTGTCTTGTGTCTGGTGCGTTCTTGATGCCCCATTTAACTCTTTTTAAATTGTGGGCTAGCATGCACACCTAAGTGTTTTTCTTACTTGATGAAATATTTTAAACGATCTTACATAGGCTTGCTAGTATTGGTAGGCCTTGGAATTTTAAAGAATGTGTGTATGTGTATATATATATATATGTATATATATATATATATATATGTTTTAGAATGGCCAATATTTGGCGAATGTTGTAGTTGTCTCGACTACTGAATGTGGTGTATGCCTACCTTGTGTTTGCATGAGCTGAATGTTACGTGTTTGGGTTGTACGTTTCCTCGAACCTATATGTTATTATTGAATGTTTTGTATATATATTTATATATATAGGAATGTACGTACAGAGATGTTCATACGTAAGGATGATTATATATTGTGATGACCTAACCGATGAAATTCCGTTTACAGTTTTAAAACCGTTGGAATGATTATTAAGACCTTTGTTACGTATTTAAAACTTGAACTCACTCAGCTTAAGCGACTTTGTGTGCATGTTAGAGTGAGTTTCAGGTTAGGAAGAGGATGCCTTATCGCTTGGACGTGCACGAAGCTACTTGGACGGTGAAGGGCATACGGGAATTGAAGATTTTATTATTAAACATTTATTTTTAAAAACTTTTTATTTAAAGATAATTATGTTGGTTTTGGGCAAAATTCCCGGGATTTTGGGAACTTATTTTATTATTTACGTTTTCCGCCGAATTATACTCTGTGATGCTTATTTTAATGAAAAGAATTGTTTTTAAGTTTAATTATTTTTACCAGTGTTTTGAATGATTACCAACTGTGGGGTCCCGGGGTTCGGGGCCTTACAAGTTGGTATCAGAGCCATGGTTCGAGGGATCCGAGCATCCCCGAATGCTTGGACTCGAACTGTAAGAAAAGAGACCAGTATGCCCACCGCGAGTAGCTGCCCGCCAAGAGGTAACTTTAAATTATTTAGTCATTCCTTTGAATTTGAAAGTTTCCAGTATGTGATTAATTGTAAAGTGTTAGATAGAATGCTAATTTGGTTAGGGGCAGGGGGTGCTTAGAATGGGCCAGTGAAGTAAACGACTAATAACACTTGATCAACGTTATTAGCAGTTTTCCCTTACCTTCCATGTTTTAAATACCACTTGTGTATGAGTATGTTAGGGTTCCGTCTTTGTAGGAATAGGATTTGGCTAACTCTCGAGTCGTTAGCGTTAAAGTTCATCTTATTCCCTAAATTCTCCTATTCGTGTCCCATCTTCTTGAACCCTTTGCGCGTAATTGTTTAGCTGAGGCGTAGCATACTGTCACTCTGGGTTCCTTGGTACTTGACCGCTTGAATTCCTCGCTCCTTCAAGAATGTATGAGCAACTGTTTAGCTAAGTAGGAGCGTGATGTTATCCTAGATACCTTTCTACTTGATGAATTACCGGAGTCAGTCTTATTTAATTCGGGCGCCAGTAGAAGTTTTGTGTCTACCGCTTTCTGTTCCTCGTTGAATAAATCACCCGAGCGTGTAGTCGATGTGTTTGAGGTTGAGGTCGCCGTAGGAAAATCTGTTTCCGTGTCTAGGGCTACCGTCGGTGATGTTCCTATCGTTCGGGATTTCCCGGATATAATTCCAGATGATTTGTCAGATGTGCCACCGGACCGCGAGGTCGAGTTCCAGATAGATCTTGTGCCGGGCACAAAACCCGTTACTCGAGCCCTTATCGTCTAGCACCGAATGAGATGAAAGAACTTATGGCCTAGTTGGAAGACTTGCTTGACAAGGGCTTCATTCGACCGAGCATCTCACCTTGGGGTGCCCCGGTCCTGTTCGGTAAAAAGAAGGACGGTAGCATGCGGATGTGCATTGACTACTGTGAGTTGAATAAGCTCACTGTTAAAAATTGGTACCTGCTCCCGAGGATCGACGACTTATTTGATCAGCTCCATGGAGCTAGTTGGTTCTCGAAGATCGACCTTAGGTTCGGGTATCATCAGTTGAAGATTCGGGAGGACGATATTCCTAAGACTGCCTTCCGCACTCGTTATGGGCACTACGAATTCCTCATGAAAGTCTTTCGGTTTGACCAACGCACCGGCTGCGTTCATGGATCTTATAAACCGGGTGTGTAGACCGATGCTCGATCGCTTTGTTATTGTATTCATCGACGACATCCGTGTGTATTCCAAAAGCGAATCGGATCACGCCGGTCATCTCTCGAAGTTTTGAAAGCTCTACGAAAGAACAAGTTGTATGCAAAATTTTCTAAGTGTTCCTTCTGGTTACGTGAGGTTCAGTTCTTGGGTCATGTTATTAACCCGAGTGGTATTTTGGTTGATCCTGAAAAGGTGGAAGCCGTGAATGATTGGGAGTCTCCTAAGTCTCCATCTGAAATACGTAGCTTTCTGTGCTTGGCGGGGTATTACCGCCGCTTTATTCCCGACTTTTCGAAAATTGCTTCTTCGCTGACCAAGTTGACTAAGAAGATTGTTAAGTTTGTTTGGGGTACTGAGCAGGAGGAGGTTTTTCTCGAGTAGAAGAACAGGTTAACGCATGCCCCGATTTTAGCTCTACATGATGGCACCAATGATCTGGTGGTTTATTCTGATGCCTCTTATCAGGGGCTTGGTGGTGTTTTGATGCAGCGAGGCCGAGTCATCGCTTATGCCTCACGGCAGTTGAAGCCTCATGAGGCGAATTATCCTACTCACGATTTAGAGCTGGCGGCGGTAGTGTTTGCGCTTAAGTTGTGGAGGCATTACTTGTACGGTGTTCCTTGCGTTATCTATACCGTTCATAAGAGCTTAAAGTATTCCTTCGAGCAAAAGGAACTGAATATGCGACAGCGTCGATGGTTGGAGTTGATTAAGGACTACGATCTGGAGATTATGTACCATCCCAGTAAGGCTAACGTGGTAGTCGACGCGTTAAGCCGGAAGGAGAGACCAAAACCTATTCGTGTAAAATCTTACCAGCTTATCCTTAAACCCGATATTTTGAAGCAAATCGCCAGCGTTTAGAATGAGGCTTTGCAGGTGGAATGGATTATGTCAGAACGTGTTTGGGGTCAGGAGAAATTGTTGGAAGACGTCGATGAAGGGGTGAAGTATAAGGATGGTCGTTTATGGGTACCGAAGTATGGGGGATTCAGAGATAAAATTTTGGATGAGGCACACAAGTCGCGCTATTCTATTCATCCGGGCGCTACCAAGATGTACCAAGATTTGAAAAAGAATTATTGGTGGCCTGCAATGAAGTTTGAGGTGGCCCAGTATGTGAGTAAGTGTTTGATGTGTCTACAAGTTAAAGCCGAACATCAGAAGCCGTTTGGGAAGCTACAACCTTTAGAAATACCTGAGTGGAAGTGGGAGCATCTTACTATGGATTTTGTGACTAAATTGCCTTGTACCCCTAAGGGTAGTTATGACACCATTTAGGTAATTGTTGATAGATTGACCAAGAGCGCTCATTTCTTGCCGATCCGAGAGACTTTTAATTCTGAGCAGTTGGCCGATGTGTTTATCCGCGAGATCGTTTCTAGGCACGGCGTCCCGGTATCTATTGTTTCGGATAGGTATACGCGTTTTACCTCTAGGTTTTGGAAAAGGTTTCACGAGGAGATGGGCACCAAACTCCTCATCAGTACTGCTTATCACCCGCAGACGGAAGGCCAGTCCGAGAGAACCATTCAAACTCTTGAGGATATATTGTGGGCTTGTGTAATCGATTTTGGGGGCAGTTGGGATCATCACTTACCGTTGGTAGAGTTCTCGTATAATAACAGTTATCACGCCACGATTGGGATGCCACCGTTTGAAATGCTGTATGGTAGGAGGTGTAGGACTCCAGTCTGTCGGGGTTCCATTGGTCAGAAACAATTGGGTAGTTTGGAGGTGGTTGAGGCTACGATAGAGAAACTGGATAAGATTAAGGCTTTTTTGAAGGCCGCTCAGGATCGTCAAAAGTCTTACGCGGATAAAAGGCGAAGGCCTATTGTGTTTGAGGCTGTGGACCGAGTTTTGTTGAGAGTTTCTCCTTGGAAGGGCATTATTCGTTTTCGTAAGAGGGGGAAACTTAGTCCGAGGTTCATTGGTCCGTTCCGTATATTATCCCGTGTTGGCGAGGTAGCGTATAGGCTGGAATTGCCTTATGAGCTCGTAGGGATTCATCCTACCTTCTATGTGTCCCACTTGAGGAAGTGTTTAGCGGATGAGGAGGCCCATGTGCCTCTTGATGATATTGAACTCGATAGTAAGCTGAATTACGTTGAGCAACCGATTGCTAATCTTGATCATCAGGAGAAGCGTTTGAGGAATAAGGTGGTTAGACAGGTGAAGGTGCAGTGGAGGCACCGTTGGGGTTCCGAGGCTACTTGGGAGTCCGAAGACGAGATGATGAAACTCTGTCCGCTGTTGTTCCTGTCGCGTCGGGATTTGGGGACGAATCCCATTGTAAGGGGGTGGACTTGTAACGCCCGTTAATTTCGGTTAAAGAGATTAGGGCTTGGAAAGTATGTATAATTCTCGGGATTTATCCGACGTGTCTCGGAAGCCTTTACGTCATCTCGGTACATTAAACCATTTAACTTTCCTTCCATTTTGCCTTACACTTCAATTTGGAGAGACTTGGATGTAACTATTTTTATTATATCATAAAACAAAAATAACCTAACCCTAATCCATTCCTAGCGCCGATCGGAAGAGAGACCCCCCTGCTCTAATTTCCTTCTGTCTAGCCAAGTTTGATCCGTTAAAACTTCAATTCAAGGTCGGTTTTATGATTCCCCATGTCTTTTACACCTTAATTGATCATATTAACGCGCTTATTGGTCGTTAAGGTTGAGTTTTGATGATAACAGTTTGCTGACAGATTCGTATACGTCTCTTGTAGGGTCTGTAACGCGATGATAATCCATTTTTTTTTATCGATTCTTGATTCCATGATGTTCTAATTTGAGTCTAGTTTCCATAAGGGTATAATACGTAATTTTGGGACGAGATTTGAATGGTTTTTATGAATTTATAAAATCGAATGTCAAAGCTGATGCGGGATGACGGATTCTGGTCTGTCTTCCCAACGTCATAACCTTTTTCCAACAGGTCCAAATTGGTTTGTTTCACTTCTGGAAGTTAGTATTTTGAGTTAGGAACCAAACCCAATTGGAATCGTTTAAATTGGTTCGGTAATGAATTTAATAAAAATAAAACCATTTTGTTGCGCACTAAAATAGCTGCACGTACCTTGCTGTGTTGGAGGAATTTTTATAATTTTTGTGTGCAATTGAAAAATATAATAAAAATATTTTTATAAACCTAAGACATGTATTAAAGTTTGGTAAATATTTAATAATTTATTTCAAAGGTTATCCTATGTAATTAAATGCATCTTCGCATGCTAAAATCTACACGTTTTACTCGTTATTGATCGATAAGTTCGTTTTAGGCTTAACCGGTGGAAGTTCAATTGTGTTCTTGTCGGGGCTGTTTGAAGTGAGTTTTTGCACCAAAATCTTCCTAGGTATCTCCCGTATATCATACTTAAAGATCATGTTCATAGGTGTTCGTTAAGTTGATCAACTAGTTGTAGCTTGATTGTTATGTTTGGTTGTCTAGAATTGTAGTTTGGAACGTTTAACGCGAGGGTTGAAGTGATTAACGACCAATTCAGCTCGGGGACACTTGGTTTGATGTACCGGCTGTTCAAAATTCATTTTTATAAGTTATGGGGCTGAATTGGTTGTCGGTTACTCCAACGGGTCGGTACAACGCGCAATTGTGTTTATTGAATAGTTGGTGTGTTGTACTTGCGGGTTACCGACCCATTTAACTCGTGTGGCATCATGTGGACTTGTTGGCTGTGATTTTATCATAATGGGTCCACACGGGGCTGAGTTGGATGTTAACGGCCTAAACGACTCCTAAACGCGCGTGTTAGTGTCACCTAGTGCTCCCGGGAGCAAATTGGGAATTCTTTATTCCCGGGAGTACCTAAGGGTCGATTTGGTGAATGTGAGACCTCGGGGGCTGTTGTGATTAAGTTTGATGAGGTCGAGGGTTTAGGTAACTCTAACCATGTTAGAACGTCTCGTAGGATAAACGACTCATCTTGATGTCATTAATATCGATTGAATGTAAACCGACAGGTGCTTGAGTTTTGGGATTTATTAGGGATTCTCTAGCTCGTGGTGAATCTGCGTCTTGTGTCAGGTGAGTTCTTGATGCCCAATTTAACTCTTTTTAAATTTTAAGCTAGCATGCACACCTAAGTGTTTTTCTTACTTGATGAAATATTTTAAACGATCTTACATAGGCTTGCTAGTATTGGTAGGCCTTGGAATGTTAAAGAATGTGTGTGTGTGTGTGTGTGTGTGTGTGTGTGTGTGTGTATATATTAGAATGGCCAATATTTGGCGAATGTTGTAGTCGTCTTGACTACTGAATGTTGCGTATGCCTACTTTGTGTTTGCATGCGCTGAATGTTACGTGTTTGGGTTGTACGTTTGCTCGACCCTGAATGTTATTATTGAATGTTATATATATATAGTTATATATATAGGAATGTACGTATAGAGATGTTCATACGTAAGGATGATTATTTATTGTGATGACCTAACCGATGAAATTCTGTTACAGTTTTAAAACCGTTGGAAGGATTATTAAGACCTTTGTTACTTATTTAAAACTTGAACTCACTCAGCTTAAGCTGACTTTGTGTGCATGTTAGTGTGAGTTTCAGGTTAGGAAGAGGATGCCTTATCGCTTGGACGTGCACGAACCTACTTGGACGGTGTAAGGCATACGGGAATTGAAGATTTTATTATTAAACATTTATTTTTAAAAATTTTTATTTAAAGATAATTATGTTGGTTTTGGGCAAAATTCCCGGGTTTTTGCGAACTTATTTTATTATTTACGTTTTCCGCCGAATTATACTCTGTGATGCTTATTTTCATGAAAAGAATTGTTTTAAAGTTTAATTATTTTTCCCAGTGTTTTGAATGATTACCAACTGTGGGGTTCCCGGGGTTCGGGGCCTTACACAATACGACCAGCCACCAAACACTCATATGATTCTAAAACTGACCCAAGAAATGCAATGTGTTCCTTTGTAGTTTCAGTGGTCATGTTTCCTTTATTCTTCAGATTTACAGCAATGTTGCACTTTATCATATCAGAATCTTGTGTGCTCGAGACTTGCGATACTGGAATCGTTCCTGAACAACTACTACTATATTATAGAGTAGTTGGAACATTGGTTACAAAGGCTTGTCCATGTTGCTCCGCACAAAAAGCTGTGGGAATATTAGGATATGATGAAACAACATATTATGAACATTTGAAATACAAACCCACATCTTGTGAGATTGCTGTTGATTTCATCTTCTACTTTTTCCTAATCTCTAATTCGTGTGCTTCAAGTTTCTCAATAAATCTTGCATGGTTCAGCCGCGCATATGCAACAAGATTTGACTGTTGGATCATTATGAATGTGCCCCACTCTTCAAGTAGTGCGTCAGCCAGTTTATCAATATACTCATAATCAGGCTTGTCAATGCCTAATATCTTCATTTCATTAACCAAATGACAATATCTGTCGACCAACTGTGCAAAGGTTTCCCCCTTGACATGAGTAAAGATATCAAATTCCTTCTTCAGTAATGCCATCTTACTTTTCCTCATGTCTGGGTTTCCTCTGTCTTTATTCAAAAGAGCTTGCCAAATAGAATAGCATGAGCCATTATTTGTAATATTTGGAAAATTTCTGCTTTAATGGCTTGTTGAAACAAATTCAACATCTTCTTTTCTCTTAGAAACTAATTTTTTTCACCATCAGCAATCTGTGACTACCTATAGTTTCTACCATTCTCATTCTTTGGGATGATGTATTCTTCCTCAACAACCATCCACGTCTCATAATTCAAAGCTTGAACGTAGGTTTCAAACTTGTCCGCCCAAGACGGATAATCTTCCATTCGCAGAAGTTTTGGAGGTTTATTGGATGTTCTCATTTCATTCTCGAGGTTAACGTTCTGAAGCAATGCTGAAGGTTGTGACACAAACTGAGTGAGCTTAGATGTATCTAGATCGATGATGACAACATGATTAACATTGCTAGATCAATACTATTATGACGAATATGGTTAGTGTGTGAAATGTGTGTGTTGAAAGGATATTTCGGTAGAGTAACGACTCAGAAAGTAATAATCAAAGAACTACTTGAGTGAGCTTAGATGGATCTAGATCGAAGATGACACCATGATTAACATTGCTAGATTAATACTATTATGATGAATACGGTTACTGTGTGAACTGTGTGTGTTGAGAGGATATTTCGGCAGAGTAACGACTCAGAAAGTAATAATCAAAGAACTAATTTACTTTAATGATAACCTTACGGATATATATAGACGATGACACATTCGTTAACTTAAACTTAACGAATGTGTCATTGGTTACAATAAACCTAACAAATGAACAGACTCATTCGTTTTAAATTAATTCCTAACGAATGCCCTTCATTCGTTTTTCACATTCGTTAAACAGGGTTAACGAATGTGGCTTACAAACTTAACGAATGTAGTTTATTCGTTACAGGGTAACGAATTAGAGCGAATGGGGATATATTTACCAAAATACCCCATACAATATCAACTAATATAATAATACTATTATAAAGAATGAGATGCTAAAGTCGTGTATCAAAATCTCCCCCTCGTCTCACGCTCTTTATACTTTATTTCTGGACACCTTCGTCTTCCAGTCGGTGTAGCTACGTACCTTGAATGCATAACAAACTCGAACAACTCGCTGAAGCTACATAGCAAGATCATATTTGTTTACTTTAGCAATTCTGATATAATTCTAAAATAACGCGTCGCTATCAGACTTAGATAAGTTAACAAGCCACATCGGATCGATTACATGAATAACGCTCGTGTTTGATCCGCTACCCAATACAATAACTGCTTCACCTGTCCTGTTATCATAATACCATCTGTTGAATGTGGTGAACAGACTTTGAGGAAATATCTTCATTGGAGCCCTCTTCATAGTCCAGTGCGAGGATCGATCTCATCGATGTATTTGTGTTTTGGCACCGGCGGCGTGAAGAATTTGAAACAATAACGGGTTTCATGAAGTAGATGCTCATAGAACCGCTCAGCCCGTTGATCTTTTCCTCGATTAACAAACTGTCTATTGGCTAGTGTTCTCACGTCCCATCTCAGCATAGATAAAATATCATGTGGGCGCTTGAAATAATAAATACCATGTTCCCAGTTAACGATATATACCTTAAGCTCAGCATCATACTGCCATGCTACCAAGTCACCTTTCACATCTTTAGCACTTTTGTACTTCTTCATCTGGTATGCAGATGCTCGGACCTTTGCTAATTTGACATCCTCCTGTTCGTGATATCGGAAGGTCTTGATCATCTTAATCATACCTTTCGCATCTTCCCAAACATATCATCCAAAGAACGTTTTCGTTTTTTCTCCTTTGCAGATAAGTGACTTGATTCGGCTTCTTTATTCCATCTTTCCCTCTCTTCACGTAGACGTTGTTTTGCTGACTAAAAATGTTCTGTAGTAAAAAATGGAATAACTGAATCATTGTTGTTATCAGAACAAAGATCAGGATACTCCTCAGTAGTCACATCTTGTACTTCCACCTCTTCATACTCAGGCATATTCCCACACGGAATGCCTGGATTTGTACTTTCTTCAAAATCTATTTCCACCTCCACTTTCTTTCCCAGTTCCTGAACCTCATCTTCATTCAAATCTATAAGTAGGGCAATTTGGTTTTCGGTCAGCGAATGATCTACAAACTCACCCTCTTCAATCTCATCAGCATTCACCATACTATACACAATCCCGTTCATACCCACAAACAAAATCATATTTGCCGGTATGACGTCAAGCAGTTTAGCTCGAGTATAGTCCTTGTATGGCACAATCTGCAAATTAGTTCCCTCACTACCACCACCAGTACTCTTTCCACCAACCTGATTACCTGTCGACGGTGTAGAACTACCGCCCGGTTGCTGGTCACCAACACCCCTTCATCCGGATCATCTTCATCATTCCTCAACTTTTTCAACTCATCATGTTTGCAAGTAAGTTGTAGAATGATCTTATTTTGTTTGTCTAACCTCTCCCCCATTGTAGCAACTAGCGCTTTAAGTTCCCAGTGTTCTCTCTAAATGAATTGAATACGTCTAAACATATTCCACTGCGCTAGCTCATGAGTTGCTCGATTTGCTTACATCTGAGTTTGATGTAGATGCAACAGATTCAGCATATGAAACCATTGAGCTTGAGGATACATACCATAGAAATTAGGATGAACTAGTTGCATAGGACCCTGAGGACGATTGAAAGCCATAAATGAATGCTCAGGTCTTGGCAACTGAGTCGGAGTGACTGGAGTAATAGGTGTAGTTGGTTGAGGACTAGACTTGCGTGCCAATACAGTTTGCAACACATCTCCAAAGTACGGATCTGACACAGATGTAGTCGTCAAAGTTATTGTCGGAGGTACTGGAGAAATTGGCATATGAACTGGAGTCGGATATCAAGTAACTACAGGAACAGTAGATCTCTAAATCATAGGAGTAGGATAAGTCAGAATAGAAACTGGAATAGATAGTAGAGGAGTCAGTCTCTCGAACGGTTGGCTTGGTATCTCAATAACCGAACCTCGTCTGACCCGTTGCTTCTTCGGTTTCTCCCCCTTATCCACCATAGGCTCCTTTAACTTTACGTTTGCGCTTTTGTGCATAAGTTAACTCAGCGCTCGGCCCTTGACCACCATCACCACCACCATTACCACCTTCTCCACCTTCACGCTCATAATCAGAATCATCATGAGCCAAATGATCATTAGGTGGCGCTTCATAATCAATATTGGCAAGATGGCCAATCAAACGCTTAAACCTCGATCGATCCTGATACTTTGACCACGGTAAGATCGTAAACGTCTCATGGTCTAAACATTCATACGTTCTAATCTCATCAAATCATTAAGATTAGCTGGATCTTTGATTAAATTAGGCTGCAGACGTTAATGATGAGCTAGAGAAATCTTGGATACATTAAGAACTTATGTCGGCTTGTGAGATTCTCTTTCAAATGATAAAATACCAGTTCAGGGAAGTTGAAGGGTTTTTTGATCACTAAGGCAACAAAAGCAGATTGTAGCATGACTCTGCATTCATCAAATCCTCTTTTTCGTCCACCGAGACAATGCATCAGTACATGCAGCAAATACTTGTACTGCTCACACAAATTCGCCTTGTTATACATAGACCTTCCCAAGTCTCCTTTATATCTAACCCTTTCGAACAACCCACGTATTAAACTCTTATCGAATTCACATCGGTCATCCACGGTATCAACAAATCCCAAAACATCTCCAATTACCCCCACATCAATCACCGCATGTTTCTCTTGAATGACAGCTTCTATCTGGTTCTCTGCTTCATTAAACCTAGCAGTATCCCAAAAGGCCCGTATAATGCTCTAGTAAACCAAAGACTGTGTCGATATTGCCTAATAGATGCTGGAACGTATAAAGAAATTAATTATCCCTCCAAAAATTGGTGAATCCTCAAAGTTATCGTGTAAAAAGGCACAGATGTTGTGCTTTTTATCCCACAATAATAGCACGGGAGCCTGTTCGGGTTCAGCAGCTTGTTATGGAGCTTGAACCTCTGGTTGTTGTTTTGGATTAATATAAAGTTGTTGCTCGGGAACTGGATTTTGAATGATCTCGTCAGCCATTCTGTTTAACAAGAATAAACTATTAGTAAAATATTCAAAAAAATCATACTGATTAAAGAATGATTATTTCATTCGTTATCATTACAATAAACAACTGTCTTATTCATTAACAACGAATCACACATTCGTGTCTTATAACGAATCAGCTTATACGTTAAGCATTCATTACTTTAAACTTTCATTCGTTATATTTAACGAATTAGACAACATATTCGCTACCTTAACGAATATGATGATTAATCGTTAACTTACACGAATCTGATTAACCTTTGACTATCAAATGTCAAAAACAAAATAGCTTTGACTATATTAAGTCAAAGACAACGAACTCCGTCACCTAGTCTATTGATTTACACAACCATTTCACAATTATACTCAATCAACATGCTTGGAAATCCCTTTTATACATTAATCAATGAATCTATATCACGACGCTAGTCAAAACTGATATTTTTTTATTAGTTAAACGTTAAGTATATATTAGTTTATACAATCAATTGATTAAACCCTAAAACATAGATTATACTTCATGAATCCGATATCAGATTGGTCGCCATTACCTGTAGAATGCAAATATATCAACCAATTGATCTAATATGCAGGCAAGAATTTCTGATTAAAATTTGACAGAGTTTCGTTATAGGAGAACAATGAAATAGGATGCAGGCGAATGACGATTCATTCGTCTGCCTTGGGATTATAAACCCTCAATTATTTCACGCACATCAAGGTCATTCGTTCAAATTTAAACTAACGAATGTCCTCAATCGTTAATTTAAAGAACCTTGTTCGTTAAACATAAAACGAATATGATCCTCTTTGTTAAATTAAACCTTATTCGTTCAAAATTTAAACGAATGAGATCTACATTCATTAATAAATCAGTGAATGATACTTTAACACTACATTCGTTAACTGTTTATACGAATGCCTTCCATTCGATATGCACAACGGAAGCGAACTACTTTCATAACGAATGAGATCATTCGTTATGTATAAATAACAAAAGGCTTGACATTCGTTATACCAATGTTAACGAATCATCAAATACCCTTAACGAATGAGATTAAATCTCATTAATGATTTAAATAATCATTTAAAATCCAATTAGGATTTTAAAACATGAATTAAATAATCAATTAGCCCAATTAAAGATCCAATTGAATACATTAACATTCCTGATCAACCAAGGATCGGTAAAGTTTAACTTAAACTGGATTTTTACATTAAAAACCAACTGTTATCAGTTTTTTTGGGTAAAGGGTTCTACCCGGTTAAATTCATTCCACACAACCAACAAAGAACAAGTAATATGACAAAGTGCCATATTAGTTCTCATGTATGACATGCCATACAAGAGTAAACAAAACCAAAACCACCAAACAATGGTAAACACTGCTAAAGCCTACACAAGAACCAAAAAAACAAACATAACAAAAACAAATCAACCATTATCATCAATTTGGTGTGAAACTCCTCTCGGAAAGTGCCAATCTTCAAGAACCCGATTGACCCGTTCAGAATTCTTGAACTTTAAAGTCATTAGCTTTAGGCGAGTACCCTTAATGATTTCATCAGCAACAATCTTTGGAGTCTTCAAAGAGTTCCTGAAAAGCCTGTTATTTCGTTCCTTCCAAATTACGTAAACCGAAGCCCCAAGTAACAGCCGATTAATAACATTATAAATAGAGTTGGACATTCCAAATTGTGACACATATTGAAGAATATTCGCCCAACCATTCATGCATCCCTGAAACTTACCTTTCATTTTGACAATACTCCAAACCTCAGCAGAGAACTTACACTCAAAGAAGAGATGATTACGAGAATCCGGCTCTCCATTACATAAAAGGCAGCAATACAGGTTATGATTTGGATACCCACCAATATTCCACCCCATTATACGATTCTGCGTGCTCAACATATCATGAAGCACAATCCACAACATAAAGGAGTGTTTTGGAACACATTGAGAGAACCAAACAACATGCATCCAAGAAACCTTATCAGCCGGTATTCGAAGAAGTTGCCATATTCCTGAAGCCGAGAAAATCATTGAAGTCCCATTCTCATCCATTACCACGATCTTGTCCCTCTTTTCCGGATAAATACTCACCCCCTTTAAGTTCGAAAGAATTGGGAATCTCGAAATCCAATCAGGCGGCCATCCCTAGTTATTATGAAGAACAACATCACTGACACAGGTTTCTAAAGTCAACCCAGCCCCATGTATAGCTCTCGGGTTAATATAATCACTTAAAGGACATAAATCATCCCATTTATCATACCAAACTGAAGTAGATCTCCCATTACCGATTTCATGCCATATAAAATGTCTAATACGGGGACGAAACTGAAGAATTTTCCTCCACCCCCAAGTACAAGAGTTAGGAATATGCAAGCTCCAAAAATTTCGCCCCCTCATTTTATACTCATGCATCCATTTAACCCACAACGACTTACGATCATTGATTAAACTCCAAATATGATAAACCAGAAGAGAGTTATTGACATCCCGGATACGTCGGATACCCAAACCACCTTCACTTTTCGGCTGACAAACAATATCCCAAGAAACTTTATGCTTTCCCTTTTTGTGTCCAAAGTCCCAAAGGAAATTTTTAATCCGTTTTTCAAGATCAGCAATAAGACTATAAGGAACTGAGAAAACAGCAGACCAGTAAATATATAAGGACGACAGAACAGACCTGACCAGCTGAAGTTTACCCGCAAAAGATAAAGTTTTATTCTTCCAATCTCCAATCCGATTATCCATACGATCCAGCAACCTCTTACAATCACGGTAATTTAGCCTCGTAGAAATAAGAGGAACTCCCAAGTATTTAACCGGGAGCCTACCTTCAACGAAGGGCATAATATTAAAAATCCCACTTTTAACGCGATCCGAAACATTACAGAAAAAGCGGTACTTTTCGGTACACTAGGAGTAAGCCCGGACATATCTTTGAAATCATTCAGAGCCCCCATATAGTTTTAGTGGAATCCACATCGCCTCGAGCAAACAGGAACAAATCATCCGCAAAGCAAATATTGATAATATTTAATTTTTCACAATGACGATGAAAACGAAACGAGCGTTCAATACGAACCTTTCGATGCATAATCAACGTAAGAACTTGCATAACCAGCGTGAAAATATAAGGAGACATCGGATCACCCTGTCTTAGACCTCTTTTACCGCTAAAGAACCCGTGTAAGTTCCCATTTATGGATATCGAAAAGGAAGAAGTGGTTATGCATTCCATTATCCAATGGATCATCCTATCGTGGAAACCATATCCATAAAGAATATCCCGAATGAAGTCCCAACTGACCGTATCGTAAGCTTTCTGAATATCAACTTTAAAAGCACATCTAGGCGGTCCGTTATTAGTGTGATAATTATGCATTAATTCTTGGGTCAAAAGGATGTTATCAGAAATTCTACGCCCAGGAACAAACGCAGACTGATTGATATCAATTAACGACTCCAAACCCTTCATCATACGCACCGAGATAATCTTGGTAATGCATTTATATAAAGTGTTGCAGCACGAGATGGGACGAAAATCATTAGGAGTAAAAGTGGTAGTCACTTTGGGAATAAGGGCAATAATAGTGTGGTTAACCTGTTTAAGGAGACTTCCTTTTCTGAAAAATTCATGAACCGCCAAACAAACATCTTTCCCAACAATATCCCAAGAACTTTTAAAGAAGGCCGAGGAAAAACTATTAGGTCCCGGCGCTTTGTTATTCCCAATAGAGAAAAAAGCTTCCTTGATTTCCAAATCGGATATAGGTCTAACCATTAGCTCCGCCTGAGAGGCCGAGAGCTTAGTAGTAAAAATCTGATTATCTGGTTTTCTCAATGGTTGCATATCCGAACCAAAAATGTTTATAAAATGATTAACAAACACCGAAGGAACATCCGATCCCTCATATAATTGGTCCTGAACATCACTTATAGTATCAATACGACATCTATGGTTTCGCATTTTCAAGGAATTGTGAAAATACGCAGTGTTAGAATCACCAAGCTTTAACCAATCGACTTTAGCTTTTTGTTTTAGGAAGTCTTCCTCATCTTTAGTTGCCTCATGATAAGCCTTAAGATAACTACTCTGCTCCCGAATCAACTCCAAATTAGTAGGGCCAATGTCAAGACGGGTTTGACAAGCATCAAGAAGGGTTCTTAGATCATTAACTTTCTTGTGTAGATTGCCTTGTCGGTGCAACAAAGAACGGATTGGCTGTTTTAAGTTTTGGAGTTTCTTTAGCACGCGAAACATGTAATAACCATTCACCTCAATTTTCCAGCCGTTAGCAATAATATCATTATAGCCCGGTTTACCAATTAAGAAATTAGGGAATTTAAACGGTTTAGGCTTACCTTTAATAAGAGAGGGGAATTTCAATAAACATGGAGAGTGGTCTGAAATCCGGTATGGAAGGAACACCGCCGTTGAATCATTAAAAATATCCATGAATTTAGAGTTTCCCATCACCCTATCAAGCTTTTTGAAAAGACCCATACCTGTTCTCGGTTTATTGTTCCAAGTGAATTGGAGCCCGACCCCATTTATATCCTCAACTTCAATGTTGTTAACACAAGCACGAAAATCAAGCATCCCAGTGGATATTTTGGAAGAACCATGTAAGCTGTCTTCCAAATTAAGAGCACAATTAAAATCTCCAAGTAAAGCCCAAGGTTTACGACGAGTGAATTGTTTATGAACTGCAAGATTGTGCCATAACTCCCTTCTTTTCAAATAACAATTTTCAGCATACACGAAAGAACAATACATCGCCTTATTATCCAACTTAAACTTTAACTGAACGTGAAGAACCTGGTTCGAATAATCAATAACCATTAGATCAACCAAATCCGTATTCCACCCCACAATAATCCGAGTACCTTTATCACAAACACTACCATTGCTAGTCCAATCCCAAGTGTTACAAATCTTCTTACAAACATCAAAAACCGAATTTAGTTGAACGTGAGACTCAAGAATAGCACACACCTGAATATTATTATCTTGGATTACCTTACGAACCTCTTTTTGTTTAAGAGGGCGGTTCAACCCTCTTATATTCCATGTAGCAATAGTACCCATTAAACACTCAATTCACCAGGTGTGCTTGCACCCTCAGAACCAATATTCGCTTTCATACTGTTAGCCACATCCGTAAAAAGCTCCTCCACATCATCCTCATCATCATCACTTTCTGGTTCATCCACCAAACTACCAAACCGGTTACTAGTTTGGACATAATGCTTTTCCTTTGACTCAACCCCCACAGCCATAGAAGTTGTAGGTTTACCCACGGGATGATTAGTATCTTGTCTTTGAGAGGATGGTTTATTTACAGGTTGTGTCACAGCAGGTTTAACTACCGGTCGATAGACAAGATTATGTTTCTTGACTTGCGTAATAACTTTTTTCTTTCCCTTCACCCTCTAGAAACCATCATCATTAGTGACTTTCATTGGTTCTTCATTTAACTTTTTATCATGAACTTGTTTCGGGCATTGAGTGTTCGAATGGCCAAACACTTGACATAAGGAACATCTGGGGGGCTCCCAATCATATTCAGTCTTAATCTCCGAGATCTTGTTCGTCTCCCCCCACGTATCCGGAACAGCAACAACCAGCTTCCTTTTAATGTCCTGATTTGCATGAAGTTCAACTTGAACTCTAGCAAAACTACTTCTTCCCCACGATTCCTTACACATATTGGCAGTGTAAGAATCAACACTTATCGGATCCCCAATTCTTGAAGCGAGCAAACTTAGACCCTCCTCAGTAAAGGCACCCAGAGGAATATTCTGTAATCTGACCCAAACCGGAACAGACCGTATATCCTCCTTTTCCAAATCTGACTCCATAGTCCAAATATTAAGAATAATGGGGACATTCCTAATCATCCAAGGACCATCCTCAATCAGCTGCATCATCCCAACTTCCGAATGAAACTTGAAAAAGAAAAACCCTTTCGCATTCATCATAAGTCTCGTAAGCCCATATTTGTTCCAATTTTTCTTAGCAAAATACTCAACAACCGGAAAAGGAAGTCTATTACCCAAAAAATAACCAAACAAAGTATTAGTAAACCTATCGTTAACTTTCTTGATAGATTCAACCGGGATAACCACATCAACTCCTTCCATTGTTGACTCCACATTTAATTTTCTTAATGTTACCTTAGTTGTCTTGTTTTCAAGTTGGACAACACTCACATACGAAGGCTTAGAATTTTCCATATGTTTCTCCATTCCTTCATCCCTTTGAATATTTAAAGACTCAGATCCAAAAACCTTGTTATCATCCGAACCAAAGGCTGAAAAACCTCCATCTTGTTGAATAGTTAACGAATCAGATCCAAGAACCTTGTTGTCATTAGAAGCCACGGCTGAACAACCACCATCTTTGTTGATTACATCATTTAAAGGAACATTGAATGTTGTGTTTGCAGCAAACGAAACAGTTTTCAGAGCCCCCCTACGAGGAAGAACCCCATCAATGTTCGTGACTCGATTGGCTGAAAACCCTTGCTTGATACGATCAACAAATCCATTACCACCCTTCTACTCCATGCAAAACCCTAGAACTAAAATAACACCCAAGAACAAGAACCAAGAACGGCTGTTTGAAAACCCTAATCTTGAACAAGAACCAAGATCGGCTGATAGAAACCCTAATCAACAAATAACACCCAAGAACAAGAACCAAAATTCCAAACAAACCAAGATCAGCCAAGGATTAGATCAAGAACGGCTGGAAACCCTAATCTTGAAATCGGCTGTTTGAAACCCTAGTACTATTTAAAAGCGGCTGCACCAAGAAGAAATCCTAATCTACTAAACAATCAGCCAAGGATTAGATCAAGATCATGCAGCAAACAACCAAGAAACGGCGCCAAGATCCCTACAAACCCTAATCGGTTTTCTCCTATCTCTCTTGAACGGCCAAGAACTTAATAATCCTAATCTTGATTAACCACAAGATCCTCAATCAGTTAATAGGATTGGATCGATCTAACTAAACTATATCAAATAGCCGTGATCAATAACAAACCTACTAAGCAATCAGAACCAAGGATTAGATCAAGATCATGCAGCAATAATCCAAGAAACCCTAATCGGTTTCTTTTTATCAGTTGAGAATACAATAACCACAAAATAACTTAAAATTTTGGGGTTAAAATCTTTTCGTTTTGTTTTGAATTATTCACTACCTCGGTAAATCGAAAATAAAGCAGAAAAATAAAATCTTTTTGGATTTTTGAAATTTTCAAAATACAGAAAATGTAAAGCAGTAAACAATTAAACTATCAATGTAGTACATATTTTTGTGAGTTCGAGCAAGGAATCATATTGATCAAGTTTTCCTTCCATCACAATTTTATTTTCGGTTTTTATTATGACTGATGTTAAGTTGATTATTGGTATTGTTATCCACCTAAATCTTCTAACAAGTGTTTCAGAACTTTCAGTGATATGTTTAATTGGTTCAATTAGGCACGAATATAAGAAAGTATCAGTTCCAATCTTGATTCAAGCTTAATTCGACTTTCTCCAAATCACCCCAACTTGACTTAAACCTAATAATCAATTTGATTAAAATTGAATGATTTTAAGAAAACATAGTCTGTAATCCCCAATACAAGATATACCCTCGTTAGCAAGAAATACCCTAAGGTCCTACCCCATGGATGAATATGCACGATTTTATCTGTCCCTTGTGGTTTGATCAAGTCTGTGGTCCGTTTCTTAATGGTAATAAGAAGCGAGCAAGGGGACAATGTATGACTCACAGCGTGGTTTGATCAAGTCTGTAATTCATTTTATACACAAAGTACATTTAGCAATCAAGTTTAGAGACTTAAGCAGTTATACTGCGGGTTCGCTTTATCAAGCATTTTTAATATTCATCGAAATGAACACCAGATGTAAAACCGCGTAAAGACCCAATGGAGTCAGGAACCCTAAAGCATCCCATCAATACAGGATTGAAGGCCATAAGACCATACATCATTGAAACGTTAACCACCAACTAGAAGCTTTTCCTTTAAAAATGTTTTTCAAATTGATTAGAACGCATGAGTATGACTGAATTATTTCATTTCTACCATCCTTATCAAGACCATTTCTAGAACCAATAATCTAAGTTATTCGGCAATTTAGATTTATATCACTTACTTGAACTTACTTGTTTGTTAAAAGACCTACTAATACATCAATGCAATTAAGCATACAGTCTTTTATTACTTACTTTTTACTGGACTTGGGAGCAAATGACCAATGTACTATCATTTTACCTTTTTGCTCGAGAACTCATTTTGAGGAGCATTTTTCCATGTTTTTGAATTTTTCAATATTTGAATGTTTTTGGAGTTTTTAATTTTCTCTGTACAACCTGAAATTCACAATATTTTGGAATTTTATATTTTTCTCCCCTAAAAACGACAAATAACAAAAAATAAGAAAAATGAAAATACAATGATTCAACCGAGCTGTTGAATATCAGTTAATCTTTTTAAACCGTTTATACCCAGCAAATATTGGAAACTTAAATGCCTTGGTATAAAGGTCAGCCTTTTGAAAATCCATATGTATTTTTTCAATATCAAGAAGTTTCTTTTCAAAGCAATCATTTATAAAGTGATAAGGTATTTCAATATGTTTAGTTTTTGAATGTTGAACCAGATTTTTGGTGATAGAAATAGCGGCTGAATTGTCAATGTAAATTGGAATAGTAAGAAACTTCAAACCATAATCCCGAACATGCTGCTGGATCCAGAGAACCTGTGAACAGCAACTCGAGGCCGCCACATACTCCGTTTTGGCTGTTGAAGTTGAGACCATTGTCTTCTTCTTACACTGCCAGGAACAAGCCGGTTTCCTAAGAATTGGCAACCCGCTGTTGTAGATTTGAAATTGATCTTGCATCCTCCATAGTCCGAATCAGTATGAGCCGTGAGATCAAACTTATCGTCCTGGGGTACCACAACCCGATGTTTGGATTTCCCCTCAGATAATGTAAGATACGCTTAACTGCTACCAGATGTGTAACTTGGGGACTCGATTGGTACCTGGCACATAAACAAACAGCAAACATTATATCAGGACGTGACGCAGTCGATATAGGGTTGGATCAACGGTATCCTTCAAATCATTCGGTGATAAATTGTGACCCAATGGAAGAGGTGTCGAAGGCATTTTGCCATCTGATATCTTGAATCGGCTCAAGACATCGTTCACGTATTTGGTCTGATGGATAAAAATCCTGGAATCAGACTGGTGAACTTGCAATCCCAATAAGAAGCTCATCTCCCCCATCAAACTCATCTAGAATTTGGTTTTCATCGTCACCTTAAAATCTTTGCACAAGCTGTCGTTTGTCGAACCGAAAATGATGTCGTCCACGTAAATTTGGACAAGGAGCAGATCTTCACCAACATTCTTGTAGAATAAAGTACAATCCACAGTTCCCCTTTTAAATCCACTACCAATCAGATGGTCAGCCAAAGTGCATTACCAGGCTCTCGGGGCTGGTGTAAACCATAACGAGTTTGTTTAAGCGATAAACACGCTCTGGATAGTCTGGATCCTCAAAGCCGGGAGGCTGTTTCACGTACACTTCTTCATGAATATCTCCGTTTAAGAATGCTGATTTAACATCCATCTGATAAACTTTAAAGTTCTTGAAGGCTGCATAGGCAAGAAAGATACGTATAGCTTCCAATCGTGCCACAGGAGCATATGCTTCGGTGTAGTCAATGCCTTCTTGTTGATTGTTACACAGTATGACCAATCGTGCCTTGATTCTCACGATTACCCCACGTTCGTCCTTTTTACTCCTAAAAACCCATTTCATCGGTATAGCTCTTTTGACTCGATCGAGTTTGTCAATCAGATCCCATACACACAGTCTTATGAACTGTTGCAGCTCCTCCTGCATAGCCTCAACCCAAGATGGTTCCTTGAGTGCCATCGTGACACTTGTTAGTTCAATCTGTGATAAGAAGTAGGTGTATCATGCAATATTAAGAATCCCCGATGAGTGCAAATCCATATAAGCACACAAAATCAGATCATCTATAGGAGATAAGTTACATTCAGCCACATCGTCTCATACATTAGCCAATTGGTGTCTGGTGCGAACCCCATCGTTCACATCCCCAATTATTTGTTCATGCGGATGATTCGTGTGAATCCTTAAAGAAGGATTCACAGGCATAGATACATTATCACCAAGATTGGTGATATTTTCCTCCATTGTGTCTACAGAGACAGTTGATGATCAATCTTCAACTAAAATTGGCTCATTTGTTTCTTGAGCTTCATTCAAAGGAATTGAAAACGAGTCAACAAACTCAGCATCATCAGAAGATTCAGAAACATCATTAGATGCCTCAGATACAATTGGTAGACATTGTTCTTCCAAATACTATCGGACCAAGTCTACAGGTATTTCTTCAATTGTTGGTGTAAATGAATTAAATAACCCATCATAGTCGAACATCCAATCGGGACTTGTACCAGCAGGAGGTGTAGTATAGCTTTGATAATCTATGTGATACTATTCTTCTACACAACCCGAAGAGAGATTGAAGATACGCTTCTTAGGAGAATTATAGCCCAAAAAGTAACCCTCAAACGCCTTTTCATCAAACTTTCTGGCATCTCTCTTTAATACAGTACATGGACACCCGAATGGTTCCAAATACTTTATGTTTCACTTACTATGATTTAGAAGTTCTATATATTTTGTTTTCTTTAACTTCTTTATAGTTAAGACGCGATTCAATGTGTAATAAGCAGTATTCGCGGCTTCATTCCAAAATTGAACAGGAAGCTTAGAATCTGCAAGCATTGTTCTTGCAGTCTCTATCAACGTCCGATTCTTCCATTCAGGCACACCATTCTGTTGAGGAACATATGGTGCACTGAATTCCCGATGTATTCCATTCTAAATACAAAAGAAATCCAATACATTGTTTTTAAATTCCGTCCCATTGTCACTCCGAATTCCTCTCATTTTCAATTTGTAAAGTGATTCGATCTTTGTAATAAGATTCTGAATTAAAATAGGAGTCTGATCTTTCGAACCCATAAATAACACTCATGAATATCTTGAGAAGTCACCAGTTACGACCAAGCAGTATAAATCACCTGAAATACTGGCATGATTCACTGGACCAAATAAATCCATATGAAGTCGTTCCATCAGCGTGATTATCGAGATGATCGATTTGGACGGGTGTGACTTCTTTATCTGTTTCCCCTTCTTGCATGCAATGCAATGATCATTTAACTTGAAGTTCTTAAGGGTCATACCATCCACCAAATCATTTGAAATAAGAAAATTCATTTTGCGTATGTGGATGTGCCCCATGCGTCGATGCCATAGAATCGAGTCTTTCTTTGTAGCTTTAGAGACAAAACACGTTTCAGAGGGTGAAACATTTACATTAACACTGATGTCGAGGACATAAATATCATTTGATAGAGGTGATCGCATGACAACCATTTCTTCAGGAATCGTGTATCCTGGTTGAAGGATATCGCCTTCCTTGTCTATGAAAATCGTGGTATATTTCTTATCATATATCTGTGAGACACTCAACAGATTATGATCCACTTTTTCACAATAATTAACCTTCTCAAACTTAACTGTCCCGTTTTAGACTTCTCCTTCTTTAGTAATCATCCCACCGTTATTACCAGCAAAAGCCACATAACCTCCCTGAATATCTTTGACGTTATTAAGAAGATCAAGGTTGCCGGTTATATGTCTAGAACATTAACTGTCCAATATCCACTTGTGACCTAATACAGACCTGGATGAACTCTGCACAAAACGTAAACTGATTAGTTCAAAAAGGCAGCCCAAGCCTCAGTCTTGGGCTCTTCTTTTGCGATTTTCGGAGAAAAATTTAAGTTAACACCTTTGTGTGGTACTTGGGAATATGTGACCGGTTTCTTGGTTTTCTTTTTCAGATAGCCGTCATGAATTTTTCCCGAGTCTGTATTCTTACAAATAGGTTGAGCACAGTCAACGAATTTGTTTATTTCATTTGGAACTTCAACCCAAACCACTTTTCTCAGGTTGACGTTTGAATACATTATAAATGAATCATCAACTTGAGTTTCTTTCAAATTATGATTCATTTAAGTCATTTGAGTTGGTTGCTTCGATGATGACTTGATATGGTTAACCTTGCCATTGCATTTCTTTGATACATGACCAGGTTCAACATACTTAAAACACAAACGAGTGTCTAAGGATTTTTGTGGTGAAACACTTGTCTTGATTTTGTGCAAAGGTTGAATATCAATTTTTGGTTTTTCAATAGTTACTGACTTTGGAACCTCATGAATTAACCCTTTCTTATTTTTATAGAATTAAAGATTGGTGGAATTTGATAAATCCTCCAAAACTGAAGATTTCACAAACTTAATATGTCTAAACACATTGGCGATTGGTTCCTTTTGAACATTAGTTGATTTAGATTGGTAAAATTTTCGTTCGAGTTCAGTAACTTTTGAAGTATCGTCTTGAAAGACACTTTCAATAATTTAGGGTTTTAGAAGATTCAGCGGAACTTCCTTATCCGAAAATACTTTAGACAATCCTTTTAACTTAATGACCTTCCTAGTTGAAGATTCAGGTTGAGGATTGATAAACTTCATCAAATCCTTATCAGACACTGAAGGCTTGTTTGATTTCTTTACGTTAGACGATACCTTAGACTTTTTCAATGAATCACCCAAGGGCTTTGAACCATATACAGTTTGTTCAAACTCCTCGAGTTCACATAGAATGTGATTGTCAGAAGGTATATTATCATTTTAACTATTACCTCTGGCTCTGTTATTCTTCAATTGATCCATCCAATTTATTTTCAGTAAAAACTGATTTACTCTTAATAAGAATCGATTCTTGAATTGCTGATTGAGTTGTTTCAACATTTTCATATTTAACTGAATCAACAACACTCATTTATGTACTTACAAATTGCTCTACAATAGGAATGCTGCTGTAATCTCCTTTGAAAGGAGGGGGGAATCTAAACATAACCCAATACTGCTTTACCATTTTTCTTGTGATTATTATTGACTTCAATAATTTCGTTTAATAGAAATGATGAATCACGAAACTTTCCAAGTTTATTCTTTAATTCCAAAATCTCATTTTCTAAATTGGTAATGCAGGTTCGAAGTTTGAGAATTTCTTGAAAATGTTTCTCGGTTACCACAATCTTACAATTAACTTCAGCTTTTATGTCATGATTGCTAACAGACAAATTTTTAATTTTCAGGGTCGATTGCTCCAATAATTTGGATTTTTGTATGTAACAATCATTTACCATGAAAAGCTCTTTTGTGAGATTAGTGTTTTGTTGTAATGCTGACTGAAGTTTGACTTTGAGTTCTACACAATCCGTACACTCAGTAACAACTTGAGGAGTTACTTTCTCTTTTGATTCATTAAAAGATACATTAAATGAAGATTTGGTGCTTACCTCTTCAATCTTTGCCATACAAGCAAAGGATTCAGTTTGCTCAGGTGCTAAATGCTCCGAATCAGTTTTAGAATCAGACGTATCACTTCCTTCTAATAAGTTATCACTGCTTGCGTCTTCAAAATGTTCAACCACTTCAACCATAGCAAGGTTGGCTTGATTTCCCAGTAGTCATTGAGACCAGTCCACACCTTCATTGGCAACAATAGCTTGTGAATTAGCCGACTTACTCTGATCTCCTTCTAAAGAACTCTTCTTATTCTGATCAGTTCCAGATGAGCTCTTTCCCGAAGATCTCTCAGCATTACATGAACCCGAATATTCTTTCCTTGGCTTATCATATTCTTTGGCGAAATGACCAAAATCTCCACAATTATAGCATTTGACTTTCAATTTGTCAAATCCAACTCTCTTGTTTAGAGTCGGTAGATCTTTTCCCGTTCGTTGCATGAATCTTTTCACTTTCCTAACAATAATAGCCATATTCCACTTATGATCCATCATTCAAGATCATCGGGGTCGATCTGGTCATAATCCTCGTCAGACAACTCACTGGTAGCAATCTTACTCCCAACAAGTTGTTCGTAAGATGTCATGAACGCACAAACAAATGCAAACTGCTGCTCTGCTTCTTTAAGATTTACGTTAGGCAAAGAACTTGAGAAACTTGCATTTGACCCTGAATTGGCACCAGATGCCATAAAACATGCATTAGGGGAACTATTACCATTAGCAGACTCTTCTTGTGTTGTTTGGGTGAAAAATGTTGTGATTGGGACTGAACTTGGAGAATTATTAGCAGGTAATGAACCACCATAAAGAGAAGGATTTTGATTCTGATTATCCTTCAATGATGTTTGGCATTTCAAATCATATTCTCTTTCTTTGAGCTTGTTGATGAATTGTTCAGCAGTGAGTTGGTCGTTACAAAAATAACCATTTTCCTTCAACACCAGTAAGTAAGTAGAATAAGAAGGTGGTAATGCATTCTTCAAGGTGTCAATCTTGTCCACCTCAGTCGGTTCAAGATTCACAGTAGTCATTTCTACAACAAGATGACAGAACCGACTTATTATCTCTTCCATAGTCTCATTTTTCAATAAAGTAAAAATTAGAAATTAAAATTTCACTAGAGTCTTTTTACTCTCGAGTGTGTTTCCCAAGATTTTAGTCTTCAAAGTAGCAAATAGAGACGCACAGGTCTTTATAGTGCTATACTGATGAAAGATTTGCTCGGGCAATGCCACTGTGAGAGTAGAAGAAGCCTTGGTCTCACTTTCATAATCTTTAATCTCTTGAGCTTCATAATGATCATGATCTTTCGCAGTCCAACCAAGTGTGTCACTCCCTACAAGAGGTGCCTTATAGACTATATCCAGAAAACGTACACTGCTCGGATGTACCGAACCCAGATGACCATGAAATCTCGGTTCCCAACGAGCAAATTCAGATAATTTCAGAAGTTTTGGACATTTGTTTTGGGTACCAATTTCGTTATCCATTGTTAGCATCGGCTGCATTTTGGGACGCTAACGCATAATACACGGCATTTTGAGAAGCCATGTTATCACAAGTTTGAATAGTCAATGGACTAAACTTGTTAAATGAAAGAACTGACAATTACAATTCACGAATAAACACTATTTTAGCGAATCAGACAATACGAATGCGAAACGAATGTGATATTGTTTAGCGAATGACAAGTATGCGAAAGAGTAATGAATGTGAATTATCCATCTAACGAATGTGTGACGAATGTGAGTGTTGAAAAGTAATGAATGAGAATCCGAATGTAGAACTGTTTATATGAATGAGGATCAACGAATGATGAAACAAATATGATTAGCAAATGAGATTTGAACAAAGCGAATATGAAGTTTGAACGGATGATTAGTTAATCCTTAAGAAATTAGTCTTCAACCTGATTAATGAATCACTCTTCAAACTGATTAACGAATTAGTCTTCAAACTGATGAACTAATCCTAACTCCAAGTATGTCTAAACTTTGTCCACATTAGTCCGTTTCTACAAACCTTCCAAATCCATACTCAATTGAACTTTACGTTAATCTGCCATTACCGTCAATTCAAATCAGTCCTACTAACACTACAATCCTACTCAAATCAAACTCAATCCGCCATTAAACATTCAATTAATTTAACTCTTAGGCTTAGTAGAAGTCAATTAATCTTATAACCTGTAACCTCTGTTTCACAGGAACATGTTCAAACACTGATTCATATCATTTCTATAAAGAATTAGAACAAAGTCTAGATGTACCAAAGAAATATAACAATGATTAATCACGAAGATCCGATCTGCTAGCTCGGATACCACTTGAGTGAGCTTAGATGGATATAGATCGATGATGACAACATGATTAACATTGATAGATCAATACTATTATGATGAATACGGTTAGTGTGTCAATTGTGTGTGTTGAGAGGATATTTTGGCAAAGTAACGACTCAGAAAGTAATAATCAAAGAACTACTTGAGTAAGCTGAGATGGATCTAGATCGATGATTACAACGTGATTAACATAGCTAGACAAATACTATTATGATGAATATGATTAGTGTGTGAACTATTTGTGTTGAGATGATATTTCGGCAGAGTAACGACTCAGAAAGTAATAATCAAAGAACTGAATTACTTTAATGATAACCTTACAGATATATATATAGACGATGACACATTTGTTAACTTAAACTTAACGAATGTGTCATTCGTTACATTAAATCTAACGAGTGAACAGACTCATTGCCCTTCATTCGTTTGTCACATTCATTAAAAAGGGTTACCAAATGTGGCTTACAAACTTAACGAACGTAGCTTATTCGTTACGGGGTAACGAATAGCTTTACATTATAGCGAATGGGGAAATATTTACCAAAATACCCCTTACAATATCACCTAATATAATAACACTATTATAAAGATTGAGACGCTCAAGTCGTGTATCAACACAAACGAATCTAGATTGTCCATGTTGGTCAACGAATAGGTTCTTGATCTGGTCAACAGATAAGTTCTAAGAATCAACGGATATATGAGAAGTCAACGGATAACTCTTTGTAGTCAACGGATATATATGTGGTCAACGTATATGTTTGTGATCAACGAATATGTAGGTGATCAACAGATATGTGTACAATTTCACCTATATGTCTACCAAAGTATATGTTCACCTTATAACATATATGGTGTATAAGTCATGCACCGTATATGATATGCGTGGATAATATATATGCTATACAAACATATGTGTGAACAGGATCCATTATGGTAATCTGACAATTTGAAGGTTCAAATTTTAAGGAAATTGGATGAAAACTTGAAGGATTTGACACGGATTGTTAAGGAATGAATTGTGAGAGTTTGAAGAACTTTTGTTGGGGCTTATATTCTAGACCGACGCATCAAATTATTATTGTTATGGGTGAAAAATAATTAATATTTTTGGTCTCAACCAAGGGTGGATAGCTTGAAGACCAAGTCATGCTAAACTAGTATAAATAGATGTATTTGTTAATTTGTCTAGTATGTCTGTATTGTGTATTGTGTGAGATCTAGGGTTTTATCTCTTAGAGAGAACCGTCGCCTCCAGGATGAGCTCTCCTAGAGGTGTTTGATCTTTATTAATGAAATCATACTACCACTTCTTTATTTGTGTTTCGATTACATATATTTGTTCATCCAGTCTATTGTTCATTGTAATCGATTCAGGCTCTCTCCCAAACACCATTAATCCGTCCAAAACACCTTTCAAGAGTGAATACGATTCGATCCTAGCTCAGATCCGAGCTCCTCCGTTAATAACGACCATTATTCACGCTTCCGCACGGGGGCTAGGGATTTCACAATTGGTATCAGAGCAGGGTTGCCGAATCGTTCAGACTAACTGCTGAATCTAATTCATCTAACTCTTGAATCCACCATGGACGTTAAACCGATGAAGTATGTTTGAAATTTTTTTTAGGGTTTGAAATGATTTGATGATTTGGGTAAAATTTATGTGGATTGATGTTTGGGTTGATGACTCGTTCGGAGATTCAACATCAATTTCATGTTTATTTGGTCATATCGGTCCAGATCTGATGTGACAGTGTTTTTAGTTTATTTTGGGGCAAAACTGTTATTGAAGATGATTTTCAGATTTGTAACGGCTATTGCTAGATTGAAGATAAGCGATTGATATCGAGATGATTGGGATATTTCTACAACGACTAATTTCAGATGAAGAAGCCTGGTTCTTGATCTGAAAATTAGGGTGGGTTTTATGTGCTCGTAATTGTTTCTGATATGGGTGTGCTGCTTGAACAGTAAACAAAATGTTTCTTCTGTTCGAGCGTCGATATGTTTACCCGAAAGGTATCTTATCTATTGCTCGAGCACAGTGGACAAGTCATGAACTGTCATGAAGTATTACGAGTGCAAGGAAATGTTTCTGCTGTTCGAGCATCGATATGTTTACCCGAAAGGTATCTTATCTATTGCTCGAGCACAGTTGACAAGTCTTGAACTGTCATGAAGTATTACGAGCGCAAGGAAATTTTTCTGCCGTTCAAGCATCGATATTTTCACTCGAAAGGTAGCATATCGATTGCTCGAGCATGAAATTTCGAGCACATCAAGTTTGGATTCGAGTATATGAACCCCGAGCACATCCTTGTTTATCTCAACAATCTATCTTTTGGTGTCGAGCACACTTTGTTTTACTTGAGCAAACCTTCTTCGAGCACACTTTGGCTCATGAGCATGCCCATGAAAAGAGAAGAAAAAATACAAGTGTTTTCGAGCACACTTTTGCTTTTGTGCATGCTTAGGAAAAGAAAAGAAAAACTAAGTATTTTCGAGCATGGTCTCGAGCATACTTGATGACAGACAGAAAAAGACTAAGTATTTTCGAGCAAGGTCTCGAGCATGTTCGATAAAAGACAGAAAAAAAACACAAGTGTTTTCAAGCATGCTAGAGTAAAAACTAAGTATGCTCGTGAAGGGACTTTGACTTATGTGTGCTCGTGGATTGAATCCATGCTCGTAAATGAATAACACTTGAGATTTTTGGTGCCATTGACTGTTTGACCAAGCTGACCTTTAGGGAAGATATATACCAGGGGTATTTTGGTAAATTTTATCGAATCATCAACAAGCAAAACGAAATCAAAGCGTTATCAATTTTTCACAAACTTCATCAAAGAGCTTTACAAGAACAAGTGTTGACCAAGCTTACGGATTTAATCACTTATGAGTGTCAACCAACATAATGTTTTGTTTATCTTTGTTTATTACAAAATCAACAATCTTGAGAATGATGGTCAAGGTTGTTTCATCCATACTTGATTTGAAGACACAATTTTTCAAAGACAACTGTAATGAAATTTGGGGAGTAAAAATTATTGAATTTCATTGCAAATTGCTTGCTTCAAATCAAGTGAGAAGACTCAAGTTAAGGAAAAGTTGATATGTTCCCATTTCAGATCAAGAACAAAACAGGGTTAACGAATGTGGCTTACAAACTTAACGAATGTAGCTTATTCGTTACGGGGTAACGAATAGCTTTACATTAGAGCGAATGGGGATATATTTACCAAAATAGCCCTTACAAGATCAACTAATATAATAATACTATTATAAAGATTGAGACGCTCAAGTCGTGTATCAACACAAACGCATCTAGATTGTCCGTGTTCGTCAACGGATAGGTTCTTGATCTGGTCAACAGATAAGTTCTAAGAATCAACGGATATATGAGAAGTCAACGGATAACTCTTTGTAGTCATTGGATATATATGTGGTCAAAACGGATATGTAGGTGATCAACAGATATGTGTACAATTTCACCTATATGTCTACCAAAGTATATGTTCACCTTATAACATATGCGGTGTATAAGTTATGCGCCATATATGTTATGCATGGGTAACATATACGGTATACAAACATATGCATGAACATGATCCATTTTGGTAATCTGACAATTTGAAGGTTCAAATTTTAAGGAAATTGGATGAAAACTTGATGGATTGGACACGGATAGTTAAGGAATGAATTATGAGAGTTTGAAGAACTTTTGACGTTTGAAATTGTAGATAGAGATAAAAATCTTGACAACTTGTGATTTTCAAGCTAGTAATGAGTCATATAGCTCTGATACCACTTGAAAGGTGGTTGAACAAATGTAGACAACAATAAGGATCTCTAGATATTACAGCTTGTATCTCAAAGTGCGGAATCCATTGAGAGTGAACAACACAAGTAAACATTAAGCATATTCTTCATTGATAACTTCAAAGCTTTACAAGATATGACACTTTGTAACTTTCTCTTTCTAGTCTCTCTCTCTAACAATCACGCAAACGTCTATGGATTCACGCATAAGTCTCTTATTTATAGGAAACATGTAAGCACATCAAGGGCGTATATGATATACGGAGCATATGTTATGCGCCGCATAACATATGCGGACCTTGAGACTTATATTCTATCCTAGAATACACAAGCATGCATTTGACAATTAAAGCCCTATACAATCATATCTAAGACCCTAGCAATAGACATTATGTTCTAACATATATGTTCCCATTTCAATTTGGGAATCTCTAGTGGCTGCATCTTTCCATACGGTTTCTGGTGCTCTACTTTGACTTATAAGCAAGTTAAGCACTTACTGACATAATGTACTACTTCATTCTTCATGCCCGGCACCTGTAGCCTCTCTTCAGGTCTTGATATATTTTGGTGGATCTCGGATGAATCGAGTATCGAGACTTATGAGCCTCATCAAAGATTCGGCCTCTAAGATTTCCAAGGTGTGGAATCCAAATACGGTCGAACATGGCCTTTACACCATGCGTGTTATCTATCAGCTCATTTTGTTGTCCGCAAATCCTTTCCTTCTTTATTAATCCTTCAACCATAAGCACCTCTGACTGTACCTTGGTGATCTCTCCAAAGAAATCTGAGTTAATCATCAACTTATAAGATTTCACCGTCGAAAAGAATTCTTCGTTCTTCTGGCTTAAGGCGTCAGCGATCACATTAGCCTTTCCAGGATAATACTTAATGCCACAGTCATAGTCCTTAATCATTTCTTACCATATCCTCTGTCTCATATTCAACTCTTTCTGGTAGAAGAAGTACTTCAAACTCTTATGGTATGTATAAATAGTACACTTAGTACAGTACAGGTAATGTCTCCAAATTTTGAGAGCATGCACTAGTGCTGCTAGCTTTAAGTCATGCGTCGGGTATGTGCTCTCGTGAAATTTTAACAGTCTGGACGCATATGCTATGACCTTACCTCATTGCATTAACATGTGACCTAACCCACAATGCGAAGCATCAGCATAAACCACCAAATCCTCATCACTATCAGGTAAGACAAGGATTAGAGCCTGTGTGAGTCTTTTATTTAATTCTTCAAACGCTTCTTCCTGATACTTACCCCAAATGAATACTACAGTCTTCCGAGTCATACTGGTCAACGATGCGGCTACATTGGAGAAGCCTTGAATGAATCTCCTATAATAGCCAGCCGTCCCTGAGAAACTGCGTATCTCAACTAGGTTTTGCGGAGTCTTCCAATTCTTTATTCCTTCTATCTTAGTTGGGTCCATAGTAATTCCTTCAGGATTGATTATGTGACCTAGAAACTTTACCTCAAGTAACCAAAATGAGTACTTTGAAAACTTAGCATACATACAGTTTCTCTCTTTCAAAACTTTTAATGGTTCTCTCAGATTCTCAGCACGGGAAGACTCGCTCTTCGAATAAATCAATATTTCGTCATTGAAAACTGTAACTGATTTGTCTAATATCAGCCGACATACCCTATTCACCATATCCATAAATGCTTCTGTGTAAGACCCCGAATCACGGGAATCCTACAGTTGGTAATCACATCCACAATTTCACAAAAATTTAAAACCAAACGATTCGTTTTTATTTAAAACAAGTTCAGAGTAAATAACAGCGGAAAAAGTGTAAGTATTTAAAAATCCCAAACACGGGTACAAGTGTCCAAAATCAAATATAAATAAAATATCTGCTTTATTTGAAATCCTCGACCAGAAATGCCTTCAACCTTCCGAGTAGTCTCCAGCACGTCCAAGCGATAACCTCCAATCCTTAACCTGAAAATAAATCTAACATACACACAAAGTCAGCTAGAGCTGAGTAAATTCAAGTTTTCTTAAACGACATTCATTAAACAATTTAAATTCCATGAGTATGAAATGTAGGGGAAAATCATGAGTAATTAGTTATATAATTTTCCTTGGTCAAATCATAAGTCCATAAAATCATAAATAACTCTTCTTAATCAAATCATAAAAGAATAAAATAATAAGTATCTTTTCTTGATCAATCACGCAACACGGGCCTCCTCACCCCGAGTCTTCCCCGAGTAATATATATTTGACCCGGCCGCGGTTTAACAAAAACCAACAAAATCATGCAACACGAGCCTCCTCACCCCGGGTCATCCCCAAGTAATATGTTTGACTCGGTCACAGTTTAATAAAACAAAAAACACGCAACACGAGCCTCCTCACCCCGGGTCATCCCCAAGTAATATATTTGAATCGGTCACGGTTTAACATACCCAAACATGTGATACGGGTCTTCTCACCCCGGGTCTTCCCCAAGTAAAATATTTGACCCGACCACGATTTAACAGAACGGCGAGCCTCCTCACCCACGGTCATCCCCAAGTAATATATTTGACCCGCCGGGACATAAACATGCAACACGGACCTCCTCACCCTCGGGTCTTCCCCGAGTAATATATTTGACCCGGTCACAGTTTACCAACACATACACATTCACATACACACTTACAAACATCTAATTCAAACATTCAACCAAACCATATCATCACATTCAATCCATAAATAATGGATAATCTAGTAATTAATACTAGGCCTAATAGTATCCTCGAGCCTAGACCATAAATAATACATATAACCTTAAGGAATATAAGACCATAAACGAGTCAAAAATATCCTAATGCATAGAAAATAACTCAAACATAGCTTTCAAAACGCACAATCACGAATAAGACTATGTAATACCATCCAAATAGTTTAAGCAATTAAAATCGGGTAAAATTTGTAATAGGGTGTGTATGCTAGCCCAAAACGTAAAAAGATTAAAAAGGGCATCATGAACTCACCTGACACGAGTCACGCAATTACCAATGAGTTAGAAAACCTCTAAGCCAATCCACAAATCACAAGCCTGTCGGATTGCACACAAAGATTACTAACTAAATCGTACCGACTCGTTTATCCCACGAGGCGTTATAACAAGATTTGATGGACCTAAATCCTCAACCATACCAATACCATTTACATCAGCCCCCGAAGCCATGTATTTACCCAAACTACCCTTAAATAATTCCGGGGGCAAAGGATTCCCAAACTACCCCCGAAAGTTATTAATTGTGTCGAATACGCGCGTTAACGAGTTGTTTATGCACTTGGTAACCAACTCAGCCCCGTGTGGACAAATTAAGTATAATTACAGCCAACAAGTCCACACGACACTACACGAGTTGAATGGGTCGGCAAATCGCTTGTACAACGCATAAACTACCAATTAAACGCGAATTTGCGTTGTACAGACCCGTTTGAGCAACCAACAACCAATTCAGCCCCATTAACTTAAGAAAATAGTTTCTCATAGCCCTTAATTCATACCGAGGCTACACAATCTGAATTGGTTGTTAATTCCCTCAAACAACGCGCTAGACACCACAATCAACAAACTAGACAATCGAAATCCTAGTTTTCAATTTATCGACAATTGATCAATCAAGCGGGCTTCATAGCTCACGATACTAAAGTATAACACATATGAAGTACCTAGGAGGATGACGGAGCAAAAACTCACTTCAAACAGCCCCAACAAGAACACCATTGAACGTCCACCAGTTAGGCCTAAAACGAACTTATCGATCAATAACAAGTAAAACGTGCAGATTTTAGCATGCGAAGGTGCATTTCATTACATAGGATAACCTTTGAAATAAATTATTAAATTTTTACCAGACTTTAATAAATGTCTTAGGTTTATAAAAATATTTTTATTATATTTTTCTAGTGGACACAAAAATCATAAAAATTCCTTCAACACAGAAAGGTATGTGCAGCTATTTCAGTGCGCAACAAAATGGTTTTATTTTTATAAAAATCATTTCCCAACAAAATTAAAAGATTCCAATTGGGTTTGGTTCCTAACTCAAAATATTAATTTACAGAAGTCGAACCAACCAATTTGGACTTGTCGAAAAAGAGTTATGATGTCGGAAAGACAGACCAGAATCCGTCACCCCACATCAGCTTTGACACCCGTTTGTATAAAATCATAAAAACCATTCAAATCTCGTCCAAAAATTACATATTATACCTTTCTGGAAACTAGACTCAATGTAGAACATCATAGAAAGAAGAATAGACCAAAAACAATAAATTTTCATTGAGTTACAGACAGAAAAATAAACAAGTACAAATCTGTTAGAAATCGTTATAACCAAAACTCAACCTAACGTGTTCAATAAAGGGTTCCATGGTTAAAAAGAGTTGTAATACGCTAGGACCTACCTCGAATTAGACGTCGGATGGATGCAATGGAGTTGGAGTGGCACAAAAACCAAGGAGGCAGCCCCACCTAGCTGGCGATCGCAAAAGACATGGGGGGGGGGGCTTAGGGTTTTAGGTTATAAACATTTTACATCTAGATCCTCCAACTTATAAATTGTGATGTTTTGGATCAAAGGTAAAAAATAGGCCTACAAGAAAGACAAAGAGGTCCCCGAGGAAGGCCAGATCGAGTCTCGGTAAAAATACAAACCTTACAAGGCCTAAATCTTTTCAACGAAAATTTACGGGCGTTACAAGTCTACCCCCCTTAAAATGGGATTCGTCCCCGAATCCCGTCGCAACAGGAACGGACGCAGATAGAGACGAAACCTAATCATCTAATTACACAAGAGGACGATAGGGACAAAACTTCTACTAGCGCCCGAGACAAACAAGAACGAGGCTTAAACCTCAAGAAGTAAAAGGAAAAGAACCTAGGGTGATAGCATGCTACGCCTCAGCCAAACAACTACGTGCAAAGCGTTCGAGAGGATGAGGAATGAACGGGAGAATTTAAGGAACGAGAGGAACTTTAATGCTAACGACATGAATACTAGCCATATCCTATCCCTACAAAGACAGCACCCTAACACATTCAAGCACAGGTAGCATTTAGAACATGGAAGGTAAGGTAAACTGCTAATAACGTTGATCAAGTGTTATTAGTTGTTTACTTTACCCGCCCATCCTAAGCACCCCCTGCCCCTAACCATATTAGCATCCTATCTAACACTTACACAAGTATGCATATAATGGTACCCTAATTCTTATAAAATGAAGAACAATGACAAAACTTACCTTTTGGCGTGCTGCTACTCGCGGTTGGCATTTCTAGTCCCTTATTTTTCAGTTCGAGTCCAAGCATTCAACAATGCTCGGATCCGTCGAACCATGGCTCTGATACCAACTTGTAAGACCCCGAATCCCGGGAATCCTACAGTTGGTAATCACATCCACAATTTCACAAAAATTTAAAACCAAAGGATTCGTTTTTATTTAAAACAAGTTCAGAGTAAATAACAGCGGAAAAAGTGTAAGTATTTAAAATCCCAAACACGGGTACAAATGTCCAAAATTAAATATAAATAAAATATCTGCTTTATTTGAAATCCTCGACCAGAAATGCCTTCAACCTTCCGAGTAGTCTCCAGCACTTCCAAGCGATAACCTCAAATCCTTAACCTGAAAATCAATCTAACATACACACTAAGTCAGCTAGAGCTGAGTGAGTTCAAGTTTTCTTAAACGACATTCATTAAAAAATTTAAATTCCATGAGTATGAAATGTAGGGGAAAATCATGAGTAATTAGTTAAACAATTTTCCTTGGTCAAATCATAAACAGCGGAACACGAGCCTCGTCACCCCGGGTCTTCCCGAGTAATATAAAATCATAAAGAACTCTTCTTAATCAAATCATAAATAAATAAAATAATAAGTATCTTTTCTTGATCAACCACGCAACAAGAGCCTCGTCACCCCGGGTCTTCCCGAGTAATATATTTGACCCAGCCGTGGTTTAACAAAAACCAACAAAATCATGCAACACGAGCCTCCTCACCCCTGGTCATCCCCAAGTAATATGTTTGACTCGGTCACAGTTTAATAAAACAAAAATCACGCAACACGAGCCTCCTCACCCCGGGTCATCCCCAAGTAATATATTTGACTCGGTCACGGTTTAACATACCCAAACACGTGATACGGGTCTCCTCACACCGGGTCTTCCCCAAGTAATATATTTGTTCGGACCGTCCGCCGGGTCAAACCTTTGTAAAGGTTTGAAAAGAACACACGGACTCAAATACTCGAAAGACCGATTGAATATCTCAGCGGATTCAGGATATCCGATGATTGAGAATGAAGGATTGTGAACAGATAGCAAACACAAAACAGTAAATGATAATCAGTTAAAACTATTTCAAAGACAAAGATTCACTATATTTAATGATATATATCAGTGGTACAGTGAATGGAATGTCTAGGGTTTTGTGTGACGACGGTGGCTCTCGAAATTCATACCTAGAATACTGTGTCTCAATTCGTCTCACCGAAAACCGTTTCCAAATCCGTACCCTAAAGGTAACCTAGGACGTCTATTTATAGACCTTGACTTTCCTTTTCAGACGTCCTAGTCATTACATAATGAAAGATAAATCTAATACAAGTGTTACATTCCTCGAGCAAGGTACATACCTTGCTCGAGCAAACTTCCTATACTAGGTTTGCTCTATGAGTATCCTCGAGCAGACTTTACTTGGAATATATTCTCTTTCGAAGAATACATATTCCCTTTGAGTAAGCTTCATTCCTCTTGACTTGTTTAAACTTTGCTCGAATAAGTCCATCGAGCAAGCTCATTCTTCTTGATGTCTTCAGCTTTTCTTATTCAGCAATCTTTAGCATGCTCGGATATAAATCTTGCTCGGTAACTAAACTATGCTCGAAGTCTTTGCTTAGATTCACGTGACATCCTCTTATTGCATCCATGCTCGTCCCCATGTGCTCAATCATCCTGTGCTCGTAACACTTGGCTGGAACTTGTATGATCAAGCTGTTTGCTCGATTGGCAATCCATGCTCGATAGAAGAATACTCTTGCTCGTTGAAGTGTAGCTTGCTCGAAGCCTTTAACACTTAGAAGAATCAACCATTTAAGGTTCAGAACCTTGCTCGAAGTAGTAAAAACCATGCTCGATCGTCTGGGCTTGCTCGAATTCCATACTTAGCCATTTCTAAGGAGGTTGAGAAGATTCCAATCTTCCTTATCAAAAATCCGACCCAACAATCTCCCCTTAGATTGGAACAAACTCAGATGCACCAAAACATACTTGCATAGAGTTACACATGTATCAGGTTTCTAGATAAATCATTTAAGAACATGTCATTTCATTACATAATTGGAATTCTGCCACATGGGCATTACAAACTAAATTTTTACAAATCAAACAAAATATAAAGATAAACAGAAATTAAAAATCAATCATTCATTAGCTCCATTCTGTTATCTTCTTCCTCTGTTCTTGGATTCAACTCTTTCTTTTAGTTTCTTCACATATGCAGCTCTTTGCTTCAGCATGTCAAGTTCAGAGGAGTCAGAGGCATCACTTGGGAATCTTGCATTTATTAAATCTTGTAAGTCTTGTGGATGCATATAATGCAGATCTCCATCCTCCCTTATGACTGCAATAGGTATCCCAGACTAATTTCTCAAAGTGGTCGAATCATCATGTTGATTGTACGTTAAGTATGTGATTCTTCCAAATTGTTGTACTCTTGAGTTGGGTTCCTTCATCACTTCTCTCGTAGCCAAGCACTCTTTTAAAGTCTACCTTTTCTGCTGAGAGCTACTTGCTAGTGTTCTTTGTTTCTTTGACTTAGAGAAGGAAAGCTCAGAAACGTGTACTTTGCTGATTCTCTTCTTTCTCTTCTCTTTTTCTGCATGACAATTGATCTCTCTCTTCTTCTGCTGTAGAAATGGGAATTCTTTTTCTGCCTGTTCTTTTAAAAACTTGGAGAGATCATTTCTCAGTTGACCAGATGGTTGACTCCTTTCTTGATTGTCATGTAAAGTCAGCTCAGCCATCTTAGTCAGTTGTTCTTTTGAAAAATTTCTCAAATCATCTCTGAAGATGATGAGATGTTCTGCTTCATCTTCAGTCACAACCCTTAAGGTCTTCGATCTTCTGTCAAAATAGAGATGTGTGGGAAAATTCAAGTTTCTTGGCTGCACAGGCCTCACACTCTCTGACCTATGGGTTCTGCTTGAGCTCCCCATTTCAACTTTCTTAATCTTATCAAGACCCTCTTCAACATACCATCTCTTTATTGTATCTTCTGTTTTTTTTTTGGGTAAAGGGTTTTACCCGGTTAAATTCATTCCACACAACCAACAAAGTACAAGTAATATGACAAAGTGCCATATTAGTTCTCATGTATGACATGCCATACAAGAGTAAGCAAAACCAAAACCACCAAACAATGGTAAACACTGCTAAAGCCTACACAAGAACCAAAGAAACAAACATAACAAAAACAAATCAGCCATTATCATCAATTTGGTGGGAAACTCCTCTCGGAAAATGCCAATCTTCGAGAACCCGATTGACCCGTTCAGAATTCTTGAACTTTAGTGTCATTAGCTTTAGGCGAGTACCCTTAATGATTTCGTCAGCAACAATCTTTGGAGTCTTCAAAGAGTTCCTGAAAAGCCGGTTATTTCGTTCCTTCCAAATTACGTAAACCGAAGCCCCAAGTAACAGCCGATTAATAACATTATCAATAGAGTTGGACATTCCAAATTGAGACACATATTGAAGAATATTTGCCCAACCATTCATGCACCCCTGAAACTTACCTTTCATTTTGACAATACTCCAAACCTCAGAAGAGAACTTACACTCAAAGAAGAGATGATTACGAGAATCCGGCTCTCCATTACATAAAAGGCAGCAATACAGGTTATGATTTGGATACCCACCAATTTTCCACCCCATTATACGATTCTGCGTGCTTAATCTATCATGAAGCACAATCCACAACATAAAGGAGTGTTTTGGAACACATTGAGAGAACCAAACAACATGCATCCAAGAAACCTTATCAGCCGGTATTCGAAGAAGTTGCCATATTCCTGAAGCCGAGATATTCGTTGAAGTCCCATTCTCATCCATTACCACAATCTTGTCCCTCATTTCCGGATAAATACTCACCTCCTTTAATTTTGAAAGAATTGGGAATCTCGAAATCCAATCAGGCGGCCATCCCCAGTTATTATGATGAACAACATCATTGACACAGGTCTTTAAAGTCAAACCAGCCCCATGTATTGCTCTCGGGTTAATATAATCACTTAAAGGACATAAATCATCCCATTTATCAAACCAAACTAAAATAGATCTCCCATTACCGATTTCATGCCATATAAAATGTCTAATACGGGGACGAAACTGAAGAATTTTCCTCCACCCCCAAGTACAAGAGTTAGGAATCTGCAAGCTCCAAAAATTTCGCCCCTTCATTTTATACTCATCATCCATTTAACCCACAACGAATTACGAACATTGATTAAACTCCAAATATGATAAACCAGAAGAGAGTTATTGACATCCCGGATACGCCGGATACCCAAACCACCTTCACTTTTCGGCTGACAAACAATATCCCAAGAAACTTTATGCTTTCCCCTTTTGTGTCCATAGTCCCAAAGGAAATTTTTAATCCGTTTTTCAAGATCAGCAATAAGTCTAGAAGGAAGTGAGAAAACAGCAGACCAGTAAATATATAAGGACGACAGAACAGACCTGGCCAGCTAAAGTTTACCCACAAAAGATAATGTTTTATTCTTCCAATCTCCAATCCGATTATCCATACGATCCAGCAACCTCTTACAATCACGGTAATTTAGCCTCGTAGAAATAAGAGGAACTCCCAAGTATTTAACCGGGAGCCTACCTTCAACGAAGGGCATAATATTCAAAATCCCACTTTTAACGCGATCCGAAACATTACAGAAAAACGCGGTACTTTTCGGTACACTAGGAGTAAGCCCGGACATATCTTTGAAATCATTCAGAGCCCCCATAATAGTTTTAGCTGAATCCACATCGCCTCGAGCAAAAAGGAACAAATCATCCGCAAAGCAAATATTGATAATATTTAATTTTTCACAATGACGATGAAAACGAAACGAGCGTTCAATACGTACCTTTCGATGCAGAATTAACGTGAGAACTTGCATAACCAGCGTGAAAATATAAGGAGACATCGGATCACCCTGTCTAAGACCTCTTTTACCACTAAAGAACCCGTGTAAGTTCCCATTTATGGATATCGAAAAAGAAGAGGTGGTTATGCATTCCATTATCCAATGAATCATCCTATCGTGGAAACCATACCCATATAGAATATCACGAATGAAGTCCCAACTGACCGTATCGTAAGCTTTCTGAATATCAACTTTAAAAGCACATCTAGGCGGACCGTTATTAGTGTGATAATTATGCATTAATTCTTGGGTCAAAAGGATGTTATCAGAAATTCTACGCCCAGGAACAAACGTAGACTGATTGATATCAATTAACGACTCCAAACCCTTCATCATACGAACCGAGATAATCTTGGTAATGCATTTATATAAAGTGTTGCAGCACGAGATGGGACGAAAATCATTAGGAGTAAAAGTTGTGGTCACTTTGGGAATAAGAGCAATAATAGTGTGGTTTACCTGTTTAAGGAGACTTCCTTTTCTGAAAAATTCATGAACCGCCAAACAAACATCTTTCCCAACAATATCCCAAGAACTTTTAAAGAAGGCCGAGGAAAAACCATCAGGCCCTGGCGCTTTGGTATTCCCAATAGAGAAAAAAGCTTCCTTGATTTCCAAATCGGATATAGGTCTAACCATCAGCTCCGCCTGAGAGGCCGAGAGCTTAGTAGTAAAAATCTGATTATCTGGTTTTCTCAATGGTTGCATATCCGAACCAAAAATGTTCATAAAATGATTAACAAACGCCGAAGGAACATCCGATCCCTCATATAATTGGCCCTGAACATCACTTATAATATCAATACGACATCTATGGTTTCGCATTTTCAAAGAATTAAGAAAATACGCAGTGTTAGAATCACCAAGCTTTAACCAATCGACTTTAGCTTTTTGTTTTAGGAATTCTTCCTCATCTTTAGTTGCCTCATGATAAGCCTTAAGATAACTACTCTGCTCCCGAATCAACTCCAAATTTGTAGGGTCAATGTCAAGACGGGTTTGACAAGCATCAAGAAGGGTTCTTAGATCATTAACTTTCTTGTGGAGATTGCCTTGTCGGTGCAACAAAGAACGGATTGGATGTTTTATGTTTTGGAGTTTCTTTACCACGCGAAACATGTAATAACCATTCACCTCAATTTTCCAGCCGTTAGCAATAATATCATTATAACCCGGTTTACCAATTAAGAAATTAGGGAATTTAAACGGTTTAGGCTTACCTTTAATAAGAGAGGGGAATTTCAATAAACATGGAGAGTGGTCTGAAATCCGATATGGAAGGAACACCGCCGTTGAATCATTAAAAATATCCATGAATTTAGAGTTTCCCATCACCCTATCAAGCTTTTTGAAAAGACCCAAATTCCGTTCTCGGTTTATTGTTCCAAGTGAATTGGAGCCCGACCCCATTTATATCCTCAACTTCAATGTTCTTAACACAAGCACGAAAATCAAGCATCCCAGTGGATATTTTGGAAGAACCATGTAAGCTGTCTTCCAAATTAAGAGCACAATTAAAATCTCCTAGTAAAGCCCAAGGTTTACCACGAGTGAATTGTTTATGAACTGCAAGATTATGCCATAACTCCCTTCTTTTCAAATAACAATTTTCTGCATACACGAAAGAACAATACATCGCCTTATTATCCAACTTAAACTTTAACTGAACGTGAAGAACCTGGTTCGAATAATCAATAACCATTAGATCAACCAAATCCGTATTCCACCCCACAATAATCCGAGTACCTTTATCACAAACACTACCATTGCTAGTCCAATCCCAAGTGTTACAAATCTTCATACAAACATCAAAAACTGAATTTAATTGTATGTGAGACTCAAGAATAGCACACACCTGAATATTATTATCTTGGATTACCTTACGAACCTCTTTTTGTTTAAGAGGGCGGTTCAACCCTCTTATATTCCATGTAGCAATAGTACCCATTAAACACCCAATTCACCGGGTGTGCTTGCACCCTCAGAACCAATATCCGCTTTCATACTGTTAGCCACATCCGTAAAAAGCTCCTCCACATCATCCTCATCTTCATCACTTTCTGGTTCATCCACCAAATTACCAAACCGGTTACTAGTTTGGACATAATGCTTTTCCTTTGACTCAACCCCCACAGCCATAGAAGTTGTAGGTTTACCCACGGGATGATTAGGGTCTTGTCTTTGAGAGGATGGTTTATTTACAGGTTGTGTCACAGCAGGTTTAGCTACCGGTCGATAGACAAGATTATGTTTTTTGACTTGCGTAGTAACTTTTTTCTTTCCCTTCACCCTCTGGAAACCATCATCATTAGTGACTTTCATTGGTTCTTCATTTAACTTTTTATCATGAACTTGTTTCGGGCATTGAGTGTTCGAATGGCCAAACACTTCACATAAAGAACATCTGGGGGGCTCCCAATCATATTCAATCTTAATCTCCGAGATCTTGTTTGTCTCCCCCAACGTATCCGGAACAGCAACAACCAGCTTCCTTTTAATGTCCTGATTTGCATGAAGTTCAACTTGAACTCTAGCAAAACTACTTCTTCCCCACGATTCCTTACACATATTGGCAGTGTAAGAATCCACACTTATCGGATCCCCAATTCTTGAAGCGAGCATACTTAGACCCTCCTCAGTAAAGGCACCCAGAGGAATATTCTGTAATCTGACCCAAACCGGAATAGACCGTATATCCTCCTTTTCCAAATCTGACTCCAGAGTCCAAATATTAAGAATAATGGGGACATTCCTAATCATCCAAGGACCATCTTCAATCAGCTGCGTCATCCCAACTTCCGTATGAAACTTGAAAAAGAAAAACCCTTTCGCATTCATCATAAGTCTCGTAAGCCCATATTTGTTCCAATTTTTCTTAGCAAAATACTCAACAACCGGAAAAGGAAGTCTGTTACCCAAAAAATAACCAAATAAAGTATTAGTAAACCTATCGTTAACCTTCTTGACAGATTCAACCGGGATAACCACATCAACTCCTTCCATTGTTGACTCCACATTTAATTTTCTTAATGTTACCTTAGTTGTCTTGTTTTCAAGTTGGACAACACTCACATACGAAGGCTTAGAATTTCCCATATGTTTCTCCTTTCCTTCATCCCTTTGAATATTTAAAGAATCAGATCCAAAAACCTTGTTATCATCCGAAACAAAGGCTGAAAAACCTCCATCTTGCTGAATAGTTAACGAATCAGAACCAAGAACCTTGTTATCATTCGAAGACACGGCTGAACAACCACCATCTTTGTTGATTACATCATTTAAAGGAACATTGAATGTTGTGTTTGCATCAAACGAAACAGACGAACTCGTAGCATTAGGGTTTCCCGAGGAACCAGTTTTCAGAGCCCCCCTACGAGGAAGAACCCCATCAATGTTCGTGACCCGATTGGCTGAAAACCATTGCTTGATACGATCAACAAATCCATTACCACCCTTCTGATCCATTCAAAACCCTAAAACAAAAATAACACCCAAGAACAAGAACCAAGAACAAGAACCAAAATTCCAATCAACAAATAACACCCAAGAACAAGAACCAAAATTCCAAACGAACCAAGATCACATATCAAGATCACGGCAGGAAACCCTAATCTTGAATACCCGAACCAAGAACGGCTGTTTGAAAACCCTAGTACTCGTTAATAAGCAAGAACACGGCTACTAAGCAATAAGAACCAAGGATTAGATCAAGATTCATGCAGCAATAATCCAATAAACGGCCAAGAACCCCACAAACCCTAATCGGTCTCTTGTGCACGGAGAACCTTACAAGAACTGCTGTTTGAAAAACCCTAGTACTCGTTAATAAGCAAGAACACGGCTGCACCAAGAAGAAATCCTAATCTTGATTAACCACAAGATCCTTAATCAGTTAATAGGATTCGTATCGATCTAACTAAACTATATCAAATAGCCGTGATCAATAACAAACCTACTAAGCAATCAGAACCAAGGATTAGATCAAGATTCATGCAGCAATAATCCAAGAAACGGCCAAGAACCCCACAAACCCTAATCGGTTTTCTTGTCTCATTTGTTATTCAACACATAACTACCCAACTGTTTCTGACTAATGAAAACGCGTATCCCTATCCAAAACAATAGATACCGGCACCCCTTGCCTAGAAACAATCTCACGAATAAACACATCGGCCAGCTGTTCAGAATTAAAAGTCTCTCGAATCGGCAAGAAATGAGCTCTCTTGGTCAGTCTATCCACGATTACCGAAATGGTGTCATAATTACTCCTAGGGGTACGAGGCAGTTTAGTCACAAAATCCATCGTAAGATGTTCCCATTTCCACTCAGGTATTTCCAACAGCTGAATTTTCCCAAACGGCTTCGGATGTTCGGCCTTAACCTGTAGACACGTCAAACACGTACTCACATACTGGGCTACCTCAAACTTCATCGCAGGCCACCAATAATTTTCCATGAGAGCCCTTTTGTACAAAATATCAATCTTGTCAAATGGTTGTAAGTTCAGGAAAGCAGGCTTGTGACCAGCCTTTATCAAAACTTCCCTTTTACCTTTCCTTACTCTCCAACCCTCAGCTTCTTTTGCCACATCCTCTTTTGATAGTCTTTGAACATACAGAGGATCATTACCCAAGCTGATCAAATATTCAACATCTTCATTTGTCTTTTCAGTTTCTTTCAATTCTTCCTCATCTTCACTTTCACCATCCAAGTCCACCACTTCTTCAAGATTATGAAGAGCCTCAATCATTGGTTCATCATTTTGTTTGGATTGAGCTCTTCTTCTTTCTTCAAGCATCTCTGACCTTAGTCTGTAGACCATTTTCTTCACAGATTTTTGTCTCTTTGGCTTTGGGGTCTCAATTTCAGATGAAGGTTTTCTTTTGAGTTGTATTTCCTCTGGTTCTTCTAGAATTATTTCTTCATCAACAGACTCAGATTCTTCATTTTCAGTTTCAACTGTTTGTGTGTCAACAGGTTTTTCAGTAACCTCTTCAATGATAGGTTCACTTGGTTCAACATGGTCTTCAAATCTTGGTTCTCCTTTGCTCAGATTTATAAATTCTAGTTGAGCCTTTCTTGCTGCCATCACAATCTCTGGGTGATGTCTCTCTGGATTATTTAGAAACAGTGTAAGATCCTTCATTATAATCAACTTAACCATAGTGCTTGCTGAGACTTCAATGGTTTCATCTTCTTCATGAATTACTGGTCCCAATCCCAGTTCATCTTCATTTACTTCAACCTCTTCAGGCTCAATGATCAAAGGCTCTGCAGCCTTTTCTTGTTCAGGTTCTTGTTGATCAACTTTCAAATTTTCTTTCAAGGCATCAAGTGTAGCCTTGATTGCTTCATCAGCTTCTCTTAATCTCCTCTCATCTTCCTCCTCTTTATCTTTCATGTTTATCAAAGCTTCAATTACCTCCTGAGGAATTTCCTCTTCTTCTTCAACCATTTCTTCCCTTTCAAGGGCCTCCAGCTCTTCATTCATTAAATTTATTGCTGTTTTTACTGACTCAGCTTCAACCATGTCTTTATCAATAACATCTTCCTTAAACAATAGAACATCAGACTGAACTGCATGCTTGGGTAAGGGATGTAAGTCATCATCTGTGTGGGCAATCCCTTTTCCCTTTTCTTTACTTTTCAACTTTTCCCTTTCAGATTCATCTTTTCCACTTTTCTCCCCCTCAACCTCTGACTCATCATCATATAACTGATTTATCATGTTCAGCGCATCGGATGGTCCAACTTCCTCTTCAACACCCATATTCTCCCCCTGTTTTGGTGCATCTGAGGGCTTCTCAACCTCAGATTGCCCCTCAAGAGTTTAAATTTTCAATAAAGCCTCCTGTAATGCAGCTTCCAGGGCCGAGTTCTTTGCAGCCAAAATGGCATTCTTCTCTCTTAACATTATGTACTCAAACTCCAGTTTGGCATTTTCACAAATAGTGTTATAGAGGTTTGGACTGGAGATAGGGGTTTCAACAGATGGTTTTGGAGCTGGTTCTGAAAATGGTTGAGAGTCTTCAGTTTCAGGTGATGGAATCTTGTATGGTTCTGGGATTTGGGTTGGGAGAGTAGGTTTAGATTGTACTGGAGTAGGTTGAGGATGGATAGGTATGTCTTGTTCAGTTGGCTCAATTGTGGCAGGTGAAGAACGAATATCAGCATTATCAGTTGGCTCATGAGCTTCTTGACCAATTTCATACATAGTCTCGTCAAGTACAACCTGTGTATCAGCAGCATTGTCAATAACCATCGCATCTCCTCTATCAGCACCATCATCGTCATCATTATCATTATCATCACCATCATCATTTTCCTCATCACTGTTGCCAAGGGTCCTCGGTACATCAATGGCACCCAGTGCAGGTACGAGTAACCATGGGAGTACATCCCAGTCAGCATTCTCAATAAACTTACTCTGAGCATCCTTCATACGTTTGCATATATTTGGGTCTTGCAACCCCAAAATCTGCCCTGTCCTTTGAATGTCTGATAAGGCTCTATTTATTAAGATTTGAAGAAACCTTGGATACATCAGAAATCGTTGATTAACATTCTTCTCTGCATTTGAGATCATCCCTTGAAAAATAAGTCGTGTAATGTTGAAGGGTTGCTGGTAAAGGATGGCAATAGTGAGAGTCCCAAGCTCTCTTCTCAATAAAGTCCAAGTCCCTCTCCGAGGAGATAAGGACTGGATTACGTGATGGATCACAAATCTATAGATTAATGGAAAACTTCCCTTTTGGAACTGTCCTTCCTTAACGTCTCCCTGATAACCCATAGTCTCTCGAAAAACTCTTAGTAACTTTGGGACGGAGTAGGACGGCTGATCCTCAAAATTGTCATTAAGTTCCAGTGCAGCTCTGATTGAGGCTTCAGTTATTTCAATGTCATGATTTAGAATCGACGCCTCAATTCTTTCCCCATTAACATCATTTACATGTGTTGCAGACCCCCAAAAATCCGAAATGTGATTTCTGTATATTGTGGGGTCGGTAGTGAACGCCACCCTCAGATTGGAGTTTCTCAGAAAGTTTGTAATTGGCTCCAACTCACGGTTGTCATCGTCTATCTCCAATCGAGCACACATATTATGCCGTTTTTCGAATCTGAATGCCATCAGTTCTGCAAAAACAATAAGAGTCGTCAGCACGCAAAGTTGCAGAACTAATATATGAGAATAGATAGATGATGAATGGCGTCTTCAAATAACCTGTTCCGTAGTAATATGCGTACCTGCAAAACAAGTAAGCAGTTAGTCAATTTTTTCAATTGGAAACCCTAATTTCAAAATCGGTGCGACGGTCATCGAACAGCGATGTCTTACCGAAATCGAAACAGAGCTAATGGCTATAATTGAAGAGTAGTTAACAAGTAATAGAACAGCGAGCAAGGGGGAGATAGCATGAGCAAGAGTCCCCTTTTTATACCTAACGATTTGGTGGTACAGTACCTTGGTTTGTCGTCTAGCACACGACAGTTGTCATTTAATTTCAAATTCACATTTACCACCCTTTCTCGAGTATACAGCCAAAATAAAAACTTGCTCCCCCTGTACACAAGGACATGCTACAATGCTTGCTCAAGCATACTTAGAAATATATCATATCAATTTCCTATGCTCGAGATGCATTCCTGTGTGCTCGAAGTACAGTGTGCTCGAAAACCTTTAAAAACAATCTTTCCTAATCCCGCACTCGAGCACAAAAACTGGTACCGTAGTGTGCTCGAAAATTTCGTAGCAATAAAATCATCTTTCCTCATCTCGAAATTTTAACTCAATCATCTCTACACGCTCACTAAGACACCGAGCACAGACGTTGCTCGAAACACTTAGATGTTTCCTATCAGTCAGTTTTCGTGCTCGTAGACTTGAAATCATACTTACTCATGCAATCATGCTCAAAGATACTTAGTAAAATAACAAAGTATATCTTCGTGCTCGAAGATCAGAGATAACAAAACACTTCGAAAGTAAGCTCAAAATGCATTCTAATTCCTAGATCATACTCGAAAATACTTAGAACAAACACAGATAACAGTGGTGAAATTAAAATCATTTGCCTAGAAGTTAAGACAAAAATCACACTCAAACTTTGCAAGAATTAAGATTACAAGTTAATGAAATCATTCCGTTTGCTCAAGCTTGGGTTTTAGGTGAACAAGAGATCAAAATCCAAATCAAAAAGTTATGTCAATTCATTGGAAAAATCTCAACATGGGATCAGATTGTCCAATAACTGTCACACCACTTCATTTTCAGCCGTATTATGAGTTAAGTCAGGCTGACACTAGGTGTAGGTTCTTAGCATGATTCTTATGAATTTTTTGTGATATTCTTAAGGTTCAATTAGTTGCTTGAGTTAGAATGGTCACACTTTAGACTTTAGTTTTTCCTTATCGCTTCTCAAAGCTTATTTAGCTTTCTCCGAATCATCCCGAATTAACTTCAACCCCGTGATGCGTTGGTCAAAAATAAGTTTTATTTGTCCAAGCAGTTTATTTAATAATAACATACATAGATATCAGACCATAAGGTTGAACGTTGGACTTACAAGCCATCCGGACTTACATGCCTTTCATTCAGAGTGTTTAGGACTTATTTGAATGCCCCACTCTTGTAGTTCTTTTAGTGCCACTTAAGGTCATGATACATTTATTTATTATTAATGATTTTGAAGCATATATCATTTTGTTTTTCACGCTTTTTCATTTGCTTCATTTTCTGTTTATGAACTTTCAAATATATATATGTATATATATATATAGCTATTTAGTAGCTGCTCATAATTTGATAAACTGTTTTTAGTAGACCAAAACATCAACAGGCTAGTGTATGATTGGATAATTGCCTTTCTGCCTATCATTCGGAGAGATGTGCAAGGAAACATACCTTAGTTTTCAAATGAATCACCACATCAAACTTAGCATGATTATAGTATTTGTATCACATAGATCACTGCACTCATGAGAAGAATCTACACAAATTGTCAGTTTACTGAACAGAAATCTTTTAAGCCTATAATCCATGAGTTAGGAGATTAGAAAATATACTATCATTTCCCACATTAGTTGGATTCAATCTCCGCTTGAAAAACAATTTTCACTCCTGATTAGGAACTTGGATAATGTTATCATCTCCCCTGTATGATCACCAAAACCGTGTTGCTTAATCAAAAACTCTACCATTTTAAAACCATTTTCTTTTTAAAAATTCAGTTGAAGAACAGTGATTTTAAAGATGGTGTTGTCATTTAATCATATGTAATTAAGCACACTCTTTCATAGTATCACAACACAGACTTTCAGATAGCATAGAAACAACACTTAAATCTGTCGAGCATGCTCAGAACTTCATCGAGCATGCTCGAAAATCTATCGAGCAACCTTAGAAGTGAATCAGTTTAAAGATTGTGCTCGAGAGACTTTCCTGTGTGCTCGTGCAGTAAATTACAAGGAATAAGTTATCCTGAACTTCCAAGTATGGATTGTTTGTGCTCGAAGAGCAGTAACACCCATCTTCCACAGAAGCATGCTCGAAACACTTGCAAAAGTTTTCAAGACTGCATTCCATGCTCGAGCAGTTGAGCAATGACATCTGTGCTCAAGTGACTTAGAATAGTCTCAGAACCCTATGCTTGTGCTCGAAGAGCAATAAGCACATCATCAAGCACAGATTCATGCTCGAAGTACTTAGAATCATAAAAATTCATCATGCAAGCACAGATCAAAGTACTAACAGTTGTAATTATCAGAGTTAACAGAAATTCCACATAAGAACAGTCACAAACATGATTAATGCAAGCAGAATAATCAGTTTAGCACAGCAGTCAATCATGCAAACATTCAAAGTGAGTAACATAGATTATCAGTAAGCACCTCACTTAAGCACACATCCCAAATTAAACCTCATCGGCATTTATCATTCCTAGGCATTTTAACAGAAAGTGAAACCTGGTTTTATCTAATGGTTTGGTGAACAAATCAGCCAAATTATCAAATGTGTCTACCCTTTTCATTTCTATAAGCCCTTTTTCCTAACAATCCCTAATGAAATGATGTCTAATTTCAATGTGCTTAGTTTTAAAATGTTGGATTGGATTCTTAACAATGAACATAGCAGCAGTATTATCAATTAAAATAGGTGTGAGTTAGAAATTCAGACCATAATCCAGCAGTTGGTTTTGAATCCACAGAACCTGTGCACAGCAAGCAGATGCAGCAATGCACTCCGCTTCAGCAGTAGAGATTGACACTGTGGTTTGTTTCTTGCATTGCCATGACACGAGTCTGTTTCCAAGAAACTGACATCCTCCTGAAGTTGATTTTCGACTCATGTTGCAACCATCAAAGTCACTGTCAGTGTAAGCCATCAAATCAAAGGAAGAGTTTTTTGGATACCAAATTCCCAAGTCTAGTTTTTCTTTCAAGTATCTGAATATTCTTTTCACTGCTAGCATATGTGACACCTTGGGATTTGCTTGAAACCTTGCACAGACACACACGGCCAACATAATATCTGGCCTAGATGCTGTGAGATACATCAAATATCCTATCTTGGCCCTATATTCATGCTGGTGCACTGGCTCCCCCTATTCATCAGGTACCATTTTCTCATGTGTGTCCATTGGTGTTGACACTGTTTTGAAATCTTGGCACTTGAACTTGGTGAGAATCTCTTGCACATATTTTGATTGATTGATGAAAATTCCATCTATCTTCTGTTGCACTTGCAGTCCAAGGAAGAAATTCATTTCTCCCATTGAGCTCATTTGGTATTTGAACTTCATCACTTGCTCAAATTCCTTGCACATTTGTTCATTTGTTGAGCCAAAAATGATGTCATCCACATACACTTGCAGCAGTAGCAAATCTTTTCCCTTTCTCTTGTAAAACAAAGTCTTGTCAATGGCCCCTCTACAGAAACCATGTTCTAACAGATGGTTAGAAAGCTCATCATACCAGGCTCTTGGTGCCTGATGTAGTCCATAAAGTGCCTTGCTGAGCTTGTAGACTTTGTTTGGATGAATTGGATCTTCAAATCCAGGAGGTTGAGTGAAATACACTTCTTCATCTATCTTTCCATTCAGAAATGCAGATTTTACATCAAGCTGATAGACTTTAATGTTCATTGATGTTGCATATGATAGAAAAATCCTGATAGCTTCTAGTCTTGCAACAGGAGCAAATACTTCTTCAAAATCTACTCCTTCTTCTTGTAGACACCCTAGAGCTACCAATATAGCTTTTTTTCTTTATCACTATCCCTCTTTCATCCTTCTTGTTTCTAAAGACCCATTTTGTACCAATTGCATACTTGCCTCTGGGCTTGTCTACTAAGTCCCACACATGTAAGTCTCTGAACTGAGCTAATTCCTCCTGCATAACATCCACCTAGCTGTTGTCCTTTAAAGCTTGATTGATATTCTTTGGTTCAACCTGGGATAGAAAACATGCATACAGGCAGATATTTGCTCTTTCAGATGCACTTCTGGTAGCTCTTTCATGTAAATCTCCAATGATGTTCTCTGTAGGGTGATTTCTTTCAACATAGGTAGTTTGAACAACTGGTGGTACAAACACTTCTGCTTCTAGATTTGTCATATTCATCTCAGTAGATTCATCTTCAGATCTGTCTTGATTGTTAGTAGAGTTTTGAACATGATTGAGTCCTGATGTAGATGCATCATTTCCCCCTAGCTGCAATGAGTCAAACAGGTTCTGCAACTGAGACATTTCTTCAGTCTGAGAGGGTTGTTGACTTTGGATGGGTTCACTTTCAATAACACTTGGACCTTCATTTGAGATTTCAACTTCAGCCTCTTGTTCAACTCTCTTTACTTCATCTTCTTCTAGGATGTTTCTACCAAAGTCAAAACCATTTGCTTCAAGAGCAACTGAGGTCCATAGTTTGTCCAGATCCACTTGTTTTGATTTTTCTATTTCTTCAAAGCTGGTTCTGTACATACTATCATCCATGTCTTAACTATAGATTTTAAATGATTTGATCATTTTCTCAAGATCAAATAGCCATTTTGGACCATCAGTATTGTTGAACTGGTTTTCTCTGGTAGAGAATTTCATATGGTGTCTTGTTTTGAGCCTTGTTAAGTAGAACCCTGTTCTGCACATAACATGCAGTGTTTATTGCTTCTGCCCTGAAGGTAACAAGAAGGTTGGCATCAGCAATCATGGTTCTTGCAGCTTCAATTAAAGTTCTATTTCTACTTTCTGCAACACCATTTTGTTCAGGGGTTCTTGGAGTACTGTACTGCTGGAAGATACCCTTAGAAGTGCAGAATTCACTCATATTGTCATTCTTGAATTCTGACCCATTGTCACTTCTAATTACCTTCACTTTCCTGTCAAGTTGATTTTCCATCTTGAGTACACAGGATTTGATCAAATTTGAGGTTTCATCCTTGGTGCCCAGGAAATCTACCCAAGTGAATCTTGAAAAATCATTAGTTATCACTAGGCAGTATCTCTTCTTCCCAACACTTGGAACACTCACTGGACCAAACAAGTCCATGTGAAGTAATTCCAAGACCTCATCTATTGTATTTATCAGTTTGCTCTTGTGTGAGGATTTGTGTTGTTTTCCCTTTAGGCAAGAAGTGCATTTTTCTTCTAGCTTGAACTCTTTTGTGGGAAGGCCAACAACATGTTCACCTTTCACTAGTTTGTTCATGTTCTTCAAATTTACATGACACATCTTCCTATGCCATAGCACAGCTACATTCTCATTTGCCTTTGATACAAAGCATGAACCACCTCTTGAAGTTGCAGTATTCATTCTCAGTTCATAGAGGTTGCCGTTTCTTGGAGCCATCATCATAATCATTTCGGTTGGAATCACAAACTCTGGCTTCAAAATCAGGCAATGTTCATCATTGAAGGCAACCTTGTATCCCTTGTCACACACTTGAGAAATGCTCAGCAAATTGTACTGTAGTCCTTCAACATGTAGAACATTCTCAAAGGATACTTTGCCATTTTCTGAGTGTTCCCTTTCCAACAATTTTTCCTCCATTTTCATCACTCCCAAATGCAACTGGTCCCTCATACTTCTTCACATAATTAATCAATGCAGACTTGTCACATGTCATGTGCCTTGAACATCCACTTTCCATATACCATAAATCATTGCTACTCATGGACTGTTCCTGCACACACAGAAAAGGAATCAGTTTGATTCTGAGTTACAAACTCCATCAGTTTGTAATTCAGAGATAGTGGAGGATGCATCAGAAGTTTGGATTGGAACAGGTGGTGGATCTTCATATACGACTTCACAATCTTCATCAGTGTCGTATTCTGATCCAAAGTGCACTATAGACACTTTAATGCTACTCTCAACTTCCTCAATCACCTTATCCTTCCCTTCTTCTACTCCCTTCTTTGCCTTCCACTTGAATCCTCTTGGTTCAAATCCTTGTTTCAACAGAAACTTCTCATCACCATTTAGAACACCTGGTCTCCTCTTTCCTTTTATTCATTTGGTGACCTTTTGTTCTTGTCTGTTTTTGTCAGGATTTGGTCATTTTCTTTGATCTTCAAACTTGTTTTGAGCCTTTTTTCCAACATAGGCTGATGGTGCCTATCTTCAGATGGGTTTTTATTTCTATTCAAGTATCTCTCATACATTTCTTTGTAGCTTTTCATGTCATATCCACTAACCACATCTGGAATTTCAAAAATATCCTCAAGAACCCAGCAAGAGTCAGTGTGATGCCCATATGCATCACATTTCGTGCAGAACACTTTAGCCAAGCTTCCCAAATCTTTAAGAAGTTTCTTGTCCTTGATCTTGTCACTTGGTTTAGGGAAGTCAAATCCTAAAGATGTCTTTGGATTCAAAGTGTTGGAGAAATCCATCTTGATTGGCTTGCTGAGATCAATTGCTTGTGGATATTTTTCTTTGACAAAAACGATTTTCTTCAGCTTGGATGGCAATCTTGAAGAACTTCCCTCATCTTCTTTCGAATGTCTTCTTCTTGGAGCATAATCCACATCACCAACATCAAACAATTCATGATTAGAAAAGACTGGGTAGATTGGTGGATGACTCTGATCATAAGAAGATTTCATTGGTTGTTCAGTTTTCTTCTTTATGACTGTCTGTGGTTCTGTTCTCTTCTTGATGACTGGCTGTGTTCTAGCACACATATCAAATGGAACATGCTCTCTTCTCATTATTTCGTGGTGCTTTCTTACCTGTGATGTCATAGGTGGAAGAAGAGGAATTTTGTCACTTTTCTTCTTATTTGTTCTTTTCTTCTTCTTCCCCTTTGATGACTTAGAGCTTCCACAACTACAATTGCTTTCTTCACAGGAGTATTCACTCCACTTCTTTTTCACTCCTTGAGGATGTTCATCAATCACAGTTTCTGACTTATCAGTCTGTTTCATCACAAATTCTCCATCCTGATCTACAATCACATCATCATACTGCTTGATAAATTCAGGCTTATCATCAAACACATTTTTGAACTGTTTGAGATACTCACTTCTGCTCTCTTTATCAACCTTTAAAGGATAACTGTCACAAAAAGGTGGTGGTACCTACTTGTACTTCTCTTCTTCTGTCATTTTGTCAACATGACCAATAATGTTTCCTGTAGAGACAAGGTTTTTCAAAAACTCCATTTCAATCAACAACTCTACATTCTTGAGTTTTTCATCAGCAAACAACTTCTTTAGTCCTTCTATCTCAATTCTCATTCTGGATTGAACTTGATATGATACCATACAATCATCCTCCAATCCCTTGATTTGACTTTCATATGTAGCCTCACTATCCGCATACACATTCAGAAAAACATCCTTCCTTCCACATTCAGTTTTCCATTTTCCAACCTCCTGATTTAATTCATCGATTTTAGCAAAAAGATCAGAAATAGAAGTGTCAGAATTTACCTGAGTGTTGGAAGATTCATCCTTGTCATTTATTTTGGCCATGAATGTGACATTTGCCATTTCCATCTCAGCAGCATGATTACTCCAGTCAAACTCTCCATCCTGAGCCACCCTTGTAACAGCTACATTCCCTTGATCCCTTTGCTGGTTCACACCATTTTGAGATGGTCTGTTTTGATTTGTGTGAACCTGCATCTGATTATTTCTCTGAGGTTAAAATGTTTGTTGCTGGGTTCTATTCTGATTTTGATAGGGATTTTGGTTGGGCATTTGATTCCTTTGCTGCTGGAAGTTCTGATTCTGGTTTTGATAGAATTGATTCTGGTTAACTTGATTGCCAGACTGCCTTGGCATGTTGCATTCTCTTGCAAAGTGTCCCGGTTGTTGACATTTATAAAAGATGGCTTTGGATTTGTCAAATCCAATCCTTTCATTGGGTCCATTGAAATTGGTTCTGCCAGTTCTGTTATACAACCTCTTGCTTCTTACTGCCAACATAGCCGCTTGCCATTTGATGTCCATATCTTCTAAATCATCAGCATCTATCTGTTCTAAGTCTTCTTGCACGATGCTTGTGTTTATCAGATTCTTGGCCACAAAGGCATGGTAAGACTCAGTGAACATTGAGAATAATGCCTGGTAATCTGTTCCTTGAGTTGGATTGTGTTGTGTGAAAGTAGACTGCCCACTTCCAGTAGATTGATTTTCATCTTCAATCAGCTGCACCTTGAATCTTGACTAACTGTTACAAGATGAGTTTGCTTCTGAAGGTTCCTCAATGATAGGTTGTTTATTCTTGACTGAGAGATTGCCCATGGGTGCCACAAGAGCATTGTTCATTTGAAAGCTTGGCTTGTCCTCTCGAATCATATGGTTTTCAATCATTTCATGTTCAGCAGCCTTGAGGAAAGCAATCACATCATCTAACTTGAAGTTAGGAAAGTTGATCTTCTCTTTGATGAACTTGCTGGCAGTGTACCATTTGCCAGATAGAGATGACACAAGTTTCTTGTTAAGCTCAAAATCGAAAATCTGCAAATCAGTGGTCCTAATTTCATTTACAATAGTCATGAACCTTTGTAACACTGACTTCAACCTTTCTCCTTTTTTAAACTTAAATCTGTCCAACTGCTGCTTCAGTCGGTCTTTCTTAATATCTCTCAATTCAGTGTTCCCTTCAAACATTTCAATCACTGCATCATACATATCCTTTGCGTTTTTATGATGATTTACAGTGGTTAAAATTTCCCATGAGAGCCCCAACTTCAGCATTGACAGTGCTTTATCATCCCTCTTTTTCATTCTCAAATCAACCGCAGCATTGTCGTTTGGAGCTACTGAAGGAGTATAGTTCCCTTCAGTGATAGCCATCCAAAGTTCTGGATCGTTGTAGTTCATTGCAGCTTCAAATAGCACCTTCCATTTTATAAAGTTCTCTTGTCCAAGAAACCTTGGAATCTTGTTGGTTGACACTTCCTGGTCTTCCATTTCACCAGATCTGAGTTTTGCAGCAGCAAATCACAGTGAATCTTCAAGCTTCTTCACAAACCCTCAGTCCTGTGGTCTTTAGTGAGCTTACTCAAGCTCTGATACCACTTGTCTGGACCGTCCGTCGGGTGAAACCTTAGCAAAGGTTTGACAAGAACACACCGACTCAAATACTCAAAAGACCGACTGAATATCCCGGTGGAATCAGGATATCCAATGATTGAGAATGAAGGATTGTGAACAGATAGCAAATTTCCTATACTAGGTGTGCTCGGTGAGTATCCTCGAGCAGTCTTTACTTGGAATATATTCTCTTTCGAAGAATACATATTCCCTTTGAGTAAGCTTCATTCCTCTTGACTTGTTCAAACTTTGCTCGAATAAGTCCATCGAGCAAGCTCATTCTTCTTGATGTCTTCAACTTTTCTTATTCAGCAATCTTTAGCATGCTCGGATGTAAATCTTGCTCGGTAACTAAACTGTGCTCGAAGTCTTTGCTTAGATTCACGTGACATCCTCTTATTGCATTAATGCTCGTCCCCATGTGCTCGATCATCCTGTGCTCGTAACACTTGGTTGGAACTTGTGTGATCAAGCTGTTTGCTCGATTGGCAATCCATGCTCGATAGAAGAATACTCTTGCTCGTTGAAGTGTAGCTTGCTAGAAGCCTTTAACACTTAGAAGAATCAACCATTTAAGGTTCAGAACCTTGCTCGAAGTAGTAAAAACCATGCCCGATCGTCTGGGCTTGCTCGAATTCCATACTTAGCCATTTCTAAGGAGGTTGAGAAGATTCCAATCTTCCTTATCAAAAATCCATTAATTCATACCGAGGCTACACAATCCGAATTGGTTGTTAATTCCCTCAAACAACGTGCTAGACACCACAATCAACAAACTAGACAACTAAAATCCTAGTTTTCAATTTATCGACAATTGATCAATCAAGCGGGCTTCATAGCTCACGATACTAAAGTATAACACATATGACGTACCTAGGAAGATGACGGAGCAAAAACTCACTTCAAACATCCCCGACAAGAACACCATTGAACATCCGCCGGTTAGGCCTAAAACGAACTTATCGATCAATAACAAGTAAAACGTGCATATTTTAGCATGCGAAGATGCATTTAATTACATAGGATAACCTTTGAAATAAATTATTAAATTTTTACCAGACTTTAATAAATGTCTTATGTTTATAAAAATATTTTTATTATATTTTTATAGTGGACACAAAAATCATAAAAATTCCTCCAACACAGAAAGGTATGTGCACCTATATCAGTGCGCAACAAAATGGTTTTATTTTTATAAAAATCATTACCCAAAAAAATTAAAAGATTCCAATTGGGTTTGGTTCCTAACTCTAAATATTAACTTCCAGAAGTAGAACCAACCATTTTGGACCTATCGAAAAAGATTTACGATGTCGGGAAGACAAACCAGAATCCGTCACCCCACATCAGCTTTGACACCCGTTTGTATAAAATCATAAAAACCATTCAAATCTCATCCAAAAATTACATATTATACCTTTCTAGAAACTAGACTCAATGTAGAACATCATAGAAACAAGAATCGACCAAAAACAATAAATTTTCATTGAGTTACAGACCGAACAATAAACAAGTACAAATCTGTCAGAAATCATTATAACCAAAACTCAACCCTAACGTGTTCAAAAAAGGGTTCCATGGTTAAAAAGAGTTGTAATACGCTAGGACCTACCTCGAATTAGACGTGGGATGGCTGCAATGGAGTTGGAGTGGCACAAAAACCAAGGAGGCAGTCCCTCCTAGCTGGCGATCGCAAAAGACATGGGGGCGGCGGCTTAGGGTTTTAGGTTATAAACATTCTACATCTAGGTCCTCCAACTTATAAATTGTGATGTCTTGGATCAAAGGTTAAACAAATAGGCCAACAAGAAAGACAAAGAGGTCCCCGTGGAAGGCCAAATCGAGTCTCGGTAAAAATACAAACTTTACAAGGCCTAAATCTTTTCAATGAAAATTTACGGGCGTTACATTCTGGAGCATTCATTAGACCAAACGACATGTAACACCCCGGCTAAAGCGGAAACGCCCGAGTGTGACGTACAAATTGTTCAAAAAACATGTGTCTCTATTAAGTGACAGTATTATTATTAATTGATTTAAGCATCATATACACAAGTTTGAAATAAGAAATACAAAGAAAAATAAGTACAACTAAACATTTTGTCCATTTGTTTAAATAACCTTAGTCTAGTGTCTTCTTCAAATGTCATCCTCTAAAGTTTGTACCTATAGCATATGCATAAATAATGTCACCTATATGAATAGTTGGTGAGTTCACATAGTTTTATATAATACATAAAAACCGAACAATTCCATGAAACTTGTGAAGTGCACAAATAAGGGTTCTTTACACTCGATACAATGGAGCTGATTATAAAAAACAAACGAAGGTCCTTTCCAGTTGGTACATAACCAACGTACTCGGATATGAGATCCCTTTTCAACTCGATACAATGGACCTAAGTGCAAAGGGGGGCATATTGTCACACACCAAAAATCCAAATTAAACAGCGGAAGACTTTGACTAAGTCGTTTCGGGTGGTGACAAACGTCGTTTCAGCCAATCACAATCAAATCTACATATAATACATAAGTTGGACTTTATTCAACCATCAAAGTTTTTACACATGTCATAATACACGATTTTATTCAAATTAAAGTCCAAACTTTGAAAAGTAAACAGTTTCCATTCAAATACACACGTCATCTTTTCCCGCGCCCTCCACGAAGCTTCCACCTTTTCATTTACCTGAAAGACACATTTAAAATATTTTGTCAACGCAAGGTTGGTGAGTTCTCAATTTTTAAAACCATGTATTTTGAAACAAAGCTTTTCTTTGTTTAATTATTTTCATAAATACCACTTCGTCCATACGCCCCGAAGTCAACTTTCATTGAAGTAGCGAAAATCGCGTTAACGACTCACAATCGTATCAATATATATAATCCTCTTTGAATGCTTATGAAGGTAATCCATAATTCAAACTTTATCCAACATTTTATTATTGTAACAACTGTATTAGTCATAAGTTTGCAAGAAATATGACACATGTAAGGAATTTAAATCTATAACTCGACACATACCAAACTCAAAATATTTTCCCCCAACATTTAACCAGAGCGACTGGTCGGCAGGCAGGGCGTCACCCCGATAGATCTATCAATATTTCTACGTCCCAATACTAACGGTTATAACGACCGGGTAGTTGTTTCCTTACCTTGGTATTCATACTATATTTTGGCAGTTGTTTCCTTATCTAAGTATTTCACACCAGTCTGATTTAACCCATTACATTTAATACAATTGTAAAATAAAATGCTTACGAAATGTGTCCTTCCCCTATAACATTTATGAAACATTTAACTATTAAAACGAGGGGATTTGTGAGAAACTCACCTTCGGTAGGTAACGTCAAATATGTCCAAACACCTCGTGTCCTATTGACGTAGGCTGACGTGGTCTACTCAAGAACAATTAATTAAGGACTTAAATACCTATAACTAGTACGGGTAAGTAAGGTCGTCTCCACAGGGACTCAAGGAAAGTGCTAATATAATATTACTAAATTAATTATTAAACTAAGGCGGACAGACGATGTCAAGCGGTTTTTAGAAAAAGATTAATTCTAACAATTACTTAAGAACGATTTGTAAATAATATTAATAAAAGCATTCATTCTAGGTTCGGGTAATGTGACATTCAACTTAATCACAGATTAACTTGTCTTGATTGTGCAGTAATTACTAGACCTAGTAGTTTGATTGTGATGACAAACGATACCCTAACCGAATTGTTGACACAATTGAACTTGATCTACACAATTATCAATTTATGTTTTATGACAACTAATTAAATAGCATGAACCGATGATTATAAGTTCAATGACACAACAGCTTAACCCTAAGTGTTGATGAACAAAACCAAACAAGTGATGCACTAATCAATAATCGCAAATATAAATTGTTTAAACAACCAAGCAATTAATTAAAAATGATAAAAGCAATTACTCAAATCAAGTTCATAACATTAAGCATAGCAAATCTTATCTCAATAGGAATTACACAAAACCCTAGCCTAGAATGAACAAGGGACTTAACCGAACATAATCATAATGTCAAAACACTTATCTTTGATGAACATTCAAACCCGAGATGAACCGGAAGCCTTGGAATGATGGAAGATCGTCCTAAGCAGCCTCTTTTGCCACCGGAAGTCGTAATAAGCCGAATGGGGAGGTTAAGGGGTTTAAATAGGGAAAACCTAAATTTTTGGCCGACTTAAGCATCTTCGCGTATCACGAAGAGGTCCCAGCATGCTTCTTCGCGTATCGCGAAGGACAAAATAGTCGTGGCCGACATACGCGAAGTTGCCCTTCTTTGCATCTTCGCGTATCGCGAAGATGTAATTTTTCTGCATTTTTTATTTTCTTTTCTTTACTGCCTCGTGATGCGTGCACTTCCAATCTTTCACTTCTCGATCTTCATTCCAAACCCGTAAATATCCTCGTTAAGCTCCAAAGTGTCCAATATCCTGAAACACGTAAACAATGCTTGAAGTACCAATGCTCATTCATTTATTTACCTAACTATAACTAATTAATATATAATAATAACTAACTTTTACCCAATCATCACTTATTAATATGGTACACGTTTTTAATAATCTATACATTTTAAGTTGTTCGTTCAACTTAAAATATTTCACACAAACGTTTTAGTTTTCTTAAAACGTTTCTTTTTATCTTTTTATTAGTTCAAGTTCGATCGACCCGTTGGCAACTTTTTGTTTGTTTAAGTCCAAGTTTTGTTTTCACACAAACACGCATGATCCTAACTTATATATGTATTTATGTATATATATACTTATCTTAAATAATAACCAGTATCAATATATGCATGTATACAAGTAATTAATAAAGTAACAAGTAACACAATGCCTTTATTATAACAATAAATTATTATTATTATTTAAATTTATAAATTTTTATAAATTTATAAATTAGTTTTTGGAATATTTATTAGTTTATAGCTTTGTTAAAAAAATATTTTTAAAGTTGTTTTCAGTGGTTTTGTCGGTTTGACGGTTTCGCTATTAAGGGCAAACCGGTTAACTTTTTCATGTGAAAGGTTTTGTTTTAAATTTTTGAAAATACTTTTTTTTATGAAAATGTATAAGTTTTCTCTTTTTTTTTTTGTAAGTTCTTTTATAAAAAAAAGTTATTTTTCATTTTAGTTATTATTTTCACAAAATTAGCCACTTTAACGTTTTTGTGTCGGTTCTCGCTACACGAACCGTCTAGGATCAAGTTTTACTAACTTATCCTTAATATATACATTAGTTTGAGTAATATATAGCATTATTTAGGTGTTACGGACTGTTATAAAACAGTTCCTAAACTTGTGTTGTTCCCGTCAAAAAGTCAAACTTTTCGACCGCTTAGGTAACTGACTAACAAACTAAGCCAAACAAAACATGTTGAACACATTATGCCTCAGGTATGATCACCTCAATCTTATAAAACACCAAATTTTCCAGAATTGATTTTCTAAGACAATTATCTATTTTTAAGCAAGTTAAAGTAACCAATTGTTAACCAACTTAAGTTATATTCATCATGTGTGGTGCAACAAATTAATAATTTAGCATAAGTCAAATAGCACTTATATCATCTTCGATATCTAATTTTATAGTGTCATGATCATCACCAAATAAATACAACTAAACATTTTCAAATATTCTCTTAATTCATGACACATTCTATGATCAAGTATGATTTCCTAGCATTTATTCTAGCATATTTGTTGTCACTACATTAACCATATTGTCATGAAATCAAATTAATCCTTCAAGCATTAATCAACTTTCAAATGTAAATTTTCCTATCTAGCATACATCCTACAACTTAGGATACAGGTAACCTTTTACTAACAAGTAGGGTATCTTCAATTATAGACCAAATATTTTATTATCATCAACAAGAACAAATATTTATTACTAAATAGTAACATCTCTAGCAAAATGTAAATATCCAAATTAATCATCTTAAATACCCATTACTTCATTCTCTCCCTCTCCCTCTCCCTCACGGGTTCTTTCTCTCTCTCTCTTTCTCTCTCTCTCTCTCTTTATTCTTTCTTTTAATTTTTGTAAACCCATTTTGTAACAAGTTTCCTGGCAAAGACATCAATCTTAACAATTAATGATCATGAATATCAAGATTAAAAATTTAGCATTTAACTAAAACATAAAACCCCGTTAATTCTTTTTCTCCCTCTCTCCCACGGCTCACACACACATCACATACATTCAACACCCAAGTTCAAATCTTATGTATTTTCTTCTTGTTTGTGTGAAATATAAGCATCAAAGAACAAACTTTTTGCAATGGATCTTAGAAGAACTAACTTTCATCTTAAATATTACCTTAATGAGGTTTAATGAGAGAAATGAAGTAGATGATAATTTGTTTGGTGGGTCATGGCTTGGATCTTTCTAAGTATCTTACAAAGAAAACTCCTACAACTTATCTTAGTACTCCATTTCCGTAAGTCTTCAAGTGTGTGTGTATTAATGGAATGAAAATGAGTAATGAAAAGGGGAAGGTGAGAGTGGCGATGGTTATAAAGGGACAAAAAAGAAAGAGTAGTGTGTTGTGTTGGCTTATAGAGTTATCATGTGGAGGGTGATAATGATAGATGAATACACTTGTTACTTGTTCATGCCACCAATACTTAAGGTAGGTTTTATAGGTAAATGATTGGCAAAGTGGGTTGTGAGAAACAAGGGGTGCGTGAGGATTGGATTTTGTGATGTATTGATTAAAAAGCTCATTTTTGCTAATCAATCGACATTTAAAAATTATAAAAAATAGATAATTGGATACGATTTTAAATTCCTTATAATACTAGCTAAAGATATAAATTTTGGGTGAAAGTCAGGTTCAGGACTCTTATGGTGTGTGGCTCTGGCTCTTACTCACTTATTTTCTAATTTTACTACATCAAGACCTCTAAAAATAAGCTTACAACTTATATTTATTATTTTTATCAATAATATAATTTTTCGGGTTATTCCCGACACTTTTGGACTTTTCGACATTATCCGTGTTGTTGTCAGTGTTTGTTCAGCGTAGTGTCCGTTACGCGACAAATTTTAACTTTTTGAACATAATAAATATATTTTATATATATTTTGGTGTTTTTGACTAAAAGAAAGTCACTTTATTTATTATATTATTTTATTTACATAAGCATGATTATATTAGTCACAGGATTAGGCTAATTTTTAGCCGGTTGTCACATTCTCCCCTCCTTTAAGAATTTTCGTCCCGAAAATTTAGTTGTTGGTACTGGTTTCGAATTATAAAGGGAAAAGGTGAGCGTATTTCTTATTCATCTAGTCTTAACATTCCCAGGTGAACTCGGATCCTAGTGTTGAATGCTAAAGGACCTTGACTAACTTGATTTGGTTTTGCCTAAGTTTCTGAATGTTCCAATCCATAACTTATACATGTTCTTCAATGAATTGAAGCTTGATGTCCATGCAGACTTTGTTAATAGGGATGTTCAGTGATTCGTTGAATAGGAATTTCTTTAAATTAGGTACAAGGAACGTGTTAAATATTCTACTAAACGTTGAAGGTAATTTGAGTCTGCATACTAATAGACCAATCCGATTGGCAATTTCGAAAGGTCCAATACAATGAAGACTCAAGTTTCCTTTTTCTTTAACTGATTTACTATATTCAAAGTGAGACTTTCTAGAAAATTCTAATCTCTTACTTGGAATTGTAACGGTTTTATTCGGTTATCGACATAACTTTTCTATTAAACAGCAGTTGCTTTCAACCTTTACTTGAATCAGACACCTTTGTCGATGGTTTCTTGAACAATTTAGATTCTAACAACTACTTTTCTCCAACCTCAGTTCAACAAAGTGGCAATCAACATTTCTTTCCGTATAAAGTCTCGAACTAAGCGACCTTAATAATGGAGTGACAATCGCTATTATTGGAAAACTTAGCCAATGGTAGGCGGGTATTCCAAAGATTTGTGAAGATATTGCCAAAACTTTGATTCAGAAAAAGTCATGTTAGAGTTCAAATGCACCTGTAAATTCACAATTACGTTCTAGAACCGCAATTGTCAATTTACCTTAGAAGATTGCTCTAACATTCTTTCTGTCATGAATTTGTCAATTCCTCCATTTTGTCTTTTTTAGGGGATATGGAATGAGTGGATCGATCCAAAATTATCGAGATAGGCACTTTTGGTAATTTGGATGTATAGTTTATAGTAATAGGCTCTCATTCCTACTGAGAAAATTCCAGGTTGTCACAGAAGTTTAGATGGCTTCTGAGGTGCTTCAATAACCTTGGAGCAAATCAAACACTTGTTGACATAGATTGCAATACCTCCCCCTATAATGGACCACCAATAAGGGTCTTGGAGATCTTTGTATGTCTCAGTAAAACCTGGATGGATAGAGTATCTAGACTTATGCGTTCGTCTAGTACCAATCTACACAAGTTCCCCAACTGAGGCACCAAAGATCTAGTAAATACGGTCTTATTAGTTTTAAGTATCCATTCTCATTCTAAACCACTTAGGTATTCAGCCTTTAGGTTGTTCTCTTTTCAAAACCTCACGCTATGCATTTCAACTTCGAGTTGTAAGACTCGTTTGAATTATTAATTCCAATGCATATATGCGTAATCATTTTCTTTTTCTTTTCTACTCATGTATTAGCTACAATATTCACTTTACCTGCGTGGTAATGAATATCGTAGTCATAATCATTAAGTAGCTCTACTAAACGTGGTTGTCGTTTGTTAAGAATAAGTTGAAGATTCCTATGATTAGTGTAGTCTCTACGCTTCATACCATAAAGGTAATGTCTCCATATTTTGAGAGTCAGCATATTAGCTCCTAGCTCAAAATCATGAGTTGTATAATTTTTCTTGTACACTTTGGGTTGTTGTGATTCATAGGCTATAACCTTTGTCATTTTGTATGAGCATGAACCCAAGGCCTAAGCATGAAGCATCACAATGAACTATAATTTATCAGTTCCTTATTGGAGGAACAAGATAAGTGCACTATAAAACTTTTATTTACTAATTGAGAAGCTTTTTCTTGCTTCTTTGTCTAGTCTTATTCCTTATCTTTCTGAGCTAACTGAGTCAAGGGTTGAGCTACGGAAGAAAATTTGCCAATGAATCGTCTATAGTATCCATTTAATTCCAAAAGTTGTCGCACTTTAGAAGGTAACCTGGTGTCTCCCGTATCTTAATTGCTTCAATTTTTGAGAGCTCAACATGAATGCCCTTTTTATGACCATGAAAATGCACCTCTCTGATCTAGAATTTATACTTAGAGAATCTTGCATACAATTCTCCCTTAACAGCTTCAAGTATCATCTTTGATTAGTAATTAGGTCATTGTAATTGCTTAAACATATCATTAATTCTCGGGAATGGTACCAATTTTAATGACCAGTTTATTTAGTTCTTAGAATTGATTGGATAATTTCTGCTTTTCTAGCGGCGCTAATTTGTAGGAAATTTACCTCTTGGTGCAACATATTGTACAATTCCATGTCTAAGCTCGATCTGTCCTAACAAGATTTTTCTAGGCAAGTTTTTTTTAAGGAAACTTCCAGATAATCATTAATATTGAACAAGACGCAGGGCATTCCATACGTAATAGCTTGCGTGTCCTGCTAATGAGCCCTTAACTTGGTATTACACCGATCACTTTGGATGGCTAGTGGTTCACCATTTGCGAGTGGTAAACGTACAAGAATTTTCTAAATCTACGAATTCAACGTGATTTTTGGACAACTAATCTATACCTAGGCCAATACTGAGATTGTCCTAATTCGACGGGTACATAGATCACTACAGTAATTGTGGTTTTCTAATGGAAAAATACAGTCATGGATTACCAGTTTCAGTTGTCTTCCATTGGCCATTTCGATTGAATTTTTAGTGTCCAATTTACTGGTTTTCAAGCTAAGTAAGGGTTCAGTTGTTTAGAGATAAAAATTAAATCGATTTTAGTATCGAAAAGAATATGAGCATAGTGGTCATTTATCAAGAGCGTACCAGTGACAATCGAGGAATTCTTCCGGGCCTTCCTTGCATTTATTTCAAAAGCTCTACCTTTCGTATGCCAGTTCTTGAATTCCGGACAATTTTTCTTGTAATGCCCTACAACTCCACATTCATAACATCCAGCGTTTCGGTTGTTGGCAACTGTTGGTGGTGTTTCCATGTAGCAGTCTTGGGTCAAATGCTCATAACGATTGCACTTGGTGCATCTCCTGCAGGTACCAGTATGGCTTTTTCCACAAAACTCACATTTAGGAACCTGGTTACCCTTTGCACCAAACATTCGTCCTGGGCCTTGACTAGAGTTTCTCTTGGATTGCCCTCCATAAATCTCGACCACTTTCCTCTTTTGATCTGCAACCTTTGGATTCATCTCGGTATCCTTCTTCTCAGAACCGGATTCCATAGTTTTCTTCCCAACCGACTTAAACAGTCATCGGTTAACGACTTAGGTAGTGATCTAGGAGACTAGATCGTGTCTGGTTTAGAGGAGGTGACCATGCCTCGGATCTCTGGTGCCAATCCCCAGATGAACCTCTTGATTCTAACATATTTGGGAATGACCAGTTGTGGTACTTGTAACACCTTGGCTAAAGCGAAAACGCCTGAGTGTGACGTACAGATTGCTCAAACGCACGTGACACTATTAGGTGACCATAATAGCATTATTTCATTTAAATCATCATGTAACACAAGTTTATCAAATAATACAAGTTATAACAAATAAATAAACAAATGATAAGTTGTTATTTGAATATCCTATAGGCATGCTATGTGTCTTATAACTTTCATACTCATTTCTTTACACCTGTAACATATGTATAAAATATAGTCAGATAAGAACATAGCTGGTGAGATTCCCACAGTTTGATATAATACGTAAAAATCATACAATTCATGGACAAGTGATAAACGAGCAAGTAAAATCCTTTCCAGTTGATATCAACCAACGTACTTGGGTAATCGCGCAAGTAAGGTCCTTTCCAGTTGGTAACAACCAACGTACTCGGATAATGAGGCCATTTTCCACTCGATACAAATGGACCGAAGTGCAAAGGGGAGCGTATGATCATACTTAATGAGGCTTCCCAAGGTGCAAGTAATATTCGTGCAAGTAATACAAGTAACACACAAGTCCGTATACGAATTGTAGTTTGAAATTGAAGAAAACAATACTTGAATTTTTTATATAGATACATATGCTACCCCAAAACAATAAAACATAAAAAAAGGGGTGGTGAAAAACTCACCTTGAGATTGAACATAAACATTGCAACGAAAACCGAATGCAACCGAAAGTGCTAAGAATCCGAAAAGATTGAACTTCAAGAACTATAAATAAAACAAAACAAAATCTAACTATCGGGATTATAAAAGTTAAATGAAATATTCGGTTAACAGGGTATTATATTATTTTAATGTGTTTTACGGGATTTTAAGGCACTTGGATATAATATTGTTTTGAAAAAAGATTATTAAGTTAACGAATTATAATATTAGTTTAAGCTTGAATGAAATCTAATGAATTGAATTATTTTAATATTATTCTAAGGTAACGAATTTTAAGTTAATGAAATATAAGTTTAATGGATTATGAATTAACAAATTAAATTTGACGAGTTAATGTTAACGAATCGTAATAAAAACTAATTTTTAAGGATTTAACGAAAATATTATTAATTTACGCTAAGTTTGAATATTATAGAGTTCACAAAATTTTCGGTGTTAACGGTGTATTTTATTAATTTACGCTAAGTGTTAACGCATTATAAAGCTATTGAATTAAAGTTAACGTATTTATAAAGTTAACGAAACGAATTTAACGAAAAATAATATTAACGGGTTTAACGGCTCTTATCGAATATGGAAAAGTTAGTTTTTAGGTGATGATGGTAGATTATAATTTATAATTAATTTTAGTTAATTTAGAATAATTTTATTTATATATGAGAATTAATTTAAAATATATATATAATAATGAAAGAATGCTAAAGGAAAATAAACCCAAAAAAAAGATGAGGCAAACCCGATTCGAACCAGGGTCTGTCAACCCATAAACACAAACAAACCAGTTAGACTATCTTGCAATTTAATTTTAAAATGGTAAAAGTTAAATATATATCATGGTCACTAGTTCATCATCTTCCCTAAAGAAACCCTAGATTTCAATCCCCTTAATCCGTTCAATGTTGGTTTAAATTAAGTTAGGGATTTTGATTAACGGCTTGAAACAAATAAATTTCATATATATGATACCTGAAATAGTGTCGGGATAATGGCGAACAAGACTTGGCCGGAGTCGGACAAAACAAACCAACTTAATATCATTGAGAGTGTTTTTAGAGAGGATTGAAGATTGGTGCGAGTTTAGCAGAGGGTGTACATCCTATTTATACTAGTTATTGGAGTCTATTACGTTCAATGAGCTTAATTGCGATTTTTGTAAACTTCCGACCGTTAAGGCGATGATTACGGTTAGTTATTGGACGTTTTGACATAATTAAAATGTTGATTAAAGTTGATTATTGCCGTCTAAATTTGTTATGCTAATTTAACGGGTCAAAGGAACGGAAAACGCGTGGTTTTAGGGGCTGCCGGATTTATTTATGGTCGCCGGAATCGGCTCATCGGAAAAACCGATGTTGGGACGACGAGGCAGAAGGCTGGGTGTTTTTTTTTCAATGCATTATTATAATTTTAAATAGTATTTACACTCTAGCCCTTGAAGTTTCAGTTCCTTTTAAATCAGAAATTAAGATTTTATTTACAAACTAAACCTTGAACTTTGAAATATTTTAAAAGATGAAATAAAAGTTTATAATCCTTGAATATTTTCTTATTATACCCGCATAGATTGAAAGGTCGTTTAACTAGAAACTTTAAATCCCGGAATTTCATAATTTGAACAAATGAAAAAGAAACGAACGATAAGCGTAAATCATCATGAATATTATATTAACGATAAACGTTAAACACGAATATAATGAAACAACGAAACGGGTTGATTTTACGAAAGCGAATGCAATCCACTTACAAATAAATATGGCAAACACGTGCAACGTAATTTATATATATATATATATATATATATATATATATATAAAACCGAAAAAAAATTTAAAATAGGTCGGGTTTTCGGGTTTGAAATGTAACGAATGTTACAGGATTCACAACTTTTAGAAATTTCGTCCCGAAATTAAAATAAAAATAAATTTTAAAAGAAAACAACTAACACATGGAGTTGTTAAATAAAACAATAACGTCAATCTTTAAATGACCCGAAAGACACCACAAATCGGAATATGGCAAGAGCACTTATATATAGAATGTACCAACGGCGTATCCACCATGCCCTCATCATATTATATTTGTCCCCTCTTTCAACATCATTCCAAGTTTCGAGTTATTGCACACAACGTGCTTATTATGTCTTCCATGCGATGACTTGGATAATTACGTGTCGACCCATAATTACCTTTATCGTCGGATGGTCCACATAATCCGCCCCATTGTGTGGGTTAGGATAAAATAAATTCTTATATGAAAGCTTTTAAATTAAGAATAATAAACTATAAGGGTTGGAAATTAACAAAAATCTATAAACTAGTCCTTGAGGTCAAGGATAAGCGAAAACATTATGTTCAAATAAAATCATTGAAATTTTAAACGAGGTAAATGATGTTATTGAAGTTTAAATAAAATAAGCATAAATTAAAAGAATAATGAGTGAGAACATCAAGGTCATGAACATCGAGACATTGGATTCGAGAATAACAAAATAAATAAATGTGGCATTGAGCCAATAAATACCAACACGAAAGTCGGTAAGACAATGGGTTCGAGAATAGGATAGGTGAACGAAATTTTAATATCAAAATATCGGGATAATGTAAGTTCTTGGAGCCAATAATGACTCGTTAATCAATTAAAAGTTTCCAATAAAATATCAATATGAATAAAGGCAACAGTCGAATTAAGGATAAATAATTATAACTTCGAGGTCAAGGTAAAACTTTGGCCTCAATTTGATAAAACATTGAGGGTAAAATAATTGAAACTTTAATGATCACAGTAAAACCTTGGTCAAATTGATGAAACATTGAGGTCAAGAATACAAAATGATTTGAATAAAACATTGAGCGGAGCTAGAATAAATCAAGCAATCAAAACAATTTGTGTAATAATAACAAACTCAGCATGTATAATAACATGCTCATAGTCCCAACTTCCACTACAATTACGTTTATGGGAAATCGATTATAGACCACGAGATTGAAATGACAAAGTAAACCGATTCAAAATGCAACTACGAATGAAAATAGTTCACTAATTAACGAATGACCAACTCAATATGAAATTCGTAAACAAATCTTTGAAATGAATCGATGCATAAAAATTATTTCGATAATGTCCAAACGGAATAATATGTATAACAATATATCTATATGAAGAAGAAAGGAAGGAAAACAAAAGGTAGCTTGAAATGCTTGTCTCTTCGAAGATGGATTGCGGTATGAAAATTATTATGGGGGCGATGGTATGACTTATTAACTCGAAACTCGTTGGCGTTGAAAAGGAAGAGAAAAATAAGTGATTGTTGAGCTTCGTTTAAATTTGTGAAAATCAATTGTAAAAACGTGATTTTTTTTATTACTTAAGGAAAAAAAATCAAAAAAAAAATAATAATAATAATTTGCAAAGAAGCATTTAGTAAGTACTAAAGTTTGCTAAACTTTATAAGACCTTTTGGTGTAAAAGATTTTCTGTCGGGTTGTGTCTTATGAAAACACTATGGAGGATTGTCAAATGTTATAAATGTTATAGTGATAATATTTTTATTAACGGGACTCACGGATTTAACAAGTATGTAGAAGTTGGTTATTGAGTGAAAGATGATAAGATTAATTTGTAATAATATAATAATCTTATTTTAAAGATCTTTTTGGAATAATAATACTAATAATAATAATAACAAAAATGATAATATTAATAATAATAATAATTTTTAAAAATGATAATAATAATTATTATAGTAATAATAATTATAGTAATAATAATGATTGTACGAATAGTAATAATATTGGGGATAACCCATTTGGTTAAAATGAGAGATTTTTTTTAATAAAAATATCTTGATTATACGAAATATTTTTGTGAATATATATGGATATATATTTGTTAATTGACTATTTAAAATGATCGAGATTTGATATTTCAAGTAAAATGTGTTTATAAGAGAATAAGCTAGGGAGAATATGCATGGAAAATTATTTGTCAAAAAAAATTAAGCATGGTTGCTGACTTTGAAAAGATTAAGCGTTGATCGATAAACGAATAAACTTTTAATTGGGTGAGGTACGCGTGGTGAGGTATCGCGTAGCGGAAACGAGTTAGGTTTTTCAGCATCTTGCGGGTTCGAGTTTCTACAATAGTAACAGGCTTGAAGTACGAGTATAAGGTAAGGTAGAAGGTTTTGTATAAATGGTTGGGTAACAGATCGTGAGAATAAACGTGTAGTGTTAAGTACGTATAGTTTCGTGGCAAGAGTTGATAAGGTGGTCGAAATGATCACAATTTGGAGCATTTCGAACTCGCGGTAGCGGAGTGGTGGAATTGTACGTGTTACACAAAAGGGTGGGTTCTCAAGTAAATAACTTTGTTGGGTTTGGTTTGAGTATCCAAGAGTTATATTGGGTTTGGATTGACTTAAGCATAGACTTGAGGTTTGAATGTATTGTTGTGGTTAGTAATAAATCTTGGTTTGTCATGGTCGGGATCGCGATGGCCAATTGCTTGATGATTTGGGTTGTCGTTTTGTGGGTTGCGTTTCGAGGAAGAGAAGATATGCCGCGAAGCGTGAAGGTTTAATATGACATGAGTTATAAATATGAAATTTGTTTAATAACCAAAAGAAATATAACATGAAAGATTTCAAAAATCGAAATCCATCTATATAAATTATGAAAATAAATAAAGAAATAATCACAAGAATCAAAACTCGAAATCGAAATGCTCATGAGCCAGCATGAGTTTTCGCGTTTCAATAATAATCTTGTAAATATTTTAAATAACATATGAAAAATATGTCAACTTTTGAAATAAAATATGAATTTAACGTAAGCTTAGTATAGGTAGTTAAATCGAATTGAAAATCGAGTGTTCATAAGTTTTCGAATTTTCAATTAAAACCGTGATAATAAGCGAATTATATAAACAAAACAAATTGAAAATCGACTATCCATGTGTCACCATGATATTTCGTATTTTCAATTCAAGATCGCAAACATTAATTGATTATATAAATAAAGTAAACGAATTGAAATTCGACGATTCATGTATCACCATGACCTTTCAAATTTATTTTATTTTTAATTTATAATAATAGAATTTATAAATAAAGAAAACGGGTTGAAACTTAACAATTCGTGTAATAGCGCAAATTTAGATATTTCTATGAACACAGAAAAACGAATTAAAACTCGACTATTCACATAACCCAATGACTTTTCAAAACCAAAATTTAAACAATTGAGTATGAATTATCATATCTTGTAAAAATGCGTAATCAAATCGAACCAAAAAACTGGTTATTTGTGTATCACCATGACTTGTCAGACTTTTAGTTAAAATACATAAATCAAAACGCGAAATCAACTCGAACCGAAAGCTGGGTATTCGTGTATCACCACGACTTGTCAAACTTTTAGTTAAAAAACGTTGTAAAACATTGATGGTCAAAGTCACACGTCGCATGAACCACAATGACTTGTGTGACATCCTAAGGAGTTCAACCATATCCTTATCACAAAGGGGACATGACCATGGTTGAAAACATAGAGTTGCAATTCGTATGGCGTTAGGGTGGAACGATTTGGCTTAATAGGTTTCATGCCCTTCCCGAACTCTCCAGGTAAGCAACCAGGTCCAACGTCTGATTGGATATATGCTGTAACATCCAACTTTTGTTAAATAAATAACAGAAAGTTTTGTTAATAAGTGTGTGTCGTTAAAATAGTCTTGTGTTAAGTGTTTAGGAAGTAGGAATTGGGAATGGGTGGTGGGACCCATGAAACCCCCTATATATATAACCCAACCACTTCTTTCTTTTCTTTTCCTGTCTCATCCAAACACACACAAACACACACACTCAAGAACACACACACTTTCTCTCTACATTCCGGATCCAAATCCGTGTAAAAAAAAAGAGGAAGAATCTCGTGTGCGGACATCATCAAATAGCAAGAGTCATCGTCCAGATCTACGTATTGTCCGGATCTGAACTCGAACCCGAAGCAAAGGTAGGTTTCGGTTTAAATGGTTAAGTTTTATGGTTAGAATCGTCACGCAAACAAATATAATGATAAATCGGGTTGTAAAATGTAAGAAAAATATAAACTTGGTAAGTTATAACCTCTCGGGTGCACTTTGTGATAAAAAGGTGCTGTTTGGACTTTGAGAGATAGGTTCAGGATCAGGTGCATGGGGTCAGAATGTGTCAAAAGTTGGGAAAGAGTAAAAATCAGGTCCTGAGGAAGAGCCACGAAGTAAAATGGCTTAAAAATGGTAAAAGCGAAGAAAGGCAGGCATTTCGTTTCGCTCAACCATGGAAGCGAAACAGGCATATCGCTTCGCTTAGCCATGCGAAGCGAAACGCTTCCATGCGAAGCGAAACAGTTTCATGCGAAGCGAAACAGTTTCATGCGAAGCGAAACGCTTCCATGCGAAGCGAAACAGTTTCATGCGAAGCGAAACGCTTCCATGCGAAGCGAAACAGTTTCATGCGAAGCAAAACGCTTCCATGCGAAGCGAAACGCTTCCATGCGAAGCGAAACAGTCCCATGCGAAGCGAAATTCTTCATTGCAAAATTTTATAAAATTCATTTTCTAATGCATTTCTGATGCGAAGCGAAACACTCCCTGGCTCAACCCCAACCAGGGGCGCTGCCCCTTGGACCCTGCTAGGGGCTGCTGCCCCTAGACCTCGCTACCAGGGGCGCTGCCCCCGGACCCCCGTGAGTTGAGGGTGTCATTGACTTAGATATAAGAAGTAGTAGTAATGGATATTTGACACTCGTAATGCGTTATACAGTTAGCCGTGCACAGCTAAAGAAGAGCATTACTATTAACGGTGAGAGAAACCGACTTCAGGTGAGATTCTAGCCCCTTTATCCGTTATGTTTTTGGGGCTGCATGCATACTCCTTTGTGATAGTTGTTAATACACTTAACTTAAGTGGTAAGTGTATGATATGTGTATGTTATTTGTATGACTAAGTATTGATTGTTAGTATCGATTGTTTATACGAATGAATATATACATATACGTATGCGCATGACCAGAAGATATGTAAAGTATGCATAAATGAAAATGAATGTATGATCGAGTGACGTGACAGGTACGGTTATTGGAGACAAAGGGACCAGACCCTAATAATATCTGAGACAGAAGGGACCAGACCCTGATAATATCTGAGACAGAAGGGACCAGACCCTGATAATATCTGAGACAGAAGGGACCAGACCCTCATAATATCTGAGACAGAAGGGACCAGACCCTAATAATATCTGTGATGGTAGAGATAGAATAGCTTATGGTAAATTACAAGGCCTTATGAAAGAAAGTTTGTAAGCGCGTGTGCATGTATATAAAGTTTGTATGAAAGAAGTAAGAGTAAATAAGGTATGAATACGTATCATCGGATGCGTATGAGTAAGGGTATGAATGTATTGTATGTTAAATGATTAACTAGAACTCATTCAGCATAGCTGACTTTTAGTATGCATGCAGGCAAATAGATTGAGGCAGCTGGCTTAAGGAGGGATACATGGCATGGACTGAAGAGACTGGCATCCATGATGAAGTGTTATGATTGTTTTAATTAATTACTTATGAAAAGACAATTTGTATGTTAAGACAATAATGAATGTTTTGGAATGTAATGTTTGAAGTTTTTAATTATTCCGCGAAGTTTTCAATTAACTCTGATTTTAGAATTTTGTTTATAAGTAAATCCAACACCAAAGTAGGGTTACCAGGAATGGGGCCTTACAAGTTGGTATCAGAGCATAAGTTCGAGAGAATAAGCATCCTACATGCTTAGACTCGAACAGAGAATAAGACCTAAGGAAGAAAAGAAAGAAGATGCCAGTCCAAGAATGCCATGTGTCTCCCAAGAAAGCTTAGAAAAGCGATCACCTTGTGTAAGTTGATCCTGTGAATAGTAGAGAATGAGTAAGAAAGTTAACATAATAACTAGATATAGAAATGCTTGTTATATGTGGCGATGTGAAATGTAAGATTGTCTAATTGTTATAAGTAGAACCTAGCACAAGTGGACTCACAAAGGGAAGTGTAAAGGACATGGAGAGTAACGTGATCAGCTAATCACAACTGGCCGCTGTTATTCCCTGTTAGCCTTACTATCCTCATACTAAATATTTCCTAGTAAGTGACGACGTTTGTGTTTTTCCTATAGAATACGAATGGCTGGTACTAAGAAGGCTGCTGGGCAAGGAGAAAGTTCGAGACGCCGTGGCAGGCCACGTGCTACCCAAGTAGTGTAACATCCTAAAATTTATAATGTTGAATAAAGGAAGTTATGTTTAGTGATTTCGCGTAATTAATTAATATCGGGTAAGGAGCGGATCATGGACTTGGATTAATTGAGATGGGTTAAATGAGAATGGGCCTTAGGTCCATGGGATTTAAGGGATATAAATACCCCCTAAACCCAAAAATATCTTTCATTCTATCACTTTTCTAACACACTCCAAAACACACACACACCACACAACTTCGCCGCCGGCCGAGGGAAGAACCAGGCAGATCCGAGAGAGAGAGAGAGCGATTAGTTGTGATAGCAAGTAAACGAGATCCAAACAAGCTCAAAAAAGGTATGATTCTTGATCTTTGAAGTTTAAGATCCGAGTTTTATAGTGTAGATACGACCGAAAATGGTTGGGAAACGTAGTGGGTGATGTCGAGCCAAAACAAGGGTGTTAAAATCGCCCAAAATGCTGGACAGAAGTCAAAGCCGTGGCTGATCTGGGCAACTTCGCCTGCAACTGGGCAACTTCGCCTTCAAAGCGATAACTTCGCCTTCAAAGCGATAACTTCGCCTGAGGCCAAGTTCGCCTAACTGGTTACTTCGCCTAAAGCTAAGTTCGCCTGATGACAACTTCGCCTAAAGCTAAGTTCGCCTGATGACAACTTCGCCTAAAGCTAAGTTCGCCTGATGACAACTTCGCCTAAAGCTAAGTTCGCCTAAGGTTTAACTTTGCTTAAAGTCAAGTTCGATTAGAAAATAAATTAAAAATCTAATGAAAAATGTGTTAAGACAGTTAATGGAAATAAAATTTTTCCAAGCTGACCTGGTAGCTCGACCCCAGCCAGGGGCTCTGGCCCTTGGACCCTGCTAGGGGCTGCCGCCCCTAGACCCCGCTGCCAGGGGCGCTGCCCCCGGACCCCCGTTCGTTGTGGGTCATATAAAGATAGAAATACATTATGAGAAGTGATAGTTAATTGATATGTATACTTGTTATACAGTCAGCCGTGCACAACTGAAGAAAGGAATTACGATTAACGGTGAACGTAACCGTGTTCAGGTGAGTTTCTAGCCCCATTTATGTGTTATGTTTTCGGGGCTGTGTGCATACTCGATATGTTTGTTAATACGCTTATCCTAAGAGATAAGTGTATGCCTTATGTGAATGATGTGATATGTATGAATGATTGCTTGATGGTACGTGAACGATCTTCGGATATTGCACGTACCATCAGGTTGTAACGCTATGTATAAGGTAAGTATGATATGTATGCTTATGTGTATGAACGTGATAAAGTTAATAAAAGAAGGAAAGGATGGTTGTATGGTTACGAAAAGGGTACCGAGCCCTAATAATACTCGAGGTATGATGTATGGTTGTATGGTAACGAAGAGGGAATCGAACCCTACTAATATTCGAGAACTAGGGAACTGAACCCTACTAATATTCGAGGAAAGAGGGAAACCGAGCCCTAATAATACTCGTGGAAAGAGGGAAACCGAGCCCTAATAATACTCGTGGAAAGAGGGTACCGAGCCCAATAATACTCGAGGAAGGAGGGTACCGAGCCCTAATAATACTCGAGGAAGGAGGGTACCGAGCCCTAATAATACTCGAGGAATGTAGGGCGTAATGCTCTTTATAACGTAAGATATGAAGGTAAGTTAATACAAAAGAAAGAATGAAAGTATGAAAGAATGAAAGTATGAAAGTATGAAAGTATGAAAGTAAGAAAGTATGAATGAAAGAATATAAGTTTATGTGTATTGTATAGTGTATGATTAACTAGAACTCACTCAGCGTAGCTGACTTTTAGTATGCACGCAGGTGAGTAGGATGAGGCAGCTCGCTTGAGGAGACACGTGGCACTGAATAAGAGTCTGGCATCTGAAGACTTATGATGTTTTAATTTTAATGCTTTAATGTTGAAAGACAAAGGATGTTTTGAGACAAGTTATGAATTATGTAATGTTTTATGAAAGTTTTATGTTCCGCGTAAATGTTTTAATTAACTCTGATATTTAGAACTGTGTTTATGAGTAAATCCAACACGAAAGTAGGGCTACCGGTAACGGGGCCTTACAAGTAGCCCCCGAACAACCGATTATCGAGTCTGACGAAGACAGAAGCGTGACGGTGCGAGACGAAGGGAATCAGCTTGACCCGGCGATTCAAGCTGCTATTACTCAAGCAGTAGCTGCTGCACTGCAGCATCTCCAACAGGAAAGGCCAATTGGGAGTCGTGCGGGAACTTCTGAGGAGATTGGAGAGGGTACTAAAAAGGACGGAGAGGCTGAGGACAAGGGATAAGGTGGGTCTGTGAAGGCCAATGATGGTAAGAAAGGCCGAGGTGGGTGCAGCTACAGGTTGTTTAAGGGTTGTGACCCGCTAAAGTTTTCTGGTACAGGGGATGCAATCGCTACCCTCCAATGGATAACCGCAATGGACAAGGTCATCCGAATTAGCAAGTGTAGCCCCGACCAAGCAGTGGGTTTTGCTACCCAGTCATTTGGGGAGGAAGCTATGTTTTGGTGGGAGACGGTTGAGCAAAGGAAGACCGTTGCTGAGATCAAGGCCTTGAAGTGGGAGGACCTGAAGGAAATGGTCATGAAGAAGTTTTGTGCGGATGCTGAAGTTGAGCGGGCAGAGATGAAGTTCCTGAATCTGAAGGCAGGAAAGATGACACACCGTGAGTACACCATTGAGTTCAATCACATGTCCCGACTTGTCCCTGACATGGAGAACACTGAGACGAAAAGGATCAAGTGCTATTTGAGGGGACTACCACAAACTGTCCGCACCTTTGTCCGGGCTAGTAAACCCGCTACTTTTGATTCTGCTGTCGAACTTGCAGAAATGGTTTATGATGACCTGGCTATGGATGATGTGGTGGTGGAAGAGCAGAAGGAGGAGAAGTGGGTCGCTCCTGCCAAGTGGCCTGGTACTCGAATGTGGAACCCCAAGGATAAGAAACAGAAAGTGTGGGAGAAGAAGCCATGCAATACTTGTGGGAAGATACACGGTGGTGAATGCAAGTGGGGGAAGGGTGCCGACGTTTGTCGCAAGTGTGGCAAAGTCCATGGCGGTGAGTGTAGGTTGGGATCTAACTTTCATCCTCATTTCTTTACACCTGTAACATATGTATAAAATATAGTCAGCTATGAACATAGCTGGTGAGATTCCCACAGTTTGATATAATACGTAAAAATCATACAATTCATGGACAAGTGATAAACGAGCAAGTAAAATCCTTTCCAGTTGATATCAACCAACGTACTCGGGTAATCGCGCAAGTAAGGTCCTTTCCAGTTGGTAACAACCAACATACTCGGTTAATGAGGCCCTTTTCCACTCGATACAAATGGACCGGAGTGCAAAGGCGGGCGTATGATCATACTTAATGAGGCTTCCCAACATGCAAGTAATATTCGTGCAAGTAATACAAGTAACACACAAGTCCATATACGAATTGTAGTTTGTAATAGAAGAAAACAATACTTGAATTTTTTATATGGATACATATGCTACCCCAAAACAATAGAACCTAAAAAAAGGGGTGGTGAAAAACTCACCTTGAGATTGAACATAAACATTGCAACGAAAACAAAAGCAACCGAAAGTGCGATAAAGAATCCGAAAAGATTGAACTTCAAGAACTATAAATAAAACAAAACGAAATCTAACTATCGGGATTATAAAAGTTAAATGAAATATTTGGTTAACGGGGTATTATATTGATTTAATGTGTTTTACGGGATTTTAAGGCACTTGGATATAGTATTGTTTGGAAAAAAGATTATTAAGTTAACGAAAGGTATTTTATAATATTAGTTTAAGCTTGACGGAAATCTAATGAATTGAATTATTTTAATATTATTCTAAGTTAACGAATTTTAAGTTAATGAAATATAAGTTTAACAGATTATGAATTAACCAATTAAATTTGACGAGTTAATGTTAATGAATCGTAATAAAAACTAATTTTTAAGGATTTAACGAAAATATTATTAATTTAACGCTAAATTTGAATATTATAGAGTTTACAAAATTTTCGGTGTTAACGGTGTATTTTATTTTGAAAACGAAAGTGTTAACGCATTATAAAGCTATTGAATTAAAGTTAACGTATTTATAAAGTTAACGAAACGAAGTTAACGAAAAATAATATTAACGGGTTTTATGGCTCTTATCGAATATGGAAAAGTTAGTTTTTAGGTTATGATGGTAGATTATAATTTATAATTAATTTTAGTTAATTTAGAATAATTTTATTTATTATATAAGAATTAATTTAATATATATATATAATAATGAAAGAATGCTAAAGGAAAATAAACCCACAAAATACGATGAGGCAAACCCAGTTCGAACACGGGTCTGTCAACCCACATAAACACAAACAAACCAGTTAGACTATCTTGCAATTTAATTTTAAAATGGTAAAAGTTAAATATATATCATTGTCACTAGTTCATCATCTTCCCTAAAGAAACCCTAGATTTCAATCCCCTTAATCCGTTCAATGTTGACTTGCTTGGTTTGTGATATAGGACTTGTATCTAGCCTACATAAGAGCACAAGAGCTTGAAAAGTTGATTAGAAAGGCGGAAACGAACCAAAACCGCTAAGGTAATGCCGAAACACTCGCTTACGGGCTGTTTAGGTTAAGGTTGTTATGTGCATATTATTAGGCCTTGAAATTTTGCAGGGACATCAGGGACCATGTCAATGAGTCCCTGTTAAATTTTGGTAATTTTTCGACCATCCGAGAATATTTGGCGAATTTATTACCGAATTGGGACGTTTATTTGGGAAAAATAGCTAAAATACTTCAAAAATTATGAAATTTTTCTGGAAACTCAGATTTGATATATTTTCAGCACATATGAATTTTAGGATCATTTGGAGAAGTCTAAAGGTATTTTGTGTATATGCGTTCGTGTGAATTTTTATAGCCAAATTTGGGTCGAAAAGAATATCGCACGAGCTTTTTACATTCTGGAATTGACATGATTTGAGCATTCAGGAATTTTGGTGGAATTTTTGAAAATTCTTTGGGATAAACGGACGATTTTCAGGCGAAATATAGCTGATAAAATGAATTTTTATAAATTAATAAATCAGTAAAAAAATTCCAGAAATATTTTTATAAAATCTACATATTTTAATTGATAAGTGACTAAATTTTCATAATTTAATGATTAATGGTTAATTAATTATGCTAATTTAAAGATTAAACAAATTTAGTTTTCATAAAAACCGGCAAGTTCGCGATTAACGAATCTGCGGGAATATCAAAACACCAAGAGTGATCAAAAATCATATTTTTGGACTAATTAAGTAAAAACAAACTTTTCTATGAGAAACCTGGACAATCCGGGTGGATTGTGCGCGTTTATTCTTAAATCAAACTGAATAAACGGAAACGGGCCCCGTGGCTAATCTGGGACCCCAGTATGTGATCCTTCTTTATAACTTAATCATTTTGTTAACCAATACGTTTACCCAAGCTTATTTTCCCATAACTGTTTTCTGAACGCGTAAACGAACAACTTGGCCCAGCTGGGAAAACGGAAATCTTAGCCAAGTTCAGTTCTAAGTATTAGACATTGAACAACATCACAACCTACGCCTATTGCCACTTTCTGGGCATTCCAGCTATACCTAGATTAGTTTTACATCCCAGTTTAGTATTGAGATTATAATAATATTAATATATTAATATTGATTATAGGAACTACTGATAACGGACCGAACAAACCACGAGCAGATACAGTACTGATTATCTAATAAACCGTGGGTTTCATGACCCCACTTCTAAACTGTTTTACGAACTTTTGGGGTGAAAAGCATGTTTGATTACATATACATACCTGAAACTTGTAATGATGTGAATTATCTAAGTGCTAACACACGAAAGTCCCCACGATCATAGTGATTAACTTCGAGCCGGTGGCTTGTGAATAGTACTATTGGTTTGACAAACCCAAACGAAATCGGCCTGGTTGCCGTGTCACATAGCGCCATTTGCACATGACCATATTTATACAAACAGGCTATGTAGTGTTAGACATAGCTACCGGGGCATGTTGTGGGTGGAAAGGGGCCACAGTGGTTGATTGAGCGTGGGAAATGGTTGCACGCCGCACATACAGTCAAGGCTTCACTGTAGCTTAGCATAATTACATCATTTACATACATACATACTTATTTCATGATTACAAGTGTTAACTTGTGAATACTCATTACTGTTTTCTTGAAACTCGTGAAACTCACCAACTCTAGTAGTTGACCCGTTTTAAACTGCTTTTCAGGTGTACCTAAATCGGAATGATTTGGTAATCTGTTACTTGTCCAAGGTGTGTGGTTGATGCTATGTGAATAGAGGCAAGGGTGTTAGTAGTAAGAACGTATAGTTAACGAACTAGTTTTGTTTGTATCACCTAGACTGTAAAACAATGATAGAACAAAGAAATGTAATATGTTGTAAATTAGTTTGTAATGTTTCTTTATAAACAATGTGTTGATACCAGAGGTGTCTGTTACATTCCCGTTTTACGCTTCCGCATTATGCTAGTCGGGGTGTGACATATGTACACAAACAAGACGATAAAAAAAGGGCTTCTAGAACCACCCCCTTAATCTCGATAGGAGCAAACCTTGATATTTTTCATACAAAGTCTTTATTCTCATCCAAGAGCATAAAAACCTAATACCTAGCTGCTGCTCACATCCTGTTCTTTTAGTTTCCAGCAAGTTTACCAGGTAAAAGTTTAATTTGATCCATTATAACTTGATTAAAAATTTGATTATACACATATAAACGTATTATGAATACCAAAAATTAATCCTAACCATGCAAAAATCTTAAAAATTGTCCTTAAATGTGTTTTGATCTTTTTTGGCCGTAAACATGGATTAGAGGGTTTAAACGACTTTTTTACGGTTCAAAAGTTCGGTTTAAAGCCCTAACCGAAACCCTAAGTTACAAGGCTGCTATGTTAATTATGCATGCTTGGTTTGTGATATAGGACTTGTACCTATCTTACTTAGAAGCACACGAACCTGGAAATTGGATTAACAGAGCGAAAACGGACGAATACCGCAAAGGTAATGTCGAATTACTCGATAACGGGCTGTTTAGGATTCGATTGTGATGTGTATATTGTTAGCTTGTAAAATTTTACAAGGACATCAGGGACCATATGAATGAGTCCCTATCCGAATTTGGTAAATTTTCGACCATCCGAGAATATTTGGCGAATTTATTACCGATTTGGAGCGTTTATTTGGGAAAAATAGTTAAAATGCTTGAAAAATTATGAAATTTTGTGGTGAACTTAGATTTTAGGTATTATGATCACATATGAAATTTGGGGTCACTTGGAAACTCTAGATATGTTTTGTGCATTTGCGTTTATTCAGATTTTCATAGTCGTTTTTGGCTCGAAAATGATATTTGGTTAGATTGTTAGCTTCTGTAATTGCTACAGGTTATTTTGGAAAGTGTTTTGGTCACTCAGGAATTTTGGCGGATTTTTCATAAATCATTTGGTATAAACGGATGATTTTCGGGCTAAATATAGCATATAAAATGATTTTTTATAAATTTATAAATCAGTAAATAATTCCAGAAATATTTTTATAAAATTCTACATATTTTATTTGATAAGTTTCTAAATTTTCATGATCTAATGATTAACGGATAATTAATTATGCTAATTTTAAGATTAAACAAATTCAATTATGACAAAAACCAGAAAATTCGTATTTAACGAACCTGCTGGAAAATCAGAACATCAAAAATGATTAAGAAGCATATTTCGGATTAATTAGGTAAAAACAAACTTTTTGCGAGAAATCCGGACAGTTTGGTTAGATTGTGCGCGTGTTTCTCCGAATCAAACTGAATAAACGAAAACGAGCCCCGTAGCGAATCCAGACCCCCAATGTGTGATCTTTCTTTATAACTTAATCATTTTATCGACCAACACGTTTACCCAAGTTTACATCTCCATAACTGTTTTCTGAACGGATAAACGAACAACTTGGCTCAGATGGTGAAACGGGAAAACTAAGCCAAGTTTGATTTTAAACATCAGACATTGAACAACATCACAATCTAAACCTACTAACACTTTCGGGGTGTAACAGCTATACCCAGATTAGCTATACAGCCGAGTCTAGTATGAGGATTATAATGATATTAAAATATTGATGTTATTATATATTAATTATAGGGACTAAGTGATAGCAAGGGAAACGAGCCCCGAGCTGACCTCGCACTGAGTTCCTACAAAACAGTGAGTTTCATGACCCATCTTTTCAAACTGTTTACGAACATTTTGGGGTGTGTTAGGACGTATTTTGTGGTTTATGCTTGTTGTTTTGGGCTTAGTTTCGGATAATTTGGGCTTTTGATTGTAAACCGAGATCTGTTGATCTCGGTGGGCTTTTGGGTAGTTTTGGGCTTAGTTATTAGAGTATATACATAGAATATATGTTAACAGTTTAGGGTTGTTCAGGCCTTAAGCACCCAACGTATAATATACGTATGTTTTGAAGCTTCTTTATTTTGTTTAGTGTGTTCTTGTTCGTTTCTCAGAGAATCAACTTAGTGGTTAGTTTTCGCCTAACTGTGAAGTATATTGATATCACGTTGAAAGATCCGTCACGGGACTTACAATTGGTATGAGAGCCTATAGACCTATTTTAGGCTCGTTTTTGGTGATATCAAGGATTCTGTTGTTGATCTAAGGAGGTTCTGTTGTGTTGAAGGTTTCTGGATCTCGAAGATGACTTTTCTTCGTGTTCTTCGGGTGGTGAAAGCTTAGTTTGGAATAGATTTTGGTATATCTCATATTTAATTTGAATCCCACTATTCTCGGGATTTAGTTAAATATTCATGATTTGCCATATCTTGAGCTGTTCTACGTTCTCGGGTTGATTTCGTAGTTTTCTGGAAGATTTCAAGGTTCTCGGTAAGCATTCAAATTTCGGGAAGACTTATAAGTTCTCAGGGTGAATTCGTCGTTCTCTAGAAAGTTTGTGTGTCCTCGTATATTGTTGACTGTTCTCGGTCAACATCCCGTGTTCTTGGACGAAATTTGCTGTTTTCGGTCTTCCTATTAAGTTTTCGGTTAAGGATACTATGGATCAATCAGATGTCAGTATGTCCTCAAATGCATCGCTCCATCAAGAGCTTGATTCCATCATGGGAACTACCACTCGTGTGCCTCATTTACTGAAATCAGATGGGTTTGCTGAGTGGAAATTCAGATTTGAGAAGTACATGAAATCAAAGGATGCAAAGATGTGGAGGAGCATATTTAGCGGTCCTCGGGCTATTACCTATCAAAGAGAGGGCTCCGAAGAGGTTGAGATAAAGCCAATTGAGTTGTATACTAATGTTGATTTTGAGATTGTTGAAGAAGATGAGAAGGCTTTAGCCACCTTGACCATCACACTTTCACTCGAAATTGCTTTGGGATTTAGAGAGTTGAACTCCGCCGAAGGACTCTATGAGGCTCTCATTGAGGTGTTTGAGGGTAATGAAGACATGAGGAGAAGTAGGCAAGATCTCCTTAGACAAAAATTCAACATGTTCAATCATGTGTTAGGAGAATCTTTGGATAAATAGCTTCACCGGTTCATCTCGTTGATCACGGAGATCAGGTCTGCAAGTATCAATCTCACATCTGCCGAGATCAACAACAAGCTGGTTAACTCACTGCCTCAGAGTTGGGACCTGAATGTAGCTGTCAGCAAGAAGACCAAGGATCTGTCTAGATTGACACTGTCGGAGGTTATGGAAATCATCAAGGCTTGTGACATGGATGACAAGCAACATGCCATAGAAAACCGGATAATCAGATTTTTACTACTAAGCTTTCGGCCTCTCAGGCGGAGCTTATGGTTAGACCTATATCCGATTTGGAAATCAAGGATGCTTTTTTCTCGATTGGAAATTCCAAAGCGCCGGGGCCTGATGGTTTTTCCTCGGCTTTCTTCAAAAGTTCTTGGGATATTGTTGGGAAAGATGTTTGTTTGGCGGTTCATGAATTTTTCAGAAAAGGAAGTCTCCTTAAACAGGTTAACCACACTATTATTGCCCTTATTCCCAAAGTGACCACCAGTTTGACTCCTAATGATTTTCGTCCCATCTCGTGCTGCAACACTTTATATAAATGCATTACCAAGATTATCTCGGTTCATATGATGAAGGGTTTGGAGTCGTTAATTGATATCAATCAGTCTGCGTTTGTTCCTGGGCGTAGGATTTCTGATAACATTCTTTTGACCCAAGAATTAATGCATAATTATCACACTAATAATGGTCCGCCTAGATGTTCTTTTAAAGTTGATATCCAGAAAGCTTATGATACGGTCAGTTGGGATTTCATTCGTGATATTCTTTTTGGGTATGGTTTCCACGACAGGATGATTCGTTGGATAATGGAGTGCATAACCACTTCTTCCTTTTCGATATCCGTTAATGGGAACTTACACGGGTTCTTTAGTGGTAAAAGAGGTCTGAGACAGGGTGATCCGATGTCCCCTTATATCTTCACGCTGGTTATGCAAGCTCTCACGTTAATTCTGCATCGAAAGGTTCGTATTGAACGATCGTTCCGTTTTCATCGTCATTGTGAAAAATTAAATATTATCAATATTTGCTTTGCGGATGATTTGTTCCTGTTTGCTCGAGGTGATGTGAATTCTGCTAAAACTATTATGGGGGCTCTGAATGATTTCAAAGATATGTCCGGGCTTACTCCGAGTGTTCCGAAAAGTACCGCGTTTTTCTGTAATGTCCCGGACCGCGTTAAAAGTGGTATTCTGAATATTATGCCCTTCGTTGAAGGAAGGCTCCCGGTTAAATACTTGGGAGTTCCTCTTATTTCTACGAGGTTAAATTACCGTGATTGTAAGAGGTTGCTGGATTGTATGGAGAGTCGGATTGGAGATTGGAAGAATAAAACTTTATCTTTTGCGGGTAAACTTCAGCTGGTCAAGTCTGTTCTGTCGTCCTTATATATTTATTGGTCTGCTGTGTTTTCACTCCCTTCTAGACTTATTGCTGATCTTGAGAAACGGATTAAAAATTTCCTTTGGGACTATGGTCACAATAAGGGAAAGCATAAAGTCTCTTTGGATATTGTGTGTCAGCCGAAATGTGAAGGTGGTTTGGGTATCCGGCGTATCCGGGATGTCAATAACTCTCTTCTGGTTTATCATATTTGGAGTTTAATCAATGGTCGTAATTCGTTGTGGGTTAAATGGATTCATGAGTATAAAATGAAGGGGCGAAATTTTTGGAGCTTGCAGATTCCTAACTCGTGTACTTGGGTGTGGAGGAAAATTCTTCAGTTTCGTCCTCGTATTAGACAGTTTATTTGGCATGAAATTGGTAATGGGAGATCTACTTCAGTTTGGTATGATAAATGGGATGATCTTTGTCCTTTAAGTGATTATATTAACCCGAGAGCTATACATCGGGCTGGCTTGTCTTTAGAGACCTGTGTCAATGATGTTGTTCATCATAATAACTGGGGTTGGCCGCCTGATTGGATTTTGAGATATCCAATTCTTTCGAACTTAAAAGAGGTCAGTATTTGTCCGGATAAGAGGGACAAGATCGTGGTAATGGATGAGAATGGGACTTTAATGAATTTCTCGGCTTCAGGAATATGGCATCTTCTTTGGAGACCGGCTGATAAGGTGTCTTGGGTGCATGTTGTTTGGTTCTCTCAATGTGTTCCAAAACACTCCTTTATGTTGTGGACTGTGCTTCATGATAGGTTGAGCACGCAGAATCGTATTATGGGGTGGAAAATTGGTGGGTATCCAAATCATAACTTGTATTGCTGCCTTCTTTGTAATGGAGAGCCGGATTCTCGTAATCATCTCTTCTTCGAGTGTAAGTTCTCTTCTGAGGTTTGGAGTATTGTAAAAATGAAAGGGAAGTTTCAGGGGTGCAGGAATGGTTGGGCGAATATTCTTCAATATGTGTCTCAATTTGGAATGTCCAACTCTATTGATAATGTTGTTAATCGGCTGTTATTTGGGGCTTCGGTTTACATTATTTGGAAGGAGCGAAACAACCGGCTTTTCAAGAACTCTTTGAAGACTCCTAAGATTGTTGCGGACGAAATCATTAGGGGTACGCGCCTAAAGCTTATGACTCTAAAGTTCAAGAATTCTGAACGGGTTAATCGGGTTCTCGAGGATTGGCACTTTCCGCGGGGAGTTTCCCACCAAATTGATGATAATGGTTGATTTGTTTTTGTTTTGTGTATTTACTTGGTTCTTGTGTAAGCTTTAGCTGTGTTTACCAGTGTTTGGTGGTTTTGGTTTTGTTTACTCTTGTATGGCATGTCATACATGAGAACTAATATGGCACTCTGTCATATTACTTGTACTTTTTTGGTTGTGTGGAATGCATTTAACCGGGTGAATCCCTTTACCCAAAAAAAAAAAAACGTTTGTAAGTGCATAGATTTGGTGTCCGCAGCTGTTCGAATAGGCTAGGGGTAGTTTAATCTTTATGTTAATGTATAAAGGCTCATTCGCTAAGGATGTTTAGCGAATGAGGCCTCATTCGTTAAAGACTAGGGACATCCGTTAAGTTAGGAGCCCATTCGTTACTATAGTGTAACGAATGGTAGCTCATTCGTTAAGGTATACCCATTCGCTAAGGGTGTTTAGCGAATGGGGCTATGGAAAGACTTATTCGTTAGTATAGTTAACGAATGGACATGCTTATAAATAGGCCTTCCATAGTTAGTTTGCAAAGATATCTGTGCCATGTTTATGTTTATGTAACGTTATGCTGCCGGATTTTCTATATAACGTATTCTGTGCCATGTTTTCCCTACAAACATAACGATTGATTGCGTGAGAATGAATGGTGAATAGTATTGTTGAATGATAAATTAAGTGAACGTGGGTGAATAACGTGGTCTATAAAGGCCATGGGTGAATACCGTGGTTTGTAACGGCATGGGTGAATAACGTGTTCTGTAATGGCCATGGGGAATAACGTGGTCTATAACGGCCATGGGGATAACATGGTCTGTAACGGCCATGAGGATAACGTGGGCAGTGGAGGCCACGAGGATATTGTGGGCGGAAGGGGGGCCACAATGTTTCGTGATACATGATAAATACTATATATGTGCATAAATATGTATATATGTGTATGTCTATCTACATGCTATGTGAATAGGCGTAGGAAATAATCTGGTGTAGGAAATACTAATTATTTGTGTATACCCTGTGTAATGTTGGATTTCACGTGGAACCGTTGTGGGCGGAAGGGGTGCCACGGTGGTTGATGTTACGTGGAACCGTTGTGGGCGGAAGGGGGGGCACAGTGGTTGATTTTACATAGAACCATTGTGGGCGGAAGGGGGGGCCACAGTGGTTGATTAAACACAGAAATTGGAAACACGTAGTACGAACAAACAGTCACGCTTTTATCCTAAATTCGAATTTATAATATAAACTTACATGCGTGCATATGTACACACAGAGACACAGCTGTACATATATACAAACGTAAATACAATTTTTATATACGCGCGTACATGCAAGCTACGACTATGTGGTATGCAGAACTGATTTCGTTAAAACTTATGAAACTCACCAACTATTCATAGTTGACCATTTCTTTAATCATGCTTTTCAGGTAATCAGAAAGGTGGAGTAAATTGCTTATGTGTTACATGTTTGGATTGTGATCGAAGCTGTGAGCATTTGAGTTAGAAGTAAAGTAGTTGGAGAGCTAGTTTTGATTGTATCACCTAGTTAGTAAAAGATGTTAGAACAATGTAATATATTGTAAATTAGTTAGTAATGTTTCTTTATGAGCAATGTATTTGATACCAGTTGTATCTGTTACATTTCCGTTTTACGCTTCCGCAAATCGCTCAACGGGGTGTGACTGAAGTTGGTATCAGAGCCACTAGTTATAAAGGATTAGGTTATCCCTTAGGATACTTATAATATAACCGTAGGCTCGATTATATATGGGAAAGTTAATAATGAGTAACGATATATACTGATGGATGCCGAGAAGAACTCTTAGGGCAAGTGAGTTATTATGGTCCGGAACGTAGTAACAAACTTGCCTGTACGAGGAGTTCAGGGAGAAGTCGTTGGACATACAGATATGTAAAAATGGCAACATATGTGCATAAAGATAATGTGGAATATATTTACAACGTGCATACGTGCTTATTTGAAATGAGGTATATGGATACGTGTACGTATGGTACTATCGATAATATTGAGCCATACGGTAACGAATATTATATTCGGTTATAATCAATATTAATTCCTATTATAATTAAAATTATATCGTACCAGAAATTTATATATATTTTATTATAATTAATATTATACTTGTTCATAGCAAATAAAATATTTTATTTCACCATAATTTATAATATCCTTCACTCTGATCAAATCATCGAAAAACGTTCTTTTATGACTAACTAGTGCACCGAAAGATATCGAGATCGGATAGTTTTACGACAAATGAAGAACCGGTGTTTTTTGTAAGCGAGAATACGAGAATGCTTCAGCAAGTTCAAACTAAATCTGGCAATGTGACGGAACCATAAAGGGGCTTAATATACAAGGCCCGGGAACGAACCTTGAGAGGCGTGACCTACAGATAACAATTTCAAGAGAATGTATATATAATACTTCTCAGCCCGGGTCTAGCTTTTATATTATAAACTCATTTCTATGACATTAATCTAATCTATTTTCCGGTCATCCTCCATTTCTGTTGTTCAAAAACAAACACCATCCCTAGGGGAAATACCTAGTGACAAGCCCGATTTATCAAATTATTAATATGATAATTACCAAAATTGATTCTTCAATTCTATAAACAGACTGTGACTACTGATACATATAATATTCTAATGATATTTCAAAAAGAAATATTAATAATAATAATTTCGTTTACATATCACCAGTATAACTAACTCTGATGAACCTCCTTAACTAGCAAACTCTTTGAAACATCTATGTACGAGAACCTCCAACCTCTCCTATATTTTTGCTATCCAAATTGGTTATTATAGGAGAGAACCTCATGCTCACGAATCGATGACGTGCCTGACTGGAATGAGACATACTTGCCCCAACCAGTAAACTACCAATTTAGTAGACCTAGCGTGCTTGCGTGTACCAAATGACCTGGCGAAGGAATATATTCTATAGTTATATTTAACGACCTCTAAGGGTCTAGTGGAATATACGAGTGCATTTCCATTATAACGCACTGATTAAACTCATATCGGTCATATGCTCAATTATGAAAATGTCGGAACAAAACAATTGCCCAATGATGAAATCGTACCGGAATAATTGTTGTACAATTGGGGAACCACTCATAATTGCTGTAGTGTGTCCATGAATAGATAAGGATAGTACGGTATTGTGAGTATAGAATTTTCTCGATACTCCATGCAAGCATCTAATAGTGTGTGCGATGCTGATATGGAGTACAATTTGGGCTATCCGTTACAATACTGACTCTTACCGGGTTAAAATTTCTTGTCACTTGGTGGTAACTCTTAATATATACATACAGACAACGACCTCTATTAGGCTAAATCTATGTACCATCCCTAGTATGAAGACTTGGGAACAGATCCGTGTGATACATATGTGTTATTTGAAATACCTGATTACTTGTTAATATGATTTCTTTTGTGATGAGCTAAGTAGCAAACTGTTGATAATTGTGGTATAACTGGTTATTGTTATAGAATGGCCCCGAAGAAAAAAATTACACTATCTGAGGCAGATTTGGCCGAGATGATTGCTCGGGAACTACAAACAGTACTTCCGACAGTCGCAGCACAATTCGCTGCCGGTATAATACAACTATGAATACAAATCAAGTGCCGAACACTAGCGCGACTGTAAATGATAATCTCCCGGCAAATACTAATACAACTACAAATGCTTCCCCGATAAATGCTAACGCTGTCGCAATTAATACTCCCTAGTTGAATACTAATATTACTCATAATCTCCCACCGAACTTGAACAATAGTGGTAACAACCAAAATCGCCCACAACACGGATATCAACTTAAGAACTTCATGCTATGTAAACCTATGGAATTTAGCGGTACTGAAGGACCAAATGGACTGGTAAAGTGGATCGAAAAGGATGAATCCATCATTAATATCACTAACTGTCCATCAGATTGTATTGTCAAATTCGCTACTTCTACGTTCATGGACCACGCGTTAATGTGGTGGAATACTGTTGTGCTAATTCGGTGACAAGAGGCAACCAATCGTGTGTCTTGGACAAAACTTAAAAATCTTATGATACAACACTTTTGTCCGATAAACGAAATTCAGAAATTAGAACAAGAACTTTGGAATCTAGAATTGAAGGTTGCAGATCACTTGGAGTATACCCACAGCTTTAACGAACTGGCTCGTTTAGTTCCACGGTTAGTCACCCCAGAATCTAAACGTACTGAACGCTACATTTGGGGTTTAGCCCCCAAAGTCAGGAATTTGGTTAATTCAACTGGCCTCGTAACTTTCGAAAATGCCGTGTTACAAGCCGACATTATGACTTCTGATTTGGTTAGAAGTGGAATACTGAGAATGCCCGGAGAATCGTCTGGTACAAAACGAACCAAGTATGAGGTGAAGGTACAAGGAAGACAACAGAATAAACTTACACGCACCACGATACAAAATTACACCATTACCAATTCTAATGTGAAACTAGAGAAGTACAAAGGGCTTTTGCCAAAGTGTGGATAATGTGGTTATCATCATATAGGTGAATGTAGAACAAACGGGTGTTATAGATGTAGCAAGGTGGGACACTATGTCCGTGATTGTAAAACCATTGTAAACACTACGAACCAGCCATCTCAAATACCACAGCCGAACCATCCACAACTACCCTGACCACAACCAATTCTCATACAACCAATACAATTAACCCAACCTATCCTAAATCACCCTATTTGCTACGAATGTGGTGGTACAAAGCATTTCAAAAGAAATTGTCCCAAGTTAAGTGGAGAGCAAGCATCGATGATTAACCAGACTAGAGGTTGCTTTCGTGATTGACACGAGTGGAACACGACCAAATCCAAACGTAATAGCAGGTAAATTCACAATTTTTGACTAGCGCGCTTCACATTGAATAACACATGTACCAATAAAAGTCTCATTTAGTTAACTTTCTATATTTATAAAAATATATTGATCAGTAAATTAACAAACCCTTATGACATAGAACTCTCTAACGGCAAACCTATAACCCAGTTAACCAAACAAACCGAAATTATTCATTCTTCCTAAAATACTAACCATTCCTTATTAACCCACTCCTGGTAGAGTTGAAGAATTTCTGGTGTAATAAACATGGACTAATTATTTGAAACCAAAAATGGAAATCACATGTAAAGAAAAGACTATCATAATACCTCATCCAAATAACGAAATGATTGAAATACAAGACGGAGGCCCCAGAACCGAAAATGCCTTTCACATCCTATCTTAAACTAAATACTAAAACGGTTACATCAAGGAGTTCATGTAAACCCCAATGAGATGAAAACTTTTCAGTGATACTTAAACCTTGTCCTCATAATTCAAAAAGGACCGAGATTATGAATGGAAAATGAAACAAATTAATAGCATATAACCCCAATGACTAAACACGAATGAAAAGAACTATACTATCCGTGACCAGAAATATGGAACGATTACTTCGATACCCAAGATCTGGGGACATTACTTGTACACTACCAACGGTACAAGTTACATAAACCGCGAAAACCTACGAGTTATAAGTAATTAAAACGAGTTAAGTAAGAGGAAATGGAGATTAGATTGAATTGTTAAACGATCATAACTTTGAAAACCAAAGAAATTCCTTACTACCAGGACCGAAACTTGAACTTCAAGCTTTTACAGCCTCAATAACCGGGTGATGAACAAAGAAAAGTCAGGCCAGATGTTCGGTTAGACTGAGTGCAATGTAAATATGTAAGGGAAATTTATGAAGGAACTGGTATGAGATTGATCATAAGCGCATGTGTTGTAAAGTCGTGCACTATAATAAGTTAAGGTGGAATACTAAAGATCCTCAGGGACGTAACAATAGTTTGAAATACCCAGTAAAAAGGGGAACAAACTACAATGGACCTCTTAACATATGTTCCTGAAACATCCCAAGAAAGCAATGTAAGCTGAATGATAAGTTCCCCGACTAATCCACTCTGAATACCTTCTTTTGGTTTGTAACAACTACCCAACTGAAAAACCCACCTTAACAAAATCTTATCCTTGGTGAGCTGTGCATGAAACTTTAAATCTCTAATCGACTTGAACACGGTCTGTAGTCCTCTAACAAACAATCAAACCAAATAAACTATTCAAACATTAGAGGAAAGTGAGGCGGTAATTTCAATCCTCGTACCCTAACAGCTATCGTAATATTATACAAGCGGGTATATGCTACATTATACGAGCAAGAATATAACGCGCCACCTTATTCAATTGAAAATTGACGACCCTAAAATACAAAAGTCCGATTTGATTTCTGAAATCATAGATAAGGCTCGTAATATTACAAACAAACTGACAGCCGCCTGAGGCTAACGAAAAGACTATACCGATATATGGGAGAAGATGACGATTCTTGAAAGGTGTTAGTTGAGTTAATGAAACCGACGAGTTAACTTGAAAACTGTTCCAAATTGCCTCGAAGATTAACCCCGTAACGTATTAAACAAAATTATTTCACTCCCGATATTTTATATATATCGAATCAGAATGAGTGACATACTGACAGGGCGGATGTAGTACCACCTAACTTGTATACAACTAACTCTATAAAGGAACCTGTGAAAATGTTCAACAGGGAAAATCAAACAGGTACGACTCAATAAAATTTCATTGAATAAGTTCGGTGGAATCCGCAACGGGGAATCAAACGTATTCGGAAACAGAAAGAACAAATTACGAAACAAATACTTATAAATTGTTCCTCTAAAGGGGCATAATTAGCTTATGGAATTTCGGGGATGAAATTTCTTAACTGGGGTATAATGTGACATTCATAACAAAATAGAATATGCCTTAGTATTCATTTATTGAATAAGCGATTAACCGCTTATTGCGTATCGAGCAAACGATTAACCGAACGGGTCTGGTTATGATCAGGATATCCTGGGGGGGGGGCATCTATAACTGATATGCATTTAATATAAGCCAATATAGTGATATTAAAGCCATAGAATGATAGCAAAACAGTTAAACGAAAACATGCTCGTTTAACTACCTGCTATGGATTTTAACATGAAAGATAGTTCCGAAACAAGCATTGTATCATCCGTTAAGCCGAAAAAGATCTACCAAACACTTGTTGGGGATGTTTTAAGCGATCCGTGAAAATGTTTTGGATTTTTACAAACAAATACTATGTTTTTCTAAATTTACAATAAAATGGCCGAAAAACACATGTTTTCACACTGTTTGTCACACCCGATATATTTTTCTTGCCAAAAACTGAACCCGAATTTAAAGTGGACTTTGTATTTAACATATATGTACACAAACAAGATGATAAAAAAAGGGGTTCTAGAACCACCTCCTTAATCCTGATCGGACCATAGGGGGGTCCCCCCCTTGATATTTTGCATACAAAGTCTTTATTCTCATCCAAAAGCATAAAAATCTAATACCTAGCTGCTGCTCACGTCCTGTTCTTTAAGTTTCCAGCAAGTTTACAAGGTTAAAGTGTAATTTGATCCATTATAACTTGATTAAAAACTTGATTATACACATATAAACATAGTATGAATACCAAAAACCAATCCTACCCATGCAAAAATCTTAAAAATTGTCCTTAAATGTGTTTTGATCATACACATGGTTAGAAATCAGAATAATAATCTTTTTTGGCCATAAACACGGATTAGAGGGTTCAAACGACGTTTTTATGGTTCAAAAGTTCGGTTTAAAACCCTAACTGAAACCCTAAGTTACAAGGCTGCTATGTTGATGATGCATGCTTGGTTTATGATATAGGACTTGTAACTATCTTACTTAGAAGCACACGAACCCGGAAATTGGATTAACAGAGCGAAAACGGACGAAAACCGCAAAGGTAATGCCAAATTACTCGATTACGGGCTGTTTAGGATTCGATTGTGATGTACATATTGTTAGCTTGTATAACTTTTCAAGGAAATCAAGGACCATATGAACGAGTCCCTGTCTAAATTTGGTAATTTTTCGACCATCCGAGAATATTTGGCGAATTTATTACCGATTTGGAGCGTTTATTTGGGAAAAATAGGTAAAATGCTTGAAAACTTATGAAATTTTGTGGGGAACTAAGATTTGATGTATTATAAGGACATATGAAATTTGGGGTCTTTTGGAAAACCCTAGGTATGTTTTGTGCATTTGCGTTTATTCGGATTTTGATAGTTGTTTTTGGCTCGAAAATGATATTTGGAAAGATTGTTAGCTTCCTTAATTGCTATAGGTTATTTTGGAAAGTGTTTTGGTCACTCAGGAATTTTGGCGGATTTTTCATAAATCATTAGGTATAAACGGATGATTTTCGGGCTAAATATAACATATAAAATGATTTTTTATAAATTTATAAATCAGTAAATAATTCTAGAAATATTTTTATAAAACTCTACATATTTTATTTGATAAGTTTCTAAATTTTCATGATCTAATGATTAACAGATAATTAGTTATGCTAATTTGAAGCTTAAACAAATTCAATTCTGACGAAAACCAGCAAGTTCGTGATTAACAAACCTGTTGGAATATCAGAACATCAAAAACGATCAAGAAGCATATTTTCGGATTAATTATGTAAAAACGATCTTTTTGCGAGAAAGCCGGACAATTTGGTTAGATTGTGTGCGTTTTTCTCCGAATTAAACTAAATAGACGGAAACGAGCCCCGTAGCGAATCCAGACCACCAATGTGTGATCTTTCTTTATAACTTAATAATTTTATCGACCAACACGTTTTCCCATGTTTACATCTCCATAACTGTTTTCTGAACACATAAACGAACAACTTGCCCCAGCTGGTGAAATGGGGAAACTGAGCCAAGTTTGATTTTAAACATTAGACATTGAACAACATCACAATCTAAACCTACTAACACTTTCGGGGTGTAATAGCTATACCTAGATTAGCTATACAGCCCAGTCTAGTATGACGATTATAATAATATTAAAATATTAATATTATTATAATATTAATTATAGGGACTAAGTGTAGCAAGGGAAACGAACCCTGAGCTGACCTCGTGTGAGAACCGAGCCCCGGTGCGGAAGCGTGAATAATGTTCGTTATTAACGGAGGAGCTTGGATCTGAGCTAGGATCGAATCGTATTCGCTCTTGAGAGGGGGTTTTGGACGGATGAGTGGTGTTTGGGAGAGAGAGCCTGAATCGATTACAATGAACAATAGACTGGACGAACAAATATATGCAATCAAAAGATTATCAAAAGATTATCATACATAGCACTCAGACATACAATAAAGATCAGCCACCTCCAGGAGAGCTCATCCTGGAGGCAGCGGCTCACTCAAAGAGATAAACCCTAGATCTCACACAGTACACAATACACTCATGCTAGACAAATTAGCAAATACATCTATTTATACTAGTCTAGCATGTCTTGGTCTTCAAGCCATCCACCCTTGGTTGAGACCAAAAATATTAATTATTTTTCACCCATAATTATAATAATTCGATGCGTCGGTCTAAAATATAAGTCCCAACAATCTCCCCCTTAGACCGATGCCATCGAATTTCAACTCTATGTGATCAGCAAATAATCTTCCATTCTTCATATCCGTTTCTTTCCTTGTAAGTCATCTTCAAACCTTTCCTTTGCTAGGTATGCTCGATGAGTGTCTTCTAGTAGATTTTACTTGGAATATATTCTCTTTCGAAGAATACATATTCCCTTTGAGTAAGCTTCGTTCCTCTTGACTTGTTCAAGCTTTGCTCGAATAAGTCCATCGAGCAAGCTCATTCTTCTTGATGTCTTCAGCTTTTCTTATTCAACAATCTTTAGCATGCTCGGATGTAAATCTTGCTCGGTAACTGAATTGTGCTCGAAGTCTTTGCTTTGATTCATGTGACATCCTCTTATTGCATCCATGCTCGTCCCCCTGTGCTCGATCATCCTGTGCTCGTAACACTTGGTTAGAACTTGTATGATCAAGCTGTTTGCTCAATTGGCAATCCATGCTTGATAGAATAATACTCTTGCTCTTTGAAGTGTAGCTTGCTCGAAGCCTTAACACTTAGAGGAATCAACCATTTAAGGTTCAGAACCTTGCTCGAAGTAGTAAATCATGCTCGATCGTACCATACTCACAACCAATGAAACATCTCTAAAGAATCTTGGATTATTGATCAACTTTTCCTTAACTTGAGTCTTTTCACTTGATTTGAAGCAAGAAATTTGCAATGAAATTCAGGAATTTTAACTCCCCCAATTTCGTTGCAATTGTCTTTAAAAATTGTGTCTTCAAATCAAGTATGGGTGAAATAACCTTGACCATCCTTATCAAGATTGTTGATTCTGTAATAAACAAAGATAAACAAAACATTATATGGTTGACACTCATAAGTGATTAAACCCGTGAGCTTGGTCAACCCTTTTTCTTGTAAAGCTCTTCGATGAAGTTGTGAAAAAATGATAAGGCTTTGATTTCCTTTTGCTTGTTGATGATTGGATAAAATTTACCAAAATACACATGGTATATATCTTCCGTAAAGATCAACTTGGTCAAACGGTCAACGGCACCAAAAATCTCAAGTGTAATTCATTCATGGATTATCGGTTCACGAGCACACATAAGTCAAAGTCCTTTCACGAGCAAATTTTTTTTTTTTTTTGCTCGAGCATGGACGTTGCTTAAGAAAATACTTGGTCTTTTTCTCACATCGAGCATGCTGGAGGGCTTGCTCGAGGCCCTTGCTCAAGAAAATAAGTCTTTTTCTCTCATCGAGCATGCTGGAGAGCATGCTCGAGGGCTTGCTCGAGAAAACACTTGTATTTTTCTGTTGTTACTCGAGCATGCTTCTGTCTTTACTCGAGCTTGCTCGATACCTTGCTCGAAAATACTTGGTCTTTTTCTGTCTATCATCGAGTATGCTCGAGACATACTTAAGACATACTTGAGACCATTCTTATCATGCTCAAGACATCCATACTTCTTTTCTGCATCATCAATCAATGACTTTCCAATACAGAACCTGCTTGAATATTCCCTTTGCATCTTTTTTTTTTGGGTAAAGGGTTTTACCCAGTTAAATTCATTCCACACAACCAACAAAGAACAAGTAATATGCCAAAGTGCCATATTAGTTCTCATGTATGACATGCCATACAAGAGTAAACAAAACCAAAACCACCAAACAAAGGTAAACACTGCAAAAGCCTACACAAGAACCAAAGAAACAAACATAACATAAACAGATCAACCATTATCATCAATTTGGTGTGAAACTCCCCTCGGAAAGTGCCAATCATCGAGAACCCGATTGACCCGATCAGAATTCTTGAACTTTAGAGTCATAAGCTTTAGGCGAGTACCCTTAATGATTTCATCAGCAACAATCTTTGGAGTCTTCAAAGAGTTCCTGAAAAGCAGGTTATTTCGTTCCTTCCAAATTACGTAAACCGATGCCCCAAGTAACAGCCGATTAATAACATTATCAATAGAGTTGGACATTCCAAATTGAGACACATATTGAAGAATATTCGCCCAACCATTCATGCACCCCTGAAACTTACCTTTCAATTTGACAATACTCCAAACCTCAGAAGAGAACTTACACTCAAAGAAGAGATGATTACGAGAATCCGGCTCTCCATTACATAAAAGGCAGCAATACGGGTTATGATTTGGATACCCACCAATATTCCACCCCATTATACGATTCTGCGTGCTCAATCTATCATGAAGCACAATCCACAACATAAAGGAGTGTTTTGGTACACATTGAGAGAACCAAACAACATGCATCCAAGAAACCTTATCAGCCGGGATTCGAAGAAGTTGCCATATTCCTGAAGCCGATAAATTCATTGAAGTCCCATTCTCATCCCTTACCACGATCTTCTCCCTCTTTTCCGGATAAATACTCACCCCCTTTAAGTTCGAAAGAATTGGGAATCTCGAAATCCAATCAGGCGGCCAGCCCCAGTTATTATGATGAACAACATCACTGACACAGGTTTTTAAAGTCAAACCAGCCCATGTATAGCTCTCGGGTTAATATAATCACTTAAAGGACATAAATCATCCCATTTATCATACCAAACTGAAGTAGATCTCCCATTACTGATTTCATGCCATATAAAATGTCTAATACGGGGACGAAACTGAAGAATTTTCCTCCACCCCCAAGTACAAGAGTTTGGAATCTGCAAGCTTCAAAAATTTCGCCCCTTCTTTTTATACACATGCATCCATTTAACCCACAACGAATTACGATCATTGATTAAACTCCAAATATGATAAACCAGAAGAGAGTTATTGACATCCCGGATACGCCGGATACCCAAACCACCTTCACTTTTCGGCTGACAAACAACATCCCAAGAAACTTTATGCTTTCCCTTTTCGTGTCCAAAGTCCCAAAGGAAATTTTTAATCCGTTTTTCAAGATCAGCAATAAGTCTAGAAGGAAGAGAGAAAACAGCAGACCAGTAAATATATAAGGACGACAGAACAGACCTGACCAGCTGAAGTTTACCCGCAAAAGATAAAGTTTTATTCTTCCAATCTCCAATCCGATTATCCATACGATCCAGCAATCTCTTACAATCACGATAATTTAGCCTCGTAGAAATAAGAGGAACTCCCAAGTATTTAACAGGGAGCCTACCTTCAACGAAGGGCATAAAATTCAAAATCCCACTTTTAACGCGATCCGAAACATTACAGAAAAACGCGGTACTTTTCGGGACACTTGGAGTAAGCCCGGACATATCTTTGAAATAATTCAGAGCCCCCATAATAGTTTTAGCAGAATCCACATCGCCTCCAGCAAACAGGAACAAATCATCCGCAAAGCAAATATTAATAATATTTAATTTTTCACAATGACGATGAAAACGAAACGAGCGTTCAATACGAACCTTCCGATGCAGAATTAAAGTGAGGACTTGCATAACCAGCGTGAAAATATAAGGAGACATCGGATCACCCTGTCTTAGACCTCTTTTACCACTAAAGAACCCGTGTAAGTTCCCATTTATGGATATCGAAAAAGAAGAAGTGGTTATGCATTCCATTATCCAATGAGTCATCCTATCGTGGAAACCATACCCATATAGAATATCACGAATGAAGTCCCAACTGACCGTATCGTAAGCTTTCTGAATATCAACTTTAAAAGCACATCTAGGCGGTCCGTTATTAGTGTGATAATTATGCATTAATTCTTGGGTCAAAAGGATGTTGTCAGAAATTCTACGTCCAGGAACAAACGCAGACTGATTGATATCAATTAACGACTCCAAACCCTTCATCATACAAACCGAGATAATCTTGGTAATGCATTTATATAAAGTGTTGCAGCACGAGATGGGACGAAAATCATTAGGAGTAAAAGTGGTGGTCACTTTGGGAATAAGGGCAATAATAGTGTGGTTAACCTGTTTAAGGAGACTTCCTTTTCTGAAAAATTCATGAACCGCCAAACAAACATCTTTCCCAACAATATCCCAAGAACTTTTAAAGAAGGCCGAAGAAAAACCATCAGGCCCCGGCGCTTTGGTATTCCCAATAGAGAAAAAAGCTTCCTTGATTTCCAAATCGGATATAGGTCTAACCATCAGCTCCGCCTGAGAGGCCGAGAGCTTAGTAGTAAAAATCTGATTATCTGGTTTTTTCAATGGTTGCATATCCGAACAAAAAATGTTCATAAAATGATTAACAAACACCGAAGGAACATCCGATCCCTCATATAATTGGCCCTGACCATCACTTATAGTATCAATACGACATCTATGGTTTCGCATTTTCAAGGAATTGTGAAAATACGCAGTGTTAGAATCACCAAGCTTTAACCAATCGACTTTAGCCTTTTGTTTTAGGAATTCTTCCTCATCTTTAGTTGCCTCATGATAAGCCTTAAGATAACTACTCTGCTCCCGAATCAACTCCAAATTAGTAGGGTCAATGTCAAGACGGGTTTGACAATCATCAAGAAGGGTTCTTAGATCATTAGCTTTCTTGTGGAAATTGCCTTGTCGATGCAACAAAGAACGGATTGGATGTTTTAAGTTTTGGAGTTTCTTTACCACGCGTAACATGTAATAACCATTCACCTCAATTTTCCAACCGTTAGCAATAATATCATTATAACCTGGTTTACCAATTAAGAAATTAGGGAATTTAAACGGTTTAGGCTTACCTTTAATAAGAGAGGGGAATTTCAATAAACATGGAGAGTGGTCTGAAATCCGATATGGAAGGAACACCGCCGTTGAATCATTAAAAATATCCATGAATTTAGAGTTTCCCATCACCCTATCAAGCTTTTTGAAAAGACCCATACCCGTTCTCGGTTTATTGTTCCAAGTGAATTGGAGCCCGACCCCATTTATATCCTCAACTTCAATGTTCTTAACACAAGCACGAAAATCAAGCATCCCAGTGGATATTTTGGAAGAACCATGTAATCTGTCTTCCAAATTAAGAGCACAATTAAAGTCTCCAAGTAAAGCCCAAGGTTTATCACGAGTGAATTGTTTATGAACTGCAAGATTATGCCATAACTCCCTTCTTTTCAAATAACAATTTTCAGCATACACGAAAGAACAATACATCGCCTTATTATCCAACTTAAACTTTAACTGAACGTGAAGAACCTGGTTCGAATAATCAATAACCTTTAGATCAACCAGATCCGTATTCCACCCCACAATAATCCGAGTACCTTTATCACAAACACTACCATTGCTAGTCCAATCGCAAGTGTTACAAATCTTCTTACAAACATCAAAAACCGAATTTAATTGTACGTGAGACTCAAGAATAGCACACACCTGAATATTATTATCTTGGATTACCTTACGAACCTCTTTTTGTTTAAGAGGGCGGTTCAACCCTCTTATATTCCATGTAGCAATAGTACCCATTAAACACCCAATTCACCGGGTGTGCTTGCACCCTCAGAATCAATATCCGCTTTCATACTGTTAGCCACATCCGTAAAAAGCTCCTCCACATCATCCTCATCTTCATCACTTTCTGGTTCATCCACCAAATTACCAAACCGGTTACTAGTTTGGACATAATGCTTTTCCTTTGACTCAACCCCCACAGCCATAGAAGTTGTAGGTTTACCCACGGGATGATTAGTGTCTTGGCTTTTAGAGGATGGTTTATTTACAGGTTGTGTCACAGCAGGTGTAGCTACCGGTCGATAGACAAGATTATGTTTCTTGACTTGCGTAATAACTTTTTTCTTTCCCTTCACCCTCTGGAAACCATCATCATTAGTGACTTTCATTGGTTCTTCATTTAACTTTTTATGATGAACATGTTTCGGGCATTGAGTGTTCGAATGGCCAAACACTTCACATAAGGAACATCTGGGGGGCTCCCAATCATATTCAATCTTAATCTCCGAGATCTTGTTTGACTCCCCCCACGTATCCGGAACAGCAACAACCAGCTTCCTTTTAATGTCCTGATTTGCATGAAGTTCAACTTGAACTCTAGCAAAACTACTTCTTCCCCACGATTCCTTACACATATTGGCAGTGTAAGAATCAACACTTATCGGATCCCCAATTCTTGAAGCGAGCAAACTTAGACCCTCCTCAGTAAAGGCACCCAGAGGAATATTCTGTAATCTGACCCAAACCGGAACAGACCGTATATCCTCCTTTTCCAAATCTGACTCCATAGTCCAAATATTAAGAATAATGGGGACATTCCTAATCATCCAAGGACCATCCTCAATCAGCTGCATCATCCCAACTTCCGTATGAAATTTGAAAAAGAAAAACCCTTTCGCATTCATCATAAGTCTCGTAAGCCCATATTTGTTCCAATTTTTCTTAGCAAAATACTCAACAACCGGAAAAGGAAGTCTGTTACCCAAAAAATAACCAAACAAAGTATTAGTAAACCTATCGTTAACTTTCTTGACAGATTCAACCGGGATAACCACATCAACTCCTTCCATTGTTGACTCCACATTTAATTTTCTTAATGTTACCTTAGTTGTCTTGTTTTCAAGTTGGACAACACTCACATACGAAGGCTTTGAATTTTCCATATTTTTCTCCTTTCCTTCATCCCTTTGAATATTTAAAGAATCAGATCCAAAAACCATGTTATCATCCGAAACAAAGGCTGAAAAACCTCCATCTTGTTGAGTAGTTAACGAATCAGATCCAAGAGCCTTGTTATCATTCAAAGCCACGGCTGAACAACCACCATCTTTGTTGATTACATCATTTAAAGGAACATTGAATGTTGTGTTTGCATCAAACGAAACAGACGAACTTGTAGCATTAGGGTTTCCCGAGGAACCAGTTTTCAGAATTCCCCTACGAGGAAGAACCCCATCAATGTTGGTGACCCGATTGGCTGGAAACCCTTGCTTGATACGATCAACAAATCCATTACCACCCTTCTGCTCCATGCAAAACCCTAGAACAAAAATAACACCCAAGAATAAGAACCAAGAACAAGAACCAGAATTCCAATCAACAAATAACAACCAAGAACCAAGAACGGCTGATTACTTCTTAAACAAATCGGCTGCCCCAAGAAGAAACCCTAATCGGCCAAGGAAACCAAGATTCATGCAGCAATAAACCAAGAAACGGGCAAGAAAACCCTAAAACGACCAAGGCACCAAGACAAAACGGCCAAGAAACTCTTAATCGGCCAAGAAGAACACGGCTGCACCAAGATTCATGCAGCAAAAATCAAAAAACGGCCAAGAAAACCCTAATCGGAACACGGCTGCACCAAGAAGAAACCCTAATCTTGATTAACCACAAGATCCTTATTCAGTTAATAGGATTCGATCGATCTAACTAAACTATATCAATAGCCGTGATCAATAAGAAACCTACTAATCAATCAGAACCAAGGATTAGATCAAGATTGATGCAGCAAAAACCAAGAAACAGCCAAGAACCCTAATCGGTTCTCTCTCTAAGGTTCTCTCTTTTTGTGAAAATGCTGAAAAACAAAGATATGTAGCAAAATTTTTTTTCCCTTTGCATCTTCCATCTGCTGCTACAAACAATGATTAGATTGCTCCTGGTACATGTTCATTCTTGACTTCTACATATCAGATTGTACCAGCAGCAACGTTCTTCAATATTCCCTTTACTGTTCAAGCAGCACACTCATATCAGAAACAGTTATAAGCACATAAAACCCTAATTTTCAGATCAAGAACCAAGCTTCTTCATCTGAAATTAATCGTTGTAGTAATATCCCAGTCATCTCGATATCAACCATCTATCTTCAATCTATCAACAGCCGTTATAGATTTGAAAATCATCTTCAATAACAGTTTTACCCCAAAACGAGCTAAAAACACTGTTACATCATATCTGGACCGATATGACCAAATAAACATGAAATTGATGTTGAATCTCCGAACGAGTCATCAACCCAAACATCAATCCACATAAATTTTACCCAAATCATCAAATAATTTCAAAACCCTAAAAATTTTTCAACAAACCTCATCGGTTTAACGTCCATGGTGGATTCAAGAGTGAGGTGAATCAGATTCAGCGGTTAGTCTGAATGATTCGGTGACCCGCTCTGATACCAAATTTGAGAACCGAGCCCCGGTGCGGAAGCGTGAATAATGATCGTTATTAACGGAGGAGCTCGGATCTTAGCTAGGATCGAATCGTATTCGCTCTTGAGAGGGGGTTTTGGACGGATGAGTGGTGTTTGGGAGAGAGCCTGAATCGATTATAATGAACAATAGACTGGATGAACAAATATATGCAATCGAAACATAAAGATAAAGAAGTGGCAACATGATTTCATTTATCAAAGATTCTCATACAAAGCACTCATACATACAATAAAGATCAGCCACCTCCAGGAGAGCTCATCCCGGAGGCGGCGGCTCTCTCATAGGGATAAAACCCTAGATCTCACCAAATACAAAATACACTCATGCTAGACAAATTAGCAAATATATTTATACTAGTCTAGCATGTTTTGGTCTTCAAGCCATCCACTCTTGGTTGAGACCAAAACTATTAATTATTTTTCACCCATAATTATAATAATTCGATGCGTCGGTCTAAAATATAAGTCCCAACACCTCGCACTAAGTGCCTATAAAACAGTGAGTTTCATGACCCCTTTTTTCAAACTGTTTACAAACTTTCTGGGGTGAAAAGCCTAGTTACATACGTTATCTATCTTGGAACGGTTCAGGATATAAGTTATCCAAACGTTTACATACAACAAGTCCCTACTAACATAACGATTGATTACGTGCGAATGAATGGTGAATAGTATTGTTGAATGATAAATTTAGTTAACATGGGTGAATAACGTGGTCTGTAAAGGCCATAGGTGAATAACGTGGTCTGTAACGGCCATGGGGATAACATGGTCTGTAACGGCCATGGGGATAGCATGGGTAGTGGAGGCCACGAGGATATTGTGGGTGGAAGGGGGGCCACAATGTTTGGTGATACGTGATAAATACTATATATGTGTGTAAATATGTATATATGTGTATGTCTATCTACATGTTATGTGAATAGGCGTAAGAAATAATGTGGTATAGGAAATACTAATTATTTGTGTATACCCTGTGTAATGTTGGATTTCACGTGGAACCGTTGTGGGCGGGCGGAAGGGGGCCCACAGTGGTTGATTTTACATAGAACCGTTGTGGGCGGAAGGGGGGCCACAGTGCTTGATTAAACACGGAAATTGGAATCACGTAGTACGAACAAATAGTCACGCTTTTATCGTAAATTCGAATTTATATTATAAACTTAAATGCATGCATATGTACACACAGAGACACAGCTGTACATATATACAAACATAAAAACAATTTTTATATACACGCGTACATGCAAGCTACGACTGTGTGGTACGAAGAATTGATTTCATTAAAACTTATGAAACTCACCAACTATTTGTAGTTGACCTTTTCTTTCAACACGCTTTTCAGGTAATCAGAAAGGTGGAGTTGATTGCTTATGTGTTACATGTTTGGATTGTTATCGATGCTGTGAGCATTTGAGTTAGAAGTAAAGTAGTTGGAGAGCTAGTTTTTGATTATATCACCTAGTTAGTAAAATATGTTAGAACAATGTAATATATTGTAAATTAGTTAGTAATGTTTCTTTATGAACAACGTATTTGATACCAGTTGTATCTGTTACATTTCCGTTTTACGCTTCCGCAAATCGCTCAACGGGGTGTGACAAGCTTGATGAGAGGATGCTATTTATACTGGTAATTTGAATGTAGTGTCGTAAATATCATTAATTTGTCCTTGGTCGTTTTCCGGCGAATGTCGCGGAAAAACTGAAATTAATTTAGTGATTGAAACCGTTATAGAGCAATTAAAGTGTTATTGACAATTATTATCGCAGTCTAAATTCGTTACTCAATTTAAACGGGTCAAAGACGAGTTTTAAAGCGTATAAAACGCTCCGCCGGAAAACCGATGTCACCGAAATATATATTCATCGGAAAAACGTGATTCCTGGGTAGTGGTTGGTGGTTTTATAAAAATATTAATAATTTAAATAATTTACACTTTGGCCCCTTAAAGTTTCATATTATTTTTAAACAGAAAATAAAGTATATTTACATAATAGACCTTGAACTTTAATAGGCTATATAAACTTTGTTAAAAGTATATATATTTGGAATATTTTCGTATTACACCCGGTAGCTTGCGGATTTTTTAAATTTAATATACTTTGAATCCCGGCGTTTCATTATTTAAACAAATTGAGTAGAAACGAACGAATTGCGAACTTTAAATTGTCGAAAACATTATATAAATGATGAACTACGAATAATGAACAAGGATACGCTGAAGCGATAAACCATGTCGGTTTAACGAATACGAATAAAACATTGACGACATACATAAAATAAACGAAACGAAACTTGAGAATATATATATATATATATATATATATAAATAAACAAAAACCGAAAGTTCAAAATGGGTTGGGTTTTCGGTTTTGAAAAGTAATGAATGTTACAGGATTCACAACTTTTAGAAATTTTATCCCGAAATTAAAATAAAAATAAAATTTTAAAAGAAAACAACTACTACGTGGAGTTACTTAAAAGATTTTAACAATTTTACGAATATATGATTAAATAAAAACAATAACGTCGATTTTTAAATGACCCGAAAGACGCCATAAATGGGAATATGACAAGGACACTTATATATAGAATGTACATGCGCCGTATCCACCATGCCCTTGTCATACACATTTGTCCCGTCTTTCAAAATCATTCCAGATTTCGAGTTATTGCACACTACGTACTTATTATGTCTTCCACGCAGGGACTTGGATAATTACGTGTTAACCCATAATTACCTTTATCGTCGGTTGGTCCACATAGTCTATCCCATTGTTTGGGTTTTAAAACATATACAATAAATACAATAAGTTCTTATGTGAAAACTTTGGAAATCAAGAATGATGAACTCTAGAAATCAAAGTTAATGAAACGTATAAACAGATCCTCAAGATCAAGGATCAATGAAAAATATGAAATCGTTAAAGTTTTAAATTATGTAAATGATGTTATCAAACTTATAACGAAATGAGTGAATCTCTTGAGTAACACCAAATAATTAGAATGACGAATGAAAACCATTGAAGTCAAGTATATCTCAATAAATGAAAAAGTGAAGTTGAGAATAATAAGGTAAATAAACGAAACATTGTGCTAACAAAATATAAATACGTAAGTCGACGAAGCATTGGGTCTGAGAATAAGCTAAAAAAAAAGAAACTTTAATAACATAATAGAGTATGTTCTTGGAGTTAATAATTGACTCGTTAAACAAATCAAAATTTTCAATAAAATATCAATGTGAATAGAGGCCACACTGAGATTAAGAATCACAAAATAAATAATCAAAGTGAAACATTCGTCTCAAATTGATTAAACATTGAAATCAAGAATAAATAATTGAAACTTCAAGATCAAAATAAAACGTTGATCATATTGATGAAACATTGAAATCAAAAATAACAAAATAACTCGAATAAAATATTGAGCGGAAATAGAACTAATCAAACAATCAAAACGATTCGTGCAAAAATAGTAAACTCAACATGTGCATGGTCTCAATTTCCACTAAACGATTATGCTTATGAGAAATCGGTTATAAACCGCGAGATTTAAGTAACAAAGTAAATCGATTCAAAGTGCAACATTGAATGAAAATAGTTCACTATATAACGAATAACCAAACTCAATATTTAGTTTGTAAACAACTCTTCAAAGAAGTTGATATAGAAAAATTATTTCAGTAACGTCCAAACAGAATAATATATATAAAAATATATATTCATGAAGAATAAAGAAAGGGAAAGAAAAGGTAGTTTGTGATGCATGTCTTCTCGAAGATGGGTTATGTAATGAAAGTTGTTATAGAGGCAGTGTCATGATTTCTTAATTGAAACTCATTGACGTTAACAAAGAAGGGAAAAGAAATGATTGTTAAAATTTGTTCAAGTTTGTGAAAATTGATTGTACAAACATGATGGTTATATAGCTCAAGGAAAAAAAATATTTATATAATAATTTGCATGATAATATATATATATATATATATATATATATATATATATATATATATAAATTTTAAAAACATTATAAAAATTTTATAAAAATTTTAATGTAAAAGAATTCCGGTTGCGTGGCGTCCTAGGAAAACATTATGTGAAATCGTCAATTAAATGACTAGCTAAAGATAAAACATTTATAGTGAATAACATAATAGCCTTACGGCTTAAAATTTGTTTATTGAGAAAGATCTTGCTTATTTTATTTTAAAGATGTTTTTGGAAAAATGATAATAATATTTATAAGGATATTATTAGTAATAATAATAATAATAGTAATGGCAATAATATTTATCGGTGAAATAGTAGCAGTAGCAATAGCAGTAGTAGTAGTAGTAACCCGTTTGGTTAAAATGGAATTCTTTTGGAAAAAAATTTACTTAAATTGTAAGGTCCCGAACCCCGGGAACCCTACAGTTGGTATTCATACAAAACGCTTATAAAAATATTTAAACTTGAAAATAGTTTATTCCATTAAAACAACCAATTCAGAGTATAATTCAGCAGAAAACATAAATAATAAAATAAGTTCCAAAACCCGGGAATTATGCCCAAAAACAATTTGAATGTATTTAAATAAATGTTAAAAAGAAATGTTTATTAATATTGGAACATCCGACTAAGCATGCTCTCCACCATCCAAGTAGCTTTGTGCACGTCCAAACGGTAATGCATCCACCTCCTAACCTGAAATCACACTAACATGCACACAAAGTCAGCTTGAGCTGAGTGAGTTCAAGTTTTAATAAATAACGTCAATAATAATAATCATAATAGTCATTCCCAAAGGTTTTAAACTATAAAAGGGATACATCAGTTAGGCCATCATCTTAGATAAATGAACATCTTTATAAGTGCATCCCTATATATAAAAATATATACATATATAACATCCAAGTAATAACATCAGGGTCGAGAAAACGTACAACCCAAACACGTAACATCAGGGTCGAGCAAACGTATAACCCAAACACGTAACATCTCATCAACGTATGCAAACACAAAGTAGGCATACGTAACATTTGTAGTCGATACGATTACATCGCCAAATATAGGCCATACAATAATATATAAATACATACTATAAATGATATTATAAAAATTTTAATGTAAAAGAATTCCGGTTGCGTGGCGTCCTAGGAAAACATTATGTGAAATCGTCAATTAAATGACTAGCTAAAGATAAAACATTTATAGTGAATAACATAATAGCCTTACGGCTTAAAATTTGTTTATTGAGAAAGATCTTGCTTATTTTATTTTAAAGATGTTTTTGGAAAAATGATAATAATATTTATAAGGATATTATTAGTAATAATAATAATAATAGTAATGGCAATAATATTTATCGGTGAAATAGTAGTAGTAGCAATAGCAGTAGCAATAGCAGTAGTAGTAGTAGTAACCCGTTTGGTTAAAATGGAATTCTTTTGGAAAAAAATTTACTTAAATTGTAAGGTCCCGAACCCCGGGAACCCTACAGTTGGTATTCATACAAAACGCTTATAAAAATATTTAAACTTGAAAATAGTTTATTCCATTAAAACAACCAATTCAGAGTATAATTCAGCAGAAAACATAAATAATAAAATAAGTTCCAAAACCCGGGAATTATGCCCAAAAACAATTTGAATGTATTTAAATAAATGTTAAAAAGAAATGTTTATTAATATTGGAACATCCGACTAAGCATGCTCTCCACCATCCAAGTAGCTTTGTGCACGTCCAAGCGGTAATGCATCCACCTCCTAACCTGAAATCACACTAACATGCACACAAAGTCAGCTTGAGCTGAGTGAGTTCAAGTTTTAATAAATAATGTCAATAATAATAATCATAATAGTCATTCCCAAAGATTTTAAACTATAAAAGGGATACATCAGTTAGGCCATCATCTTAGATAAATGAACATCTTTATAAGTGCATCCCTATATATAAAAATATATACATATATAACATCCAAGTAATAACATCAGGGTCGAGAAAACGTACAACCCAAACACGTAACATCAGGGTCGAGCAAACGTATAACCCAAACACGTAACATCTCATCAACGTATGCAAACACAAAGTAGGCATACGTAACATTTGTAGTCGATACGATTACATCGCCAAATATAGGCCATACAATAATATATAAATACATACTATAAATGATATTATAAAAATTTTAATGTAAATGAATTCCGGTTGCGTGGCGTCCTAGGAAAACATTATGTGAAATCGTCAATTAAATGACTAGCTAAAGATAAAACATTTATAGTGAATAACATAATAGCCTTACGGCTTAAAATTTGTTTATTGAGAAAGATCTTGCTTATTTTATTTTAAAGATGTTTTTGGAAAAATGATAATAATATTTATAAGGATATTATTAGTAATAATAATAATAATAGTAATGGCAATAATATTTATCGGTGAAATAGTAGTAGTAGCAATAGCAGTAGCAATAGCAGTAGTAGTAGTAGTAACCCGTTTGGTTAAAATGGAATTCTTTTGGAAAAAAATTTACTTAAATTGTAAGGTCCCGAACCCCGGGAACCCTACAGTTGGTATTCATACAAAACGCTTATAAAAATATTTAAACTTGAAAATAGTTTATTCCATTAAAACAACCAATTCAGAGTATAATTCAGCAGAAAACATAAATAATAAAATAAGTTCCAAAACCCGGGAATTATGCCCAAAAACAATTTGAATGTATTTAAATAAATGTTAAAAAGAAATGTTTATTAATATTGGAACATCCGACTAAGCATGCTCTCCACCATCCAAGTAGCTTTGTGCACGTCCAAGCGGTAATGCATCCACCTCCTAACCTGAAATCACACTAACATGCACACAAAGTCAGCTTGAGCTGAGTGAGTTCAAGTTTTAATAAATAATGTCAATAATAATAATCATAATAGTCATTCCCAAAGGTTTTAAACTATAAAAGGGATACATCAGTTAGGCCATCATCTTAGATAAATGAACATCTTTATAAGTGCATCCCTATATATAAAAATATATACATATATAACATCCAAGTAATAACATCAGGGTCGAGAAAACGTACAACCCAAACACGTAACATCAGGGTCGAGCAAACGTATAACCCAAACACGTAACATCTCATCAACGTATGCAAACACAAAGTAGGCATACGTAACATTTGTAGTCGATACGATTACATCGCCAAATATAGGCCATACAATAATATATAAATACATACTATAAATGATATTATAAAAATTTTAATGTAAATGAATTCCGGTTGCGTGGCGTCCTAGGAAAACATTATGTGAAATCGTCAATTAAATGACTAGCTAAAGATAAAACATTTATAGTGAATAACATAATAGCCTTACGGCTTAAAATTTGTTTATTGAGAAAGATCTTGCTTATTTTATTTTAAAGATGTTTTTGGAAAAATGATAATAATATTTATAAGGATATTATTAGTAATAATAATAATAATAGTAATGGCAATAATATTTATCGGTGAAATAGTAGTAGTAGCAATAGCAGTAGCAATAGCAGTAGTAGTAGTAGTAACCCGTTTGGTTAAAATGGAATTCTTTTGGAAAAAAATTTACTTAAATTGTAAGGTCCCGAACCCCGGGAACCCTACAGTTGGTATTCATACAAAACGCTTATAAAAATATTTAAACTTGAAAATAGTTTATTCCATTAAAACAACCAATTCAGAGTATAATTCAGCAGAAAACATAAATAATAAAATAAGTTCCAAAACCCAGGAATTATGCCCAAAAACAATTTGAATGTATTTAAATAAATGTTAAAAAGAAATGTTTATTAATATTGGAACATCCGACTAAGCATGCTCTCCACCATCCAAGTAGCTTTGTGCACGTCCAAGCGGTAATGCATCCACCTCCTAACCTGAAATCACACTAACATGCACACAAAGTCAGCTTGAGCTGAGTGAGTTCAAGTTTTAATAAATAACGTCAATAATAATAATCATAATAGTCATTCCCAAAGGTTTTAAACTATAAAAGGGATACATCAGTTAGGCCATCATCTTAGATAAATGAACATCTTTATAAGTGCATCCCTATATATAAAAATATATACATATATAACATCCAAGTAATAACATCAGGGTCGAGAAAACGTACAACCCAAACACGTAACATCAGGGTCGAGCAAACGTATAACCCAAACACGTAACATCTCATCAACGTATGCAAACACAAAGTAGGCATACGTAACATTTGTAGTCGATACGATTACATCGCCAAATATAGGCCATACAATAATATATAAATACATACTATAACATCCCAAGGCCTACCATATACTAGTAAGCCTATTTAAAGTAGTTTAAACGTTTCATCATGTAAAATCACTTAGGTGTGCATGCTAGCCCAAAATCTTAAAAGAGTAAAAAGGGGGCATCATGAACTCACCTGACACGAGACACGGATTCACCACGAGCTAGAGAATCCCTAAGTAATCCCAAGACTCAAACACCTGCCGGTTTACATTCAATCAATACTAATGACATCAAGATGAATCGTTTATCCTATGAGACGTTCTAACGGGGTTCGGGTCACCTAAAGCCTCGACCTCATCAAAATAAATCACAACAGCCCCCGAGGCCTCACATTCACCAATACGACCCTTAGATATTCCCGAGAATAAAGAATTCCCAAATTACCCCCGGAAGCACTAGGTGATACCAATACGCGCGTTTAAGAGTCGTTTAGGCCGTTAACATCCAACTCAGCCCCGTGTGGACCCATTATGATAAAATCACAGCCAACAAGTCCACACGACGCTACACGAGTCAAATGGGTCGGTAACTCGCAAGTACAACGCACCAACTACTCAATAAACGCAATTGTGCGTTGTACCGACCCGCTGGAGCAACCGACAACCAATTCAGCCACATAACTTATAAAAATGATTTTTCAACAGTCCGTACATCAAACCAAGTTCCCCCAAGCTGAATTGGTCGTTAATCACTTCCACCCTCGCGTTAAACGCAACAAACTACAATTCTAGTCAACCGAACACTAACAATCAAGCTACAACTAGTTGTCCAATCTGAGGAACACCAAAGAACATGATTTTTAGGTATGATATACGGGACATACCTAGGAATATTGTGGTGCAAAAACAGCCCCGACAAGAACAAAATTGAACATCCACCGGTTAAGCCTAAAACGAACTTCTCAATCAATAACAAGTAAAACGTGCAGATTTTAGCATGCGAAGATGCATTTAATTACATAGGATAACCTTTGAAATAAAATACTAAATTTTTACCAGAGTTTAATAAATGTCTTAGGTTTATAAAAATATTTTTATTATATTTTTCTAGTGGACACAAAAAGTATAAAACTTCCTGCAACACAGCAAGATACGTGCAGCTATTTCAGTGCGCAACAAAATGGTTTTATTTTTATAAAATTCATTACCAAACCAAATTAAACGATTCCAATTGGGTTTTATTCTTAACTCAAAATATTAAGTTCCAAAAGTGGAATCAACTAATTTAGACTTGTTGAAAAAGATTTATGATGTCCGGAAGACAGACCAGAGTCCATCATCCCGCATCAGCTTTGACACTCGATTTTTTAAATTCATAAAAACCATTCAAATCTTGTCCAAAAATTACATATTATACCTTTTTGGAAACTAGACTCAAATTAGAACATCATGGAATCAAGAATTGATCAAAAACAATGGATTATCATCGCATTACAGACCCTACAATAAATGTATACAAATCTGTCATCAAACTGTTATCATCAAAACTCAACCCTAACGTGTTCGATAACGGGTTTAATGGTGAAAAGACTTGCATGGATGTTAGACTAACCTTTAATTGATGTCTTACGCTCACGACTTGGCCGGAAAAAGGAACATCGCAAGGGGGGGGGCTTGAAGCTGCCGATCGGACAAGAGTGGCTAGGGTTAGGTTTTGTTTTTTTTTTGTTTGTTTATTGTTATAATGTAAAAATGTTTCATCCCAGCCCCTCAAATTTGAAAGATTTGGCAACTTGAAAGGAAATATTAGATAACTTAACATACCGGGAAGATGGTCGGGTTAGCGAAAGATGCCAGATAACTACCGAGAAATATACATACTCTACATGCTTAAAATCTTTAAACCGAAAATTAACGGGTGTTACATAAATATACATCGTATGACAAAATATTTTTTGAATATGTGAATACATATATTTATTAAATGATTATTTTAACGTAATCAAGATTTAACATTTCAAGTAGAAGGTGTCTATAAAAAGAGATAAACGTGAAGAAGTATGCATGAAAAATTGATTTATTTAAAATTTTTTCATGGTAGATGAGTTTGAAAGCACTAGGTATTGACGTCGGAAAGCAATAAACTTTTAAAACGACAAGGAATGAGTGGTAAGTTATTGCATGGTGGAATCAAGTTAGGTTTTTCATAGTATTGCAGGTGTGTTTGAGTCGTTACAATTGTAGTAGGCTTGAATGTACGAGCTTACGGTAAGGTAAGTGGTTAGGTAACAGGTCGCAGGAATAGATGGGTGGTGTTGAATATGTGTAGTTTCGTGGCAAGAGTTGATAAGACGGCTGAAATTATCATAATGTGGAGCACATCGACATTGCGGTAGCAGAGTGGTGGAACAGTACGTGTTACACAAAAGGATGGGTTCTCATGTGAAAATCATTGTTGGGTAAGGTTTGAGTATCCAAGAGTTATGTTGGGTTTGGATTGACTTAGGCATAGCTTCGGGGTTTGAATGTGTTGTTGTATTGATTGTGGTCGGGATCATGATGGTCATTTGCTTGATTATCTGGGCTGTCATTTTGTGGGTTGGGTTTTGAGGGTGATGTTGAGAAAAACGAGAAGACATGAAGTGTGAACAATTCTCGTGACGTTGGACGTAAATACGAAATTTTTATCAAAAATAAAAAGAAACATTACATGAACAATTCTTAAAATGGGAATCCATTTGCATAAATCATGAAAATAAATAATGAAATACAATCGCATGAAACAAAATTTTGAAATCGAAATTGAAATGCTTATGAGTCAGCATAAAAGTTTTCGCAATAATAATCTCGTAAATCTTTGAATAAACATATGAAAATTACATCAAATTTTGAAATGAAAATACAAACTTATTTTAAGTAGTGAAATCGAATTGAAAATCGAGTGGTCATAACTTTTCGAATTTTCAATTAAAATCAAAACAATAAACGAATTATATAAACAAAACGAATTGAAAATAGACAATTCATGCATCACCATGACTTTTCAAATTCTCAATTTTAAAACACACGTGAAAATGAGTACTGAAAATCGACTATTCATGTATCACCATTACTTTTTAAATTTTTAATTTTAAACCCAAAATAGTAAATGAATATATAAATAAAAGAAATGAACTAAAATTCGACGATTCATGTATCACTATGACCTTTCGAATTATAATAAATAGAGAAAACGGGTTAAAACTCGACAATTCGTGTAATAGCACAACTTTTTAGAAAGTTCTATGAATATATAAACTCAGAAAACGAATTAAAACTCGACTAACCACATAACCCAATGACTTTTAAAAACGATATATGCAAAATTAAGTCTTCGAAATCACACGTTGTATGAATCATCATAAATTCTATGTTCCTATAAAAATCAAAAAATGCGTAATCAATTCAAATCAAAAGCTGGTTATTCGTATATCACCACATATTTTAAAACATTGAGGGTAGGAGTCATACGTCGCATGAACCACCATGACTTGTATGACATCCATAGGAGTGTAACCATATTCTTTTCACATAGAGAACATGGTAACGTTTGAAAACATAAAGTTGTGATTCGTATGGCGTTTGGTGTGGTATGCTTTGGCTTAATAGGTTTCATGCCCTTTCAGAACTCTCCAGGTAAGCAACCAGATCAGCGACTGATTGGATTTGTACGCATTGCTTATCCTTAGGTTTTAATAACCTTGGTGTCAAGAGTTCGGAAAACAAGCACGTCCCCCCTACAGTTTACTACTTACCCGCCACATAGAACCGTCTTTATGAAGAAGAAATATCGGAAAACCGAAATAAAATCGACTGAAAATAATTGAAAATCTTCGATTTAGGCCTAAGCCTTGGACTTTTGTGTGTGCTAGTTTAAAAGAGGCGTAACTGAATCAGCAATAATAAAGTAATATAGCATGTGCATTCGAACAATCACATAGGGCCCACATAATTTCTAACCATGCAACCCTAAATAAACAAATAAGCTATAACTAACTAGGGCACTACGTCTAGTATCCTATTTTATAGTCACAGATCTGATACCAATCTGTAACACCTCGGCTAAAGCGGAAATGCCTGAGTGTGACGTACAGATTGTTCAAAACACATGTGACATTATTAAGTGACAATATTATCATTAATTGATTTAAACATCATATACACAAGTTTGAAATAAGAAATACAAAGAAAAATAAGTACAACTATACACTTTGTCCATTTGTTTAAATAACCTAAGTCTAGTGTCTTCTTCAAATTTCGTCCCCTAAAGTTTGTACATGTAGAATATGCATTAATAATGTGAACTATATGAATAGTTGGTGAGTTCACACAGTTTTATATAATACATAAAAACCATACAATTTTATGAAACGTGTGAAATGCGCAAATAAGGGTTCTTTGTAGTCGATACAATGGACCTGAGTGTAAAGAACAAACGAAGGTCCTTTCCAGTTGGTACACAACCAACGTACTCAGATATGAGGCCCCTTTTCCACTCGATCCAATGGATCTGAGTGCAAAGGGGGGCGTATGATCATACTTATTTAGCTAACCACTTGAAATCAAAGCACGTAAACAATTAATCAGTAAACACACAAGTACATGTAGTGAATTGTAGTTCGTAAGTAAAATCGTAAATACTTGAAGTTGGTATGATACATATACTACCCCCAAAGATATGAAAACGTTTAAAAAGGGGCCTGAGAAACTCACCTTGAAATCGAAGATAAACATGCAATAAAAGCCGAAAATACGATAACGAAACAGAGGCAACCGAAAGTACTTTAAAGAATCCGAACGATTGAACTTCTCGAACTATAAATAAAATAAATATGAATATTTTATGACCAAAATAACGAGATTATTAAAGTTAATTATTGATTTGGTTTCGGGAGTATTTCATTATTTTAATATTTTAATATTTTAAGGAATTTATTGTATTATAATATATATTTTTAAGCTTAACGGGATTTGTAATATATAATAATAAAACTAACGCTAATATGGTATATTACAAGGCACAGATTTTAAATTGTGATCTTATCTTGAAAATAACTATGATAACGAAATAAAAGCTAACGAATTATAAACTCATTTTAACGGTTTTAATTATTTTAATACTATTTAATTATTATTATTATTATTATTATTATTATTATTATTATTATTATTATTATTATTATTATTATTATTAAAAGACTTTAATATTTTTGGAATACGAATTTCATCATTCAAATCTATCTCGAAAATGTCACACCCCGACTAGCACAATGCGGAAGCGTAAAACGGGAATGTAACAGACACCTCTGGTATCAACACATTGTTTATAAAGAAACATTACAAACTAATTTACAATATATTACATTTCCTTTTTCTATCATTGTTTTACAGTCTAGGTGATACAAACCACATTAGTTCGTTAAGTATACGATCTTACTACTAATATCTTTGCTTCTATTCACATAGCATCAACCACACACCTTTGGGCAAGTAACAGATCACCAAATCATTCCGATTTAGGTACACCTGAAAAGCAGTTTAAAACGGGTCAACTACTAGAGATGGTGAGTTTCACGAGTTTCAAGAAAACAGTAATCAGTATTCACAAGTTAACACTTGTAATTATGAAATAAGTATGTATGTATGTAAATGATGTAATTTTGCTAAGCTACAGTGAAGCCTTGACTGTATGAGCTGCGTGCATCCATTTCCCACGCTCAATCAACCATTGTGGCCCCTTTCCGCCAGCAACATGCCCCGGTAGCTATGTCTAACACTACATAGCCTGTTTGTATAAATATGGTCATGTGCAAACGGCGCTATGTGACACGGCAACCAGGCCGATTCTGTTTGGGTTTGTCAAACCAATAGTATTATTCACAAGCCACCGGCTCGAAGTTAATCACTGTGCTCGTGGGGAATTTTGTGTATTAGCACTTATATAATTCACATCAATACATGTTTCAGGTATGTATATGTAATCAAACATGCTTTTCACCCCAAAAGTTCATAAAACTGTTTAAAGAGTGGGATCATGAAACTCACGGTTTAGTAGATAATCAGTACTGTATCAGCTCGTGGTTTGTTCGGTCCGCTATCAGTAGTTCCTATAATCAATATTATAATAATATTAATATTTTAATATTATTATAATCCCAATACTAAACTGGGCTGTATAACTAATCTGGGTATAGCTGGAATGCCCAGAAAGTGGCAATAGGCATAGGTTGTGATGTTGTTCAATTTCTAATACTTAAAACCGAACTTGGCTCAGATTCTCGTTTTCCCAGCTGGGCAAAGTTGTTCGTTTACGCGTTCAGAAAACAGTTATGGGAAAATAAGCTTGGGTAAATGTATTGGTTAATAAAATGATTAAGTTATAAAGAAGGATCACATACTGGGGTCCCGGATTAGCCACGGGGCCCGTTTCCGTTTATTCAGTTTGATTTAAGGAGAAACGCGCACAATCCATCCGGATTGTCCAGGTTTCTCATAGAAAAGTTCGTTTTTACTTAATTAGTCCAAAAATATGATTTTTGATTACTCTTGGTGTTTTGAAATTCCCGCAGGTTCGTTAATCGCGAACTTGCCGGTTTTTATAAAAACTGAATTTGTTTAATATTCAAATTAGCATAATTAATTAACTGTTAATCATTAAATTATGAAAATATAGCCACTTATCAATTAAAATATGTAGATTTTTATAAAAATATTTCTGGAATTATTTACTGATTTATTAATTTATAAAAATTCATTTTATCAGCTATATTTCGCCTGAAAATCGTCCGTCTACCCCAAACAATTTCCAAAAATTCCACAAAATTTCTGAATACTCAAATCATGTCCCACAACAACCTGTATCAATTCCAGAATGTAAAAATCTCATGAAATATTCTTTTCGGCCCAAATTCGGCTATAAAAATTCACATGAACGCATATACACAAAACACCTTTAGACTTCTCCAAATGATCCCAAAATTAATATATGAACAAAATACATAAAATCAGATTTCCCAGAAAAATTTCATAATTTTTGAAGTATTTTATCTATTTTTCCCAATTAAAAGTCCCAATTCGGTAAAAAATTCGCCAAATATTATCGGATGGTCGAAAAATTACCAAATTTAAACAGCGACTCATTAACATGGTCCCTGATGTCCTTGAAAAATTTCAAAGCCTAATAATTTTCGCATCACAAGCTTAACCTAAACAGCCCGTAAGCGAGTGTTTCGGCATTACCTTAGGGGTTTTGGTTCGTTTCCGCCTTTCTAATCAACTTTTCAAGCTCTTGTGCTCCTATGTAGGCTAGGTACAGGTCCTATATCACAAACCAAGCAGGTTTCATCAATAGAACAGCCCTTTAACTTAGAGTTTCGGCTAGTGCACAAAAACAAACTTTTGAACCGTAAAAATGCCGTTTCAACCATTTAATCCGTGTTTATGGCCAAAAAAAATTTCAAAACAGGTTCCTTACCATGTATATGATCAAAACATGTTTATGGACCATTTTTAGGATGTTTACATGGTTAGGAATGATTTTTAGCAATTAAGACATGTTTTTATGGTATTAATCAAGGTTAAACAAGCTTAAAAGCTACTTATTTAAGTTGTTACGTTAGGGTTTTGGAAGATTCCTGGAAAGATGACTTGCAGCTGTTTGGACTCCAGTTTTTTATCAAGTGAAATGAATAAAAAGCTTAGGTAACAAGTTTTATAAAAAAAATGGGGGGTGGGGTGGCTGGCCGATCGGAATTCCTTATTGGCCCATTTTAGGAGGTTTTGGCGCAATGATCGAGTTATACAAGCCCAAACACGAAAACCCCAGTCCAAATTTAGTTCAGGTTTGGTTTTTGGCGCGAAAAACTTATCGGGTGCGTTAAACAGCGCGAAAACGAGTGTTTTTCGGCTAGTTTTGTGTGAAATTATAATAACATACTATATGTTTGTAAAAATCAAAAATATTTTCACGGAACGCTTAAAATATTTCAAATAAGTGTTTGGTAAGTCTTTTTCGGCTTAACGGATGATACAATGCTTGGTTTGTAACTATCTTTCGCGTTTAAATCTATAGCGGGTAGTTAAACGAGCATGTTTCGTTTAACTTGTTTGTTATCGAACTAAGGCCATATTACTAATATTTTAGCTTGCATTAAGTGTATATCACTTATAGATGGCCCCCCGAGATATCTGGGTCATAACCCGACCCGTTCGGTTAATCGTTCGTTTGTTACGCAAAAGGCGTTTATTTGCTTAATCGGTAAATACGTACTGAGGTGTACCTTGTTTTGGCTCAAATGTCACATTCTCCCCTCATTAGAAAATTTCGTCCCCGAAATTTGATTATTCAACTTTGTCTTTGTTTGGAAACAAGTTCGGGTATTTCTTTTTAAATTCGGATTTCCGTTCTCACGTGAATTCGGGTCCCTGTTCTGAATTCCAACGAACTTTTACTAGAGAAATTTTATTGTGCCTTAGTTGTTTTATTTTTTCCTCTAATATTTCCACCGGTTCTTCAACGAAATTCAGTTTTTCGTTTATTTTAAATATTTTAATGGCACGATTTCGGTTTCGTCAGTAAGGCACTTTTTCAGGTTCGAAACATGAGAGACATCGTGAATAGAACTCAACTCCAAAGGTAATTTCAGTCGGTAGGCTACAGGACAGATCTTAGAAATTACTTCATATGGTCCAATGTATCGCGGAGCTAGTTTACCGGTTTTTCCGAATCGAATAATGCCTTTCCATTGGGATACCTTGAGGAATACTTTATCACCTATTTCAAAGGATAACGGTTTTATGCGAACATCGGCGTAGCTTTTCTGTCGATCTCGGGCGATTTTCAATTTGCTTGTGATTTTATGGATTTTTTCAGTAGTTTCTTGAATCAAGTCAGATCGTGTAATTTGGGTATCTCCAACCTCAGTCCAACACAAGGGTGATCTACATTTCCGCCCGTACAGCGCTTCATGTGGTGCTGCTTGAATGCTACTGTGATAGCTATTGTTGTACGAAAATTCAACCAGTGGAAGATGTTGATCCCAGTTCCCACCGAAGTCTAGTACATAAGCGCGAAGCAAATCTTCTAAGGTTTGAATGGTTCGCTCAGATTGACAGTCGGTTTGGGGATGGTAGGCGGTACTTAGGTCAATTCGGGTTCCCAAAGCTTCTTGTACGGCTTGCCAGAAACGAGAGGTGAAATGGCTATCTCGATCAGAAATAATTGAAACGGGTACGCCGTGTCGGGATACGATTTCATTTATGTAAATGTGAGCAAGTTTTTCGGTTGTGTAAGTGATTCGGATTGGAAGGAAGTGTGCGGATTTGGTTAGTTGGTCAACTATCACCCATATTGCATCATTTCCTCGGGAAGTTTTAGGGAGGTGTGTTATAAAATCCATGGTAACTTGTTCCCATTTCCATTGTGGTATTTGCGGTTGGTGCAACATTCCCGAAGGCTTTTGATATTCGGCTTTAACCTTCGCACAGGTTAAACATTTACTGATATACGTGGCTATATCCTTCTTCATACCAGGCCACCAATAATACTCCTTCAAGTCCTTGTACATCTTATCTATTACAGGGTGAATGGAGTATTTGGACTTATGGGCTTCGTCCATGATCAAGTCACGCAGATTGCTGAAAGTGGGAATCCAAACTCGGTTTTTGTATTATAAAATTTCATCGGTTCTTTCTTCAAAATTTTGTTCGGTCCCATGCAAGTTTTCATCTTCCAAGTGATCTCCTTTTAGAGCTGCGTTTTGAGCAATACGAATTTTTTCTGTGAGACTGGTTTGGACGATCATTCCAAGTGCTCGAACCCGTAGTGGTTTGATCCTGTCTTTTCTGCTCAAAGCATCTGCCACTATATTAGCCTTGCCCGGATGGTATCGAATCTCACAGTCATAATCGTTCAACAGCTCTACGCATCTCCTCTGTCTCATGTGTAGTTCTTTCTGGTAAAAAATATGCTATAGGCTCTTGTGGTCGGTGTATACTGTACATTTGGTGCCATATAAATAGTGCCTCCAGATCTTAAGTGCAAAGATAACTGCCCCCAGTTCCAAATCATGGGTGGTATAATTCTTCTCGTGCACCTTTAATTGTCGAGAAGCGTATGCTATGACTTTATTTCTTTGCATTAGTATGCATCCCAACCCTTTCCGGGACGCATCGCAATAAACTACCAGATCGTCAGTTCCCTCTGGAAGACTCAATATCGGGGCTTGGCATAGTTTCTATTTCAGCAATTGAAAAGCCGCTTCTTGTTCTTCTCCCCAGACATAAGCACGATCTTTTTGAGTCAAAAGAGTTAAAGGTTGGGCTATGCTGGAAAAATTAGCAATAAAGCGCCGGTAATACCCAGCTAAACCCAAAAATTGGCGGATCTCTTTCGGTGACCTTGGGGCTTGCCAATTTTTAATGGCTTCAATCTTACTCGGGTCTACATGGATTCCATGTCGATTAACAACGTGCCCTAAAAATTGAACCTCTTGTAGCCAAAATTCACATTTTGATAATTTGGCATACAACTTTTCCTGCCTCAACAACTCCAATATGGTTCGTAAGTGCTGATCGTGGTCCTCTTTGGTTTTCGAATATATCAAAATGTCATCAATAAACACGATAACGAATTTGTCGAGGTACGGTTTACAAACTCGATTCATAAGATCCATGAAAACTGCGGGAGCATTAGTCAGCCCAAACGGCATAACTAAGAATTCGTAGTGGCCATAACGAGTTCGGAACGCCGTTTTTGACACATCTTCCTCTTAAATTTTAACTTGATGGTAACCGGATCGAAGGTCAATTTTTGAGAAATAGTTTGCCCCTTGAAGTTGGTCAAATAATTCGTCTATTCGTGGAAGAGGGTATCAGTTTTAGATGGTAACTTTGTTTAATTCCTGGTAATCGATGCACATTCTAAAACTTCCATCTTTCTTCTTTACAAACAATACCGGTGCTCCCCAAGGAGAATAACTGGGACGAATGAAACCCTTATCTAACAACTCCTGTAACTGGTTAGATAATTCTTGCATTTCAGAGGGTGCCAATTGGTAAGGTGCCTTAGCAATAGGGGCTGATCCTGGGATTAAGTCTATGCGGAATTCAACCTGTCGGTTCGGTGGTATTCACGTACAACGGGAATCTCTTCTATGCATTTCTCATCAAGGTTCTTTATAGTTACGTTTGCCAAAAACACCTTACAACCTTGGCGTAAACATTTCAACACTTTGAGATGAGACACGAGAGTTAAAATCAAACCAGACTTCTCTCCCTGTACCATAATCATTTCACCTTCCGGAAAGGGAATTTTAACCGTCTTGTCGTTACACACAATCTCCGCCTTATACTTGGTTAACCAGTCCATGCCGACAATAACATCAAAACTTCCTAACTCTACCGGGAGTAGGTCAATAAGGAATGGTTGGTCATTAAGACTAATGGAACAGTTTTGGATTAATTGGTTGACAGTTATAGAGTTACCGTTAACGAGTTCTATAGTATAGGGATTTCTTAGTTCACTAACTGGCATATTACCCAGGGACACAAAACTAGTGGAAACAAAACTTCTATCGGCACCAGTATCAAATAATGCAGAAGCATATTGATCAGAAACAACGAATGTACCTGTTACAACATTCGGGTCTTGTCGTGCTTCCCCAGACCCGATAACGAATGCGCATCCCCAAGGCGCACTTGAAGTCGATGCTTGGTTCGGTCTAGCAACCATTCTTTGATTCAGCTTAGGGCAATTTCTTCTAATATGATCTGTACTTCCACATTCATAACAGGCGCGGTAGGTTGCTGCGGTTGAAGTTTGTTGGATAAGTTGTTGGCGAATTGGCTGAGGTATAGGTGGCGGTGGACGACGAGGTTAAGTTGTTTGAGTTGATCGGTTCACAATTTCTATGCCTGCTCTGCAATTAGGGGCATAATGTCCAGTTCCTCCACATTTATGACATACCGGCAGTCTGCATTCTCCCACATGATGGTAGTTACATCTGTCACACTTTGGCAGGGGTCCCTTGTACCTGTCTTGCTTCGTATCTGAACCGGTTATAGCATAATTTCTTATTGTTGGACGTGCACGTTTGCTTGATTGTCCTCCTTGTGCTCTCGTCCCGTAGTCAGTTCGTTTCATTCCCGTTGATTCCCCGGCCATTTTCAATACTCCACTCCTTACCAAGTCAAAAGTTACAATGCCGGTTTGAGTCACGGCATTCTCAAACGATGTATGACCAATAGCATTCACCAAACTCCTCACTTCCGGGGCTAAACCCCAAATATTTCAATTCGTTTGTTTTCAGGAGTTAATAACCATGGTACTAAACGAGCCAGTTCATTGAAGCGGTTCGTGTATCCCAAATGATCCGCTCCTTTCATTTCCAGGCTCCAGAGTTCATGTTCTAATCTTTGAATTTCGTTCTTTGGACAAAAATGTTCCAGCATCAGTGTTTTAAGTTCGGCCCAAGTCATATGATTAACCGTATCTTGCCCTCTTATCTGGACAGTAGTGTTCCACCACATCAAAGCGTGATCTGTAAACGTAGAGGCAACATACTTGACAATGTTTTCGGGTGGACAATTGCTGATATTGAGGACAGATTCAGTCATTTCGATCCATTTAATCAGCCCATTTGGCCCTTCAATGCCTTTGAATTCGATTGGTTTACAGGCCATAAAGTTTTTGATCGAATATTCCCTTCGAGGGGGATTAGGGTTGTTATTGTTATTGTTTGGGTTCGGTGGAGGATTATTGTTATTGACATTATTTACATCAGGTGGGGGATTATTTGCATTGGTAGGGGCGTTTGTATTAGGTGGGGGATTGTTATTTGTAACTGTTTCAGTGTTGGTTGGGGGAGCATTATTGATTGGTTGTTGGTTTGTTTGTATATTGGCATTAACACCGGCAGTTACTTGTGTTACAATAAGTGGTATTGCTGCCTACATTTGCCGAGCAATCATCTCGGCTATTTCTGTCTCAGTCATGGGGGTTGCTTTCTTTGGGGCCATTCTATAATGATAAACAAATATAAGCCAATTAATACTAATTCCAGTCTACAGCACTGTGTAATAATAATCACAATAAATGTTGTACAGATAAACCAGATAACATACTGACATTTCACAAATTGTTCTGTACATTGATAATAAGAGGTACATAGACTTAGCCTGATAAAGGCCAGTGCTTGCATGTATATATCAAAATCTGTCACTAAGTGACTGTTAGACTTAACCCTGTAAGGGTCAGTGCTTGTAATAATGTACAAAATTGTGCCCCATGTTAACATAACGTACTAGTATGTACATACATGGAGTATCAAAGATTACGTACACATATTTGTAATATTTCGCATCTATCCATACAGACGATAGGCTAGCCACAAACATAAAAACAACAACACTGTAATCATCCAGTAACAGTTCCACAGTCGAACTATCACCCTATCCAAACACCATTGGTGGTAGGTATCTGACTGCTGCAGGTTCAGCACTATCTTCTGTAATGTCAATAAGCACTGGGTCACGTCCCTCCTTTCCTGGCTAATGTTAGCTATGGCTATCGAGTGGTCTATCACACGGTCAGTCAGGACAGCCATCCAAGAGTTATTTCCTGCGTTTGGGAGGTCAGGGCGAGGAGTAGGAATACTTAACGAACGGGAAGATGAAGTATCCGCCCTAGGACGTGAAGGTCCTCCCTGATAGTGGGTTGATCTAAATGTCGAGGCAGGGTCAATCGGGGTTACCCGAATACGGGCAGTTTGTCGGACTCGCGTAGTAGCTGAAGTCGTCGGGGACAGGTGAATAGGTGGAGTGAGTGATCTGCCTACTCTAGCAGGTGAATGGTACTGACTGTTAACTTCGTTTTGATCTCTGCGTGATGACCTGGGTGGATAGCTATCACATCTGTAGCCGGATAGATCAGGCACATTTATAAGTAGCTCTCTACAAATAACTTCTTCTTCCACCTCTTCCTCCTCCTCCTCTAGTTGCTCTTCTGGATCCTCTTCTTCTGGATCCTCCTCGGATTCCTCTTCTGGATCTTCCTCCTCTGAATCCTCCTCTGATTCTTCCTCGTTATTCCTTGACATGGCTCTGCATAAAGGTTAGTTATAAGAATAATATCTATTGCTATCGCTAACTTTGTCGAGGAGATAAATTAATTAAACCAAATTTAATATTAATTATATTAGAATATAATATTAGTTTTATTAAAATTTTAATTTTAATTATTATTAAAATCAATACTGAATATAAATTAATATAATATTCATAATAAAATTTACCGTCATCGACAGTATCATACATACACGTATTCATACACCATGTTTCAAATAAGCATGTATGAGTGTTACATATATATATATACTTTCACATTACCTTTCATACACATATGTTGCTACTTTTACCTAACCGCACGTTTCGCGACTTCTCCCCGAATTCCCTCGTACAAGCAAGTCTGTTATTATGTTCCGGACCACAATAACTCACTTGCCCTACAAGTTCATCCCGGCATCCATCAGTATATAATATTAATTTATTATTTAAATATTTCCTAGAGTTAATCGAGCCTACGGTTATATTTTGGGTACCATAAGGGATAACCTAATCCTTTATAACCAATGGCTCTGATACCAACTCCTGTCACACTCCGACTAGCACAATGCGGAAGCGTAAAACGGGAATGTAACAGACACCTCTGGTATCAACACATTGTTTATAAAGAAACATTACAAACTAATTTACAATATATTACATTTCATTGTTCTATCATTGTTTTACAGTCTAGGTGATACAAACCACATTAGTTCGTTAACTATACGATCTTACTACTAATATCTTTGCTTCTATTCACATAGCATCGACCACACACCTTTGGGCAAGTAACAGATCACCAAATCATTCCGATTTAGGTACACCTGAAAAACAGTTTAAAACGGGTCAACTACTAGAGATGGTGAGTTTCACGAGTTTCAAGAAAACAGTAATAAGTATTCACAAGTTAACACTTGTAATTATGAAATAAGTATGTATGTATGTAAATGATGTAATTATGCTAAGCTACAGTGAAGCCTTGACTGTATGAGCTGCGTGCATCCATTTCCCACGCTCAATCAACCATTGTGGCCATTTTCCGCCCACAACATGCCCTGGTATCTGTGTCTAACACTACATAGCCTGTTTGTATAAATATGGTCATGTGCAAACGGCGCTATGTGAAACGGCAACCAGGCCGATTCCGTTTGGGTTTGTCAAACCAATAGTACTATTCACAAGCCACCGGCTCGAAGTTAATCATTGTGCTCGTGGGGACTTTCGTGTGTTAGCACTTAGATAATTCACATCAATACATGTTTCAGGTATGTATATGTAATCAATCATGCTTTTCACCCCAAAAGTTCGTAAAACTGTTTAAAGAGTGGGGTCATAAAACTCACGGTTTAGTAGATAATCAGTACTTTATCAGCTCGTGGTTTGTTCGGTCCGCTATCAGTAGTTCCTATAATCAATATTATAATAATATTAATATTTTAATATTATTATAATCTCAATACTAAACTGCGCTGTATAACTAATCTGGGTATAGCTGGAATGCCCAGAAAGTGGCAATAGGCATAGGTTGTGATGTTGTTCAATGTCTAATACTTAAAACTGAACTTGGCTCAGATTCCCGTTTTCCCAGCTGGACCAAGTTGTTCGTTTACGCGTTCAGAATACAGTTATGGGAAAATAAGCTTGGGTAAATGTATTGGTTGATAAAATAATTAAGTTATAAAGAAGGATCACATACTGGGGTCCCGGATTAGCCACGGGGCCCGTTTTCGTTTATTCAGTTTGATTTAAGAAGAAACGCGCACAATCCATCCGGATTGTCCAGGTTTCTCATAGAAAAGTTTGTTTTTACTTAATTAGTCAAAAAATATGATTTTTGATTACTCTTGGTGTTTTGATATTCCCGCAGGTTCGTTAATCGCGAACTTGCCGGTTTTTATAAAAACTGAATTTGTTTAATATTCAAATTAGCATAATTAATTAATCGTTAATCATTAAATTATGAAAATTTAGCCACTTATCAATTAAAATATGTAGATTTTTATAAAAATATTTCTGGAATTATTTACTGATTTATTAATTTATAAAAATTCATTTTATCAGCTATATTTCGCCTGAAAATCGTCCGTTTACCCCAAACAATTTTCAAAAATTCCACAAAAATTCCTAAATAGTTAAACCATGTCCCACAACAACCTGTATCAATTCCATAATGTAAAAAGCTCATGCAATATTGTTTTCGGCCCAAATTCGGCTAAAAAAATTCACACGAACGCATATACACAAAACACCTTTAGACTTCTCCAAATGATCCCAAAATTAATATGTGATCAAAATACATAAAATCTGATTTCCCAGAAAAATGTCATAATTTTTGAAGTATTGTAGCTATTTTCCCGAATAAAAGTCCCAATTCGGTAACGCCAAATATTCTCGGATAGTCGAAAAATTACCAAATTTAAACAGGGACTCATTAACATGGTCCCTGATGTCCCTGCAAAATTTCAAGGCCTAATAATATGCACATCACAACCATAACATAAACAACCCGTAAGCGAGTGTTTCGGCATTACCTTAGCGGTTTTGGTTCGTTTCCGCCTTTCTAATCAACTTTCAAGCTCTTGTGCTCCTATGTAGGCTAGGTACAAGTCCTCTATCACAAACCAAGCATGTTTCATCAATAGAACAGCCCTTTAACTTAGGGTTTCGGCTAGTGCACAAAAACGAACTTTTGAACCGTAAAAACGCCGTTTCAACCCTTTAATCCGTGTTTATGGCCAAAAAAATTATTAAAACAGATTCCTTATGATGTGTATGATCAAAAAATATTTATGGACCATTTTTAGGATTTTTACATAGTTAGGAATGATTTTTAGCAATTAAGACATGTTTTTATGGTATTAATCAAGGTTAAACAAGTTTAAAAGATACTTATTTAAGTTATTACCTTAGGGTTTTGGAAGATTTCTGGAAAGATGACTTGCAGCTGCTTGGACTCCAGTTTTTTATCAAGTGAAATGAATAAAAAGCTTAGGTAAAAAGTTTTATAAAAAAATGGGGGGTGGGGTGGCTGGCCGATCGGAATTCCTTATGGGCCCATTTTGGGCTGTTTTGGCCCAATGATCTGGTTATACAAGTCCAAACACGAAAAGCCTAGTTCAAATTTAGTTCGGGTTCGGTTTTTGGCGAAAAACTTATCGGGTGCGTTAAACAGCGCGAAAACGAGTGTTTTTCGGCTAGTTTTGTGTAAAATTATAAAAACATAGTATATGTTTGTAAAAATCAAAAATATTTTCACGGATCGCTTAAAAAAATTTCAAATACGTGTTTGGTAAGTCTTTTTCGGCTTAACGGATGATATAATGCTTGGTTTGTAACTATCTTTCGCGTTTAAATCTATAGCGGGTAGTTAAACGAGCATGTTTTCGTTTAAATTGTTTGTTATCGAACTAAGGCCATATTACTAATATTTTAGCTTGTATTAAGCGTATATCACTTATAGATGCCCCCCCGAGATATCTGGGTCATAACCCGACCCGTTCGGTTAATCATTCGTTTGTTACGCAAAATGTGTTTATTTGCTTAATCGGTAAATACGTACTGAGGTGTTACTTGTTTTGGCTCAAATGTCATAGAAAACCTTTATGATATTGTATTATAAAGATTTACGAGAGGCAATAATAATTATATTATATTAACGAGTGTTCTTACGAAATATTACGAATACAAAATTTGGAAAAATTGATATTTTTAATAATTTTTAATGATTTTTAATCATTTTTTTGGTTTTAGAAACGATATAATAATAAATATATGATAAAGAAATAAAAAAAAAAAAAACGGACAGACCTGGTTTGAACCCAGGTCTCTCATCCCACACACTCATGTATTAACCAACTAAACCAACTTATTAGTTGTTAAGAAAACAGAAAAGGGTAATATATATATATATATATATATATATATATATATATATATATATATATATATATATATATATATGTACGTATATATATGTAAAAACAATTGTTCATCACTTTCATTCAAACCCTAAGTTACAATCTGTCAAATCCGTTCATTGTTCGATCAATCTTTGTTAGGGGTTTTGTTAATCGCATCTAAACTAATAATGACCATCAAATATTACCCGGAATGGTTTTGTTTTGATGGAGAATGAGAGCTCGCCCGAAACGACGCTTTTCCGATTGAATTCGGGTTTTAGAGGGTATGCTAGATACGTTTGATGATTGAGACGAGTTTAGCTTGATGAGAGTAAACTATTTATACTGGTAATTGGAGTGCATTCTCGTAAATATCGTTAATTTGTTCCGGTCCGTTTTTCGGCGCATGTCACGGCAAAACGGAAATTAATTTAGTGATTGAAATTGTTATAAAGCGAATAAAGTATTAGTTGACGATTATTATCGTGGTCTAAATTTGTTACTCAATTAAAACGGGTCAAAGACGAGTTTTAAGGCATATAAAACGCTCCATCGGAAAACCGATGTCGCCAGAATATATGTTCATCGGAAAAACATGATTCTTGGGTGGTGGTAGGTGGTTTTATAAAAATATTAATAATTTAAATGAATTTACACTTTGGTCCCTTAATAATCTCAAACGACGGCATACCAAGACTCGAATGGTAGGTGTTGTTGCAAGAGAATTCTACCAATTGTAGATGATCATCCCAACATCCTCCAAAGTCTAACATACAAGCACGCAACATACCCTCAAGGTTTTGGATAGTCCTTTCAGACTGCTCGTCTGTTTGAGGATGATACGCCATGCTGATGTTTAGTTTTGTTCCCATAGCTTTATGGAATTTCTCCCACAATATTAAAGTAAAGAGGGTGTCTCTAACGGATACGATCGATAACGATAATCCATGCTTTTCCACAACCTCCACTATGAACACATTTGCTAACATTTCTGACGAGATAGCCTCTTGTATAGGCAGAAAGTGAGCACTTTTCGTTAAACTATCCACAATCACCCAGATGGTATCATGATTTCTAGCTATACTCTGTAGCTTATTTATGAAATCCATGGTGATATGTTCCCATTTCCATTTAGGAATCTCCAGTGGCTGCATCTTTCCATATGGTTTCTGGTGCTCTGCTTTGACTTGCAAGCAAGTTAAGCACTTACTGACATAATCTGCTACTTCATTCTTCATGTCCGGCCGCCAGTAGTCTCTCTTTAGGTCTTGATACATTTTGGTGGATCTCGGATGAATTGAGTATCGAGACTTATGAGCCTCATCTTGGATTCGGCCTCTAAGATTTCCATGGTGTGGAATCCATATGCGGTGGAACATGGTCTTTACACCATGCGTGTTATCTATCAGCTCATGTTGTTGTCCGCAAATCCTTTCCTTCTTTATTAATCCTTCAAACACAAGCACCTCTGACTGTACCTTGGTGATCTCTCCAAAGAAGTCTGAGTTAATGATCAACTTATAAGACTTCGCCGTCGCGATGACTTCTTCGTTCTTCCGGATTAAGGCGTCAGCGATCACATTAGCATTTCAAGGATAATACTTGATGTCACAGTCATAGTCCTTAATCAGTTCTAACCATATCCTTTGACTCATATTCAACTCTTTCTATTCGAAGAAGTACTTCAAACTCTTATGGTCTGTATAAATAGTACACTTAGTACCGTACAGGTAATGTCTCCAAATTTTGAGAGTGTGCACTACTGCTGCTAGCTCTAAGTCATGCGTTGGGTATGTGCTCTCGAGAACTTTCAACTGTCTAGACGCATATGCTATGACCTAACCTCGTTGCATTAACACGTAACCTAACCCACGATACAAAGGATCAGCATAAACCACCAAATATTCATCACCATCAGGTAAGACAAGGATTGGAGCCTGTGTGAGTCTTTTATTCAATTCATTAAACGATTCTTCCTGATACTTACCCCAATTGAATACTATATTCTTCCGGGTCATACCAGTCAACGTTACCGCTACATTGGAGAAGCCTTGAATCAATCTCCTATAATAGCCAACCAACTCTGAGAAACTGCGTTTCTCAATTGGGTTTTAGAAGTCTTCCAGTTCTCTATTGCTTCGATCTTAGTTGGGTCCACCGTAATCCCTTCGGTATTGATTATATAACCTAGAAACTCTACCTATCGCATCCAAAATGCGCACTTTGAAACTTAGCATACATACAGTTTCACTCTCTTCAAAACTTCTAGCACTTCTCTTAGATGCTCAGCATGGTTAGGCTCGCTCTTCGAATAAATCAATATATCATCAATGTAGACGATAACTGATTTGTCTAACATCGGCCGACATACCCTATTCACCATATCCATAAATGTTGCTGAAGCATTCGTTAGACCAAACGACATTACGAGGAACTCGTAGTCTCCATACCGCGTCCGAAATGCTGTCTTAGGGATGTCTGCCTCTTTTACCTTCAACTGGTGATAAACTAATCTAAGGTCAATTCGTGAGAAACAGCTAGCACCTTGTAACTGATCAAATAAATCATCAATCCGTGGCAACGGATATCTATTCTTCACCGTAAGCTTCTTCAACTCCTTGTAGTCAATGCACATCCTCATACTCCCATCCTTCTGCTTAATGAATAACACACCAGTGCGCCCCACCGGAAAACATTTGGCCTTATAAAACCTTTTGCAGTGGGGACATGAATTCTTTCATCTCGGATGGCGCCAGGCGGTAAGGTGCTTTCGCGATGGCCTGTGCCCCTGGTATCAATTCTATATGGAATTCTACTTCTGGTTCCAGTGGTAACCCAGGAAGGTCCTCAGGGAACACTTCTGGATAGTCACACTTTATGGGAACATCTTTCACTTCTTTTTCTCGATCGTAGCTTTGACAACATATGTCAGGTGGGACTACACCCTCGCCTTAACAAACCTTCGGCTTTGATCATCGAAATGACGTTAAGCCTGAACCTTCTTTATCACCATAAACCGTCACCGTATCACTATCCAAAGACTTTAGTCTCATCAATCTACTCTTACACACTATATAAGCTTCAAACTCAGATAGCTAATCCATCCCTAAAACTACATCGAACCCTCCTAAGGTCATCACATACAGGGTAGCAGGGAACTCACGTCTCTCTAACTCTATCTTACAACCCTTAACCATTCTCATTATTCTAATCGTGGTCTCAGTAGCGGTTTCTTCTGTAAAAGTGTCAGGCACACGACAACCACTCATCTTAGCTTTCTTACAAAATTACATAGCCACAAATCTCCTATCTGCACCCGAATCAAACAGTACCAAAGCGGAAATACCGTTACTAGAAACGTACATGTCACGACGTAAGGTATCTGCCGGGCTTATTCCTGGGTAAGCATGTAGTCTCTAGTCATTGGCCTGGACTAGTCCGCACCTTTCTTACCACTTCCTCTAGCTTCACTAGCAGTACACTCTCTTGCCATATGGTAGTAGTTCCACACTTGTAATAAACAAGCTCACTGTTACAATCATAGGAGTAATACCCTGTTTTCCCACACTTATAGAAAGTGTTCGCCCCTACGCCCCACTTACACTCTCCACCGTGCATCTTCCCACAAGTCTTGCATGTCTTCTTTTCCCATACCTTCTACTTCTTATCCTTAGATTCCGCATCTGAGTAATTTAAACACACATTATAAATTTACAAGCATTCTTTCATTCTTTGCAATGGTCATTCACACTCATCATGTACAAATATATACACACACACACATACACACAGTCTTACAAGTATGCACACAGCCCTAAAAACATTCAAAGAGAAGGGGCTAGAACTCACCTGAATCCGGTTTCTTTTTGAGTTAACTGTAATACCTCTCCTTAGTTATGCACGACTAACTGTGTAACAATTATAAGTATTAATTAACTAGTTCTATCTGTCTTATACTTCTTGGTTAGTGAACCCTCAACTAACAGGGGTTCGGGGGTGATGTGTTCCCATTTCCATTCGGGAATCTCAAATGGCTGCATCTTTCCATATGGTTTTTGGTGCTCTACTTGGACTTGCATGCAAGTTAAGCACTTACTGACATAATCTACTACTTAATTCTTCATACCCGGCCACGAGTAGTCTCTCTTCAGGTCTTGATATATTTTGGTGGATCCCGGATGAATCGAGTATCGAGACTTATGAGCCTCAAAAGGATTCGACCTCTAAGATTTCCATGGCGTGGAATCCACATAAGGTCGAACATGGTCTTTACACCATGCGTTACAAAAGACTAATGTAACAAAATAGAATTAAAATTTTAAATAATCCTGCATTTCCTTGATTTATTCTAGAACCGTTTCAGCATTGGAATGAAGATGATGGTTTAAAATCTAACATGGGAATAGATTTATCTTGAATGTTTTACGTGTAGTAGTGGATGGATGTGCTTAGCCGGTTAAAAAAATAGTAAAATTTGAATATCCTTTAATCACATCAGTAAGTAATTTAATTCTTTGTTTTCATTAAACAAAATATAATTTAATTTAACTATTTTATTATAGATGAACTAAAGTTTTGTCATTGTGGTTTGTCATAATCTATTGTTTTTAAGATACGTCAAATTTTGAATTTGTATTATCAACGAATTTCTTCTTATTGAACCTTGTGAGTGGCTATATAAGCAATGCTATGCAACCTCTAATCATGTCTTAACTATGTTCTTTAACCTAATCACCCTAATTGGTGTTCTTGGCCATATTGACTATCAAAAGTCAATCTCGAGATTATTCATGTTTTCTACTTTAATTATGGGCAAATTGCTATTATTTTTCTGTAATTAAACACTCGTGGATCAAAACCCCTGTCTCAATTACATTTGATTGAGATTTTTCAATGCCCAATTACAATTAACTAGTTCTCGAGTTTATGTTAAGTCAAATTAGGGATTTAACAAATTAACTAACGGAACTTGCATAAATAATTTGACTTTATTGTTATTATAATTTTTAATATCTCAAGGTAATGTTGGACCCGAATCCAATCTCATATCGGTATTTTGACCTAACTCGAAATGAGCACTCGTTTAAATAATAAAATTAATTAGTGATGAATTATAGACTAAATACATATTTTAGAGTGAGCTAAATTTGTTGATCAAATTTTTTAATAAGCAATATTAAACACAAGTTATAAGATTTAAAACCAATTAATTTAACAACAAACTTTAAAAGTGATGAATTATATATTAAATATATATTTGTCTAAAAAGAGTTTAAATCCCCGAACATAACTAATACTCTAGAGTTGTTATGACATATTATCATATAAGTAATATTTCTCATTAAAGTTAGTTTAGTTAATTATTTACAGTATTTTGGTTGAAACGGTCGTGCTGGCTCGTTTAAAGTTTCAAGTTATTGTTTATTTAGTCTCTTACTTTAAGGTAAGTTTAACACTTCCCTTTTTTACTATTTGGGGGTAAAATGCGTACTCCAACACCATGTTTATCTCAACGAGTCCTGAATCACAATTCTATTTGATATGTTATGTGTAGTTGCTCATTGTTTGATTTATGATTATACGACTATGTGTTTAATTATTGTGTGGTGATTTGACCCATGCTCATCCTCAAACTTATAGTATGATCACACGCTTTGTCCTATTAGCTCGGCTTATGTCAAGACAAACAGTTCTTAATTGTTTACATATTTCAATAATGTTAACAAATCCAAGCCACGGTGCGGAAGCGTGCAAAATGGTGATAAACGAGCTCGGATATAGGATCGATCTACATGTATTCACTCATGAAAGATCTATGGACGAATGTGGAGAGTTTGATTTGATGAAGAACAAATATCGGATGAGCTATTGCAATCGAAACACAAATAGATAGACGTAGTTGTATGATTTCATTAAAAGAATAATTTACATGAAGAACACTCATGCATACATACATACATACATACATGCATGCATGCATACATACATACATACGTACGTGTGTACATAAGTACATACATACATGCATACATAGGAAAATATATACATACATGCATACATACATACTTACATGCATGCATACATGCATACATACATACGCACACACATGCGTGCATGCATGCATACATACATACATACATACATACATACATACATACATACATACATACATACATGCATGCATGAATGCATGCATGCGTACATACATGCGTATATACGTGCGTACGTACCTACGTACATACATACATACATACATGCATGCATACATACATACGCACACACACACATGCATGCATACATACATACATACATGCATGCGTACATACATGCATATATACGTGCGTACGTACCTACATACATACATATATACATACATACTACATACATACATACATACATGCATGCATGCATACATGCATATATATGTGCGTATGTACCTACATACATACATACATACATACATACATACATACATACATACATACATACATACATACATACATATAAACACTTGGCAACCTAGGGAGAGCTCTTCCCTAGCGGCATACTCCAAATACATAGAAATATCACACATGACCTAAACTATCAATTTATAGAATATTTGTGCCTTGGTTTTCACTCCATCCATCTCTTTGATTAGACCAATAAAATAATATAAAATATAATAATTCACCCTAAATATACTTTGATTACCCATTATAACATCTTGTTATCTTGTAATCATTATTTATTATAAATGATTAATGATTCGATGCGTCAGTCTAAAATGCAAAACCCAGCAGTCTCCCCTTTAGACTGATGCCATGGAATCTCTTTCACGATCATCGCATAACTCGATTTCTACCATTGAAATTCTCCCCCTCATAAGAATCTCCTACTTTTATATGACCAAAGCATATTATCTCTAAATTTAGATACAATTGTATAGGCATAAGAAGAGGCTTCAAACTCCACTAATCGACTTCGATTGACGAATCGAAGCAAAGGTGCGGAAGCGTGCATACGGTGATAAATGAGCTCGTATCAAGAATCGATATAGTGAAGCAATTTATACCGAGCAAGAACCTGCACTAGAATAGGAAAAGCCAGGCATTCCTTCTTTTCAGAATTCCAGTCCTGCACGCCTGCCCGACCTGCCAGTGATTTAAACAAAGACGCGGGTGCGAGTATTCCTCGGTTGAAGTAAAAAAAGTCCTCCTCCTTTATCTTATTCCTACCATCCGGGGCAAAAGGATGATACGAAATAGCGTGTCATTTCGGAACCATTCATAAGCTTTCCCTTGACTAATCTACAAGTAAAGGCAGCTATCTGGATCATTTTGGGCCGAAGGCATCACAAAAGAGAACTCCAGTACATATCCAAAAGAAAAAAGACTACCCTCATGATTAGGTTATTGAATAGGCGAACGATAGTAGGATATAGATTGAACTGGGTACATCATGTGTATTAATTAGGAGTTGAGATAGCGCAGAACATCAACACAATCCTTTGTTAAATGTCTACGAGCTCCTTCTTTCGTGAAAGCATACGAGTAGTTATGTTAAGCATCTAATCCTAGTCTTTATGTTCTCTGTGTTAGAGGAGTTAGATGTCCCTCATATAACATTCAACAGTCTGACATCAAGTTGTTAGGACCTGAGTCGCTATGCGAATACTTAACACAAGACTGAAATCAAGCTAGAGTGGTTTATAAATCGGTCATCTAACCAAACGGTGATGAGGCTACGTGATCACTTTTGGCGCAGGTTTCTCGATCGGACTTGACAAATTGTCAAAAAGAGATAACTCTGCTTTATGTGTGTGTGTGTGTGTGTGTGTGTGTGTGTATTTAATTGGATTCTAAAATAAGATTCAATGAATTAGAAGCATTCGCAGTTTTCAGTTCGTTTGTCATCATCTTTACTCCTCATTGCTAGCCCGTTTCCGAGAGGGGGAAGAGAAGGTCTCAAGTTGGAGCATATGAGATTTCTCCATCGCGGCATTTCATCAGTAGACTGAACAAAGTAACTTTCGAAATGGACTAGGAAGGAATGGGAATATGTATTTCAATTGTTGGACTAAATGAATAGGCAAGGATGGCAAGGCACTTAACTGAAAGGTCCTACCACTCATACTTAGGACAGGCTTAGCTCTAGCTATCTAAAATGAAGAAATTGTAAGATATATGGACGGATTTAGAGAGTTTGATTTGATGAAAATTCATATAGGATGAGTAATTGTAATCGAAACACAAATATTTAGATGCAGTAGTATAATTTCATTAACCGAATGATTTACATGAAGAACACTCATGCATACATACATACATGCATACTTACATACATACATACATAAATACATACATACATACATGCATACATGCATGCATGCATGTATGCATACACACATACACACATGCATACATACATGCATAAATGCACACATAAATGCATGCATACATGCATACATACATACATGTATGCATACATGCATGCATACATACATGCATTCATGCATACATACATACATACATACAAACATACATACATACATACATACGTACATACATGCGTGCATGCATCAGTCATGCATTCATACATACATACATACATACAAACATACATACATACATACATACATATGTACGTACGTACATACATACATACGTACATACATACATACATACATACATACATACATACATACATACATACATACATACGTAGGAACATACATACGCACATACATAGGAACATACATACATACATACATACATACATACATACATACATACATACATACGTACATACGTACATATGTTAGATGTTGGGTCGGATTTTTGATAAGGAAGATTGAAATCTTCTCAACCTCCTCAGGAAACGGCTAAGTGTGGACTTCGAGCAAGCCTGGACTATCAAGCATGGTTTTACTACCTCGAGCAAGGTCTTCGGAACCATTTGTGATTGATTCTTCTAAGTGTTGAGGCTTCGAGCAAGCTACACTTCAACGAGCAAGAGTATTCTTCTATCGAGCATGGATTGCCAATCGAGCAAATAGCTTGACCATACAGGTTCAACCAAGTGTTACGAGCACAGGATGGTCGAGCAAATGGGGACAAGCATGGATGCAATAAGAAGATGTCATGTGTTCAAATCAAGGACTTCGAGCACAGTTCAGTTACCCGAGCAAGATTTGCATCCGAGCTTGCTAAAGATTGTTCAATATGTCTAAGGACAAGACTGAAGACATCAAGAAGAATGAGCTTGCTCGATGGACTAGTTTGATCAAAGCAAGGATTGGTCAAGAGGAATGAAGCTTGCTGGAGGAGAATATCTTCACTGAAGATATTCTAAGTAAAGTATGCTCGAAGACACTCATCGAGCATACCTAGCATATTGAGTCTGCTCGAGCAAGATACTTATCATGCTCGAAGACTCTTACACTTGTATTTGTTTTTATCTTTCATTATGTAATAGATAGGGATTCTAGAAGGAATGTCATGGTCTATAAATAGGGTCCTAGGTTTCCATTTAAGGCACGGATAACGACGCACACAATACGAGAAACATTACAAAGAATATTCTATTTTGTTTCCTCGTACCAGCGTCGCCGTTATGAAACCCTAGACATTCCTTTCACTGTCTCATTGAATGATGTATTAAATACAGTGAATCTTTGTCTTTGATTGTGTTCTTATTGACTACCATTTATTGTTTCGTGTTTGCTATATCACACCTTCGTTCCCATCCATTGATTATCCTGATTCCGCTGGGATATTCAATAGGCCTTTGGGTTATTAAGTCTCTGTGTTCTTGTCAACCTTTCTAAGGTTTCACCCGAATCACGGTCCTGACAAGTGGTATAAGAGCTTTGGAAGCTCGCTGAAGGCCACGAGACTGAAGATTTGTGAAAAAGCTTGAAGCTTTGCTCTGTTTATCTGCATCAAAGTTTAGATCTGCTGAAATGGAAGACCAAGAAGTTTCTACAAACAATATTCCAAGACTTCTTGGACAAGAGAACTACATTAAGTGGAAGGTGTTGTTTGAGGCCGCTGTTAACTACAACGACCCAAAACTCTGGACATCCATCATAGAAAGAAACTATGTTTCTCCAACTGCTCTGAACAACATTGCCACTATTGAGCTAAAAATAAAGAAAATGGACGATAAGGCATTGTCTATGCTGAAGTTAGGTCTATCTTGGGAAATACTGACAAGTGTCAATCATCACAAAACTGCTAAGGATATGTATGATGCAGTTATTGATATGTTTGAGGGCAACACAGAGCTGAGAGACATTAAGAAGGATAGACTTAAGCAACAGCTGGATAGATTCAAGTTTAAAGATGGTGAAAGATTAAAATAAGTTTTGCAAAGGTTTATGGTGATTGTGAATGATATAAGAACAACTGACCTACAAATCTTTGATTTTGAGCTAAACAAGAAGCTTCTATCATCTTTGTCTGGTAAGTGGTATACAACCAGTAAATTCATCAAAGAAAAGGTCAATTTTCCCAACTTGAAGTTCGATGATGTAATAGCTTTCCTCAAAGTTGCAGAACATGAGATGATTGAAAACCACATAATTAGAGAGGATAAGCCCAGTTTTCAAGTGAACAATGCTCTTGTGGCACCAATGGGAAATCTCTTAGTCAAAAATCAGTAGCCAATCATTGAAGAGCCAGCTGAGACAAGTTCAACATGTGGTGGACAACCAAGATTCAATGTTCAGTTGTTAAAGATGATGTTGCTTCAACAACAAGTGGACAGTCTACATTTGTGCAGAACAATACAAGCCAAGGAACTGACTATCAAGCATTGTTCTTTATGTTTACTAAGTCATATCATGCATTTGTGGCTAAGAACCTGGTAAACACAAGCATTGTGTAGGAAGACCTTGAGCAAATTGATGCCGATGACTTGGAAGATATGAACATCAAATGGCAGGCTGCCATGTTAGCTGTGAGAAGCAAGAGGTTATACAACAAAACAGGAAGATCAAGCTTCAATGGACCAAATGAGAGAATAGGTTTTGACAAATCAAAAGCCATCTGCTACAACTGTGAACAACCTGGACACTTCGCAAGAGAATGTAATCTGCCCAATCAAGTTGGAAACCAAGTGAATCAAAATCAGTTTTACCAGAATCAGAATCAAAACTTTCAACATCAGAGAAATCAGATCACCAATCAAAACCCCTATCAGAACCAGGATAGACCCCAGCAACAACCCCTTAAACCTTAAAGGAATACCCAGCTACAGATTCACAATAACCAGAACAGAGTCAATCAAAATAATGTGAATCAGGATAGGGATCAAGGGAATGTTACAGTCACAAGGGTGCCTCAAGATGGGGAGTTTGACTGGAGTAATCATGCAGCTAAAATGGAAAAAGCAAACGTTGCTTTTATGACCAAAGTTCAGGACAAACCAGAATCTTCAAATGCACAGGTACATTCTGATATTTCAATTTCTGATCTTCTTATTACAATTGATGAACTCAATCAGGAAGTTGGAAAATGGAAGACTGAATGTGGTAGAAAGAAAGCATTTCTGAATTTGTATGAAACTAGTGAAGCAACTTATGAGAATCAAATTAAGGGACTGGAGGAAGATTGATGTGTTGTAAAACACACGTATTTTCCGCACCTTTTATCTACGTATTGTATTACATTTTATGTATTTTAACTTGTTTTAGATAAGTTTTACATATTTTTACTTATCTTGTAGGTTTTGGGTGGAAAGGAAGAAAAACCGAGCTTTTCGGAGAGCTTACAGGTCTTTTACGCATACAACTTCAAGACAAAGCTCAAGGCCCGGCCTGTATGCATCATGGACAAGCCCAAGTTACATTATATTATATTATATAAAATAAAAAAAAAACCCTAAGGGCTGGACAACCTGCTGATCGCAACTCAGCAGGAGGAAGAAGAAAGAAAAAAGTGTTGTTCGGCTAGGGTTTGATCGTGTGATGGCTAGGGAAGGAAGAAGACACAATAACTAAGCCTCGGGGACGTTTCTCATCAGTTGTAGTAGCCAAGAACAGCCCAGAATTCATCCATATCCTTTCTTTTCATAACATTGTTCATCATCTTTTTATATTTGTTCAATTGATTTACTAGTTTTGCAATTTATTGAAAGATTGAAGTGTTTATGAGTAGGATTGATTGTTGAATGATTTTTGAGATCATTGGTATGAGTTATTTGATGTTTTTATTGATGAATAGCTACTTTCCAAAAATTATGAGAGGCTAATCTTGTCGGTTCTACCTAGGAATGATGATTATTGTTATGTTTTGATGAGTTTATTGGATTGTTAGATTGATAGATGTTAATTGTTATTGTAAAGTTTGATTTAGAAATGAAATAGGTTGTGTTTAAGGGCTGGAAATTTTGGTGATTCATTGCTTAAACCCCTTGTGTCGGTTAATTATTTTTGTGTTGATTGATCGGTGCATTGTTTGATTCTAGACTTTGTGTTTGGGTTTGTTTGCGGTAGGTACAACCGTAGGGTTTTGTTGCGTGAATTTGAGGTTAAAGTACAGCAGTTAGACACCTTCTTAGAGACCAAGAGGTGATAAGAGGTTAGGGTCGTCTCACCACCTTCGCATGCTAGAATAAGGATTGCGCAAGAGCGAGTTCGTTTCTTGTCAGGTTTAGGTGTTTTGTGCGACTAGTTGATCTATTTTGGTTTAAGTTGAATTGTTCCTCTATCCTTGTTTGTGTAGTATTCATTGCCATTAGGGTCGAGTGTTGGTGAGACCGAGAGGTGAGTCAACATTAGAACACGTTAACAATTGTTTCCCGGTTTGGTCGTTTTAGCCGATTTTGAGTAGTTAGGGTTTATTGAGTGAGACCGAGAGGTGATCCAGTGAGCCCGAGCGATCCTTATCGTGTCATCTTTAGGGACCGGTGTCTAGATATCATTCAATCCATTAGCTTGTTAGGCCTACAATTTGATTCAGACCTAGGTAGACGTTTTTCTCCATCCTAAGTTAACATAGTTAGTTCCTCGTTAAGTTTTCTATTTTAGGTAACTTTTGTCGGTCAGTCTAGTTAGTTTAGTTAAGTAATTAAAAATCAAAAATCAATTAATTATTTTTCTAAGGTAGGTCTTGTCTAGGGTTAGTAATCGTTATTGTCTTACGTGTCCACGTGTTCGATACTAGGACTTCCTAGGTCTATACTACTTGCGATCGGTACACTTGCCGGTTCTGTGTGGTTTTAGGATTTTTGTTTTAATATTAAAGCTTAGTTGTGAGGGTCATTGTTATAGGGTTATCCGACGCACATCAAAGATTTTTATGAAACCATATAGAACTCAGTCAAGAATGACAGTTGAGATTAAGGGACTGAAAAAGATGTATGCTGAAGAGAAACTTAAAAATGCAGAAATAACAAATCAAATGGATTTCCAGAAAAACCTTGTGTCCACTGGAAACATAGTGGGATTTGTGGATAAAATGACAGATGAAGAGAAATACAAAAAGGTGCCACCACCTTTTTGTGACAGCAATCCACTAAAACTAGACAAGGAAAGTGGAAAAGAGTATTTGAAACAATTTAAGAATGTGTTTGAAGGCAAAGCTGAATTTTTTAAAACAATATGAAGATGTGATTGTTGATGAAAATGGAGAGTTTGCTAAGAAAAAGAATGAGAACAAGAGGGAAAGAAGGATGTTAAGAAGGATGGTGAGAAAACGAAATGGAGTGAATCATCTAAGGGGAAGAAGAAAATGAAGGGATCAAACAAGAAGAAAGATGAAAAGATTCCACTACTGCCAAAGATGACTCCCAATATGAAGAAACATTAGGAACAAATAAGAAAAGAACATGTGGTATTTTACATTTGTGCAAGACCACAGCCAGAAATCAAGAAAAGAAATGATGTATCAAAGAAATCTTCATATGATCAGTCCCATCCACCAATTTATCCAGTTTTCTCTAATCATGAACTTTTGATATCCCATGAGAAGATTTTCTGCAGAAGAAGAAGGAAGCTGTTCAAAATTACCATCCAAGTTGAAGCCAATTGTGTTTGTTAAAGAGAAATATCATCTGGTACCTGATTTGAACAAGCCAATCAAAATGGACTTCAGCAACTCTTTATGTCCAAAGACATCCCTAGGCTTTGACTTCCCCAAACCAAGTGACAAAATTAAAGACATGCAATTGCTTGAGGATATGGGGAGCTATGCCAAGGTATGGTGCAAGAAGTGTGATGCTTATGGTCATCACACTGATTCTTGCTGGTTTGAAGAAGAATAATTTGTTGTCCCTGATGTGGTTTGTGGTTTTGACATAAAAGGATATAAGCAGATGTATCAATGATACTTGAATGAAGAGAAGAACAGCTCAAGTGATGAAGAGAACAGATCAGTTTTGGAAAAGAGACTGAAACAAGTTTTGAAAATCAAGAATGATACAAAAGTATCAAGCAAACCTATAAAGAACAAAAGGTCAAATGACAAAGGAAAGGCCAAAATGAGACCTGATGTTGTTAATGGGGATGAAAAGTTCTTGATGAAGCAAGGTTATGAAACAAGAGGGTTTCAGTGGAAGAGAAAGAAGGAGTCAAATGAACAGAAAGACTATGTGATTGAACAAAATTAAAACCTTATCATGTCACAAGTTGTGAAAGCTAGGTCAGACTCAGACTCAGAAGAAGAATGTGAAGTTGTCTACGAAGATCCATTTCCACTTCCAGTTCCAACTCCTGATGAATCTTCACTTGAATCTGAATTGCAAACTGATGCAGTTTGTGACTGAGAATCCAACTGATTCTCTTTTGTGTATATGTGCAGGAACAGTCCTTGAACAGTAATGACTTATGGTACATGGATAATGGATGTTCTAGGCACATAACCTATGACAAGGGAGCTCTTATCAATTATGAAAGAAAGTATGAAGCTCTAGTTGCCTTTGGGAGTGATGAAAATAGAGGGAAGATTGTTGGAAGAGGAACACTCACCAATGGCAAGGTATCCTTTGAGAATGTGCTGCATGTTGAAGGACTACAATATAATCTACTTAGCATTTCTCAAGTTTGTGACAAAGGGTACAAAGTGGCTGTCAATGATGAACACCGCCTAATCCTAAAGCCTGAAGTTGTGATTCCAACTGAGATGATCATGATGATGGCTCCAAGAAATGGCAACCTCTAAGAACTGAGAATGAATACTGCTACATCTAGAGGTGGCTCATACTTTGTTTCCAAATCCACTGAAAATGAGACTAAAATGTGGCATAGGAATATGTGTCATGTCAACTTGAAGAATATGAACAAGCTAGTGAAAGGTGAACATGTAGTTGGCCTTCCGACAAGAGAATTTAAGATTGAAGAAAAATGCACATTTTGCCTCAAAGGAAACAACATAAATCCTCACATAAGAGCAAATTGATAAATACCATTGATGAGGTCTTGGAACTACTACACATGGATTTGTTTGGTCCAGTGAATGTTCCAAGTATTGGAAACAAAAGATACTGTCTAGTGATCACAGATTATTACTCAAGATTTACTTGGGTATACTTTATAGGCAGCAAGGATGAGACCCCAGAGTTGATCAGAACCTATGTGCTAAAATGGAAAATCAACTTGAAAGGAACGTGAAAGTCATTAGAAGTGACAATGGGACATAATTCAAGAATTGAATAATGGAAGAATTCTGCACTTCTAAGGGGATCTTTCAGCAATATAGTGCACCTAGAACTCTTGAACAAAATGGTGTTGCAGAAAGAAGAAACAGAACACTAATTGAAGCTGCAGGGACCATGATTGCTGATGCAAATCTGCCGGTCACTATCTGGGCAGAAGCAATCAACACTGCATGCTATGTGCAGAATAGGGTTCTACTAAACAAGGCTCAAAATAAGACCCCATATGAGGTTATCTTTAAAAGAAAACCTTATGTGAAGTTCTTAAAGCCTTTTGGATGCAGAAGCACACTGTTGAATACAAAGGACTATCTAAACAAATTCCAGTCAAAATCTCTAAAATGTTTCTTTGTGGGATAGTCATCTCATTCAAAGGCTTACAGAGTCTATGTGAAGGAGCATATGGTAGTCATTGAGTCTTCAAACATAATATTCAATAAAAACCACTTCAATAATGTTGAAGGTCCCAAATGGCTATTTGACTTGGAGAAGATGATCAAGTCATTAAAGATTTATAATGAAGACATGGATGACAGTATGTACAGAACTAGCTTTGAATATAAAGGAAAACAAAAACAATTTGATCTGGACAAGCTATGGTCATCTATTGCTCCTAAGCCAAATGGATTTACCTTTGAGAGATGCAATCAAGGAGCAGCTGAAGTGGAGATGAATGGACAAGAGGCTGCAGTTGAAGTTTCTAATGAAGGTCCAGAGGCAAGTATGCTATTGGAACCAAATGGGTATTCAGAAACAAGAAAGATGAGAGAAGACTTGTCATTAAAAACAAGGCAAGATTGGTAGCTCTAAGGTGCTTACAAGAAGAAGTAATGGACTTTGAAGAAGTATTTGCTTTAGTTGCAAGACTAGAAGCCATCAGAATCTTTCTAGCATGTGCAGCATCTATGAACATAAAGGTCTATCAATTAGATGTGAAATCTGCATTTTTAAATGGAAAGATAAATGAGGAGGTGTATGTGACTCAACCTCTAGGATATGAAGATCCAGTCCATCCTAACAAGGTGTACAAGCTCAGCAAAGCATTGTATGGACTACATCAAGCTCCTCGAGCATGGTATGATGAGCTATCAACCCACCTGCTAGACAATGGTTTCTTCAGAGGAGCCGTTGACAAAACCCTGCTCTACAAAAGATGGAACAAGGATCTGCTGCTGTTACAAGTCTATGTAGATGGGATCATCTTTGGCTTTACAAAAGAACAAATGTGCAAGGAGTTTGAGCAAGTGATAAAATCCAAGTACAAGATGAGTTCAATAGGGAAACTGAATTTCTTCCTTGGACTTCAAGTACAATAGAAGGCTGATGGAATTTTTATCAATCAATCAAAGTATGTCTAAGAGATTCTTAACAAGTTCAAATTCCAGGAATTCAAGACAGTGTCTACACCAATGGACACACATGAGAAGATGGTACCTGATGAGAAAGGGGAGCCGATGGACCAACATGAATATAGGGCCAAGATAGGATCACTGATGTACCTTACAGCATCTAGGCCAGATATTATGTTTGCTGTGTGTGTCTGTGCAAGATTCCAAGATAACCCCGAGGTCTCACACATGCTAGCAGTGAAAGAATTTTCAGATATCTCAAAGAGAAACCATATTTGGGGATTTGATATCCAAAGAACCCCTCTTTTGATTTGATGGCCAACACAGACAGTGACCATGACGGTTGCAACATGAGTAGAAAATCAACATCAGGAGGCTGCCAATTTTTAAGGAACAGATTGGTGTCAAAATGGCAATGCAAGAAGCAGACTACGGTGTCCGTCTCAACTGCTGAGGCTGAATACATTGTTGCATCCGCTTGCTGTGCACAGGTTCTATAGATTTATAATCAACTGCTGGATTATGGTCTAAATATCTTACTTACTCCAGTTTTAATTGATAATACTGCTGTTATGTTCATTGTTAACAATCCAGTCCAACATTCTAAGACTAAGCACATTGAGATTAGACATCATTTCATTAGGGACTGTCAGGAAAAAGGCTTAATAGAAATTAAAAGGGTAGATACATCTGATAATCTGGCTGATTTATTCACCAAACCTTTAGATAAAACCAGGTTTCGCTTTCTGTTAAAATGCTTAGGAATGATAAATATTGATGAAGTTTGATTGAGGATGTGTGCTTAAGTGAGGTGCTTACTGTTTATATATGTTTCTCACTTTGAATGTTTGCATGATGATTTGCTATGTTTAACTGATCATTCTGATTGCATGAATCATGTATGTGACTGTCCTTGTGTGAAAAACATTATATTATTGATGATTATAGCTTTCAGTACTTTGATTTGTGCTTGCAAGATGTATTTCTGTGGTTTAAGTACTTCGAGCATGAATCTGTGCTTGATACTGTGCTTGTTGCTTCTCGAGCACAAGCAGGAGTACTTGGAAGACTTTTCTAAGTTTTTCGAGCACAGATGTCATAGCTTCGTTGCTCGAGCATAGATTCTTGCCTTGAAAAACTTTTTAAGTATTTCGAGCATGACTCTGTGTTTGATGGTGTGTTTGATGTTCTTCGAGCACAAACAAACCATACTTGAGATCTCTCAATTAATTCGAGCACCAATGATATGTTATTACTGGTTGAGCATGGACATGTGTTCTAGAAAACTTTCTAAGTATTCCAAGCACAGGTCTATTGCTCAAGCACACAGTTTAAGTCTTTCGAGCACAAGCACTGAAATGATAGATCTTAAGGTTGCTCGATAGACTTCCGAGTATGCTCGACGAATTTCTAAGCATGCTCGATAGACTTATGTGTTTATCTGAATGATTTATACTGTCTGAATGAATGTGTTTGATATTGTTGAAGTGTGTGCTTGGTAAATTTGCTTAAATGACAAAACTCTTTTCAGAATCAATGTTTTAAATGAACTTTCAAAAGAAATGTTTTTGAAACTGTTAAATGTTTTTGACTAAGCCACACTGTTTTTGGTGATCTCATAAGAGATATGATAATATTATCCATGTTCCAAGCATTAAGGAAGCTGAAAAGTGTTTTATGTGGAGATTGAATCCAACCTAACTAGGAAATGATAGTATATTGTTTAATCTCCTAACCCATGGAATACAAGCTTAAAAGATTTATGTTAAGTAAACTGACAATTCGTGTGGTATCTTCTCATAAGTGTAGTAACTTAGTGATACAAATACTCTAAACATGCTAAGTTTGATGTGGTGATTCATTTGAAAACCAAGGTATGTTTCCTTGCATATCTCTCCGAATGATAGGCAGAAAGGCAATTATCCAATCATGAACGAGCCTGTTGGTGTTTTTGGTCACACAAAATTATATTTACATAGTATCTGAGCAGATATATATAATTATAGCTATACAAAAGATTATCAAAAAGAAAAAGGAAGAAAAAGAAAGGGAAAAATAAAGAAAAAGAAAATTGCTTCAAAGAAGTATATCTAATAATAATATATCATGACTTAAGGGGCAATAAGGAAACTACAGGGGTGGGGCATTCAAGTAAGTCCTAAACACCCAGAATGTAAGGCTTGTAAGTCCAACGTTCAACCTTATAGTTTGATATCTATATACATTTTATAATAAACTGCTCATAAAAACAAATTTTAACCAACGCATCAGGGGTTGAGTCAAATTGGGGTGATTTGGAGAAAGCTAAATAAGCTTTGAGAATAGATAAGGAACAACCTGAAGTTCAAAATATAACCATTGTCACTCAAGTATTTAATTGAACCTTCAATATATCATAAAGTCATGAGAATCATGCTAAGTGTTTACACCTAATGTCAACCTGACTCAAATCATAATAAGGCTGAAAATGATATGGTGTGACTGATATTGGACAATCTGATCCCATGTTGAGATCTCTCCAAAAGGATTGAAATGAATTTTGGACTGGATTTTGATCTCTTATTCACCTTAAACTTAAGTTTAACCAATAAAGATGATTTTGATTTAAGCAATGTTTGAGTGAAATATGTGGCTTGGTATTCAAATGTGATATTTGTCTTCTCAAATGCAATCTGATTTTGTTCTAAGTGTTTTCAAGTATGGTCTAGGTATTAGAGTGTACTTCAAGCTCACTTCTAAATGGGATATCTTACTTGTTACTCTTCGAGCAATGAGGAACGCTTGGAAACCTTTCACAAGTGTTTCGAGCATGAATATCCTATTTGGAGTTTTTCAAGCACAATGATATGCTTGGAAACCTTTCCTAAGTGTTTCGAGCATGGTTATCATATTCTTTGCTCTTCGAGCACAATGATATTCTCTGTATACTATCAAAGTTTCGAGCATAGATATCTCATATATCGTCTCTCGGGCTCATATGTTCACACGATAAATTCTGAAGTGTTCACGAGCATGCATGTTCTTCACGAGCAAATGTTATGTCAGGATAGATTTCTAAGTGTCATCATGCATATACTCTTCGAGCATAGGTGTTCACTGGATTATCTAAGTGTGTTCGAGTAAGGATTATACTGTTTGGAATATGTCTCAAGTATGAAACTGAGCTGATCATTTCTTATGTACCTCGAGCATATGCACTAAGTGTTGAAAAATGTCAAGGTATTCGAGCATGGGTGTGTTTGTGAGCACAACCATATACTTGAGCATCTGTGACTTCACAATAATTAGTAAAGATTTTGGTTAAGTGACTCGAGCAATGGGTGTGTTCGAACACAGTCAGGATACACTATACTCACTTCGAGCAAACCTTAAATGAACAATATTCGTTGTACGTCGAGCAAAAATTATACTATGTACTCGAGTACAGTGGGAGCCAGCTGTCGCTTTGGCTGTTTCCTCGAGCAAGGGAGATACATTAAATTTGAAATTAAATGACAACTATCTGCACTAGAAGACAAAAGGAGGTACTGTACAACCCAAACGTTAGGTATAAAAGGGGACTTAGAAACTTTTTCACACATTTCTTCTTCCGTCTCTTAAACCTAATTGCAATCCTCTCTTTCTCGCACATCCCCTGTTTACTCAACTACCCAATTCCTGCTCGAGTATACTTAGAAATTAGCCATTAGCTCTTTTTCGACTTCGGTAAGATCTTCATCTCACCGAAATCGAAACTAGGGTTTCTAATTGAATTTCTTGCTAATGGTTTCTTTGTTTTTGCAGGTACGTGTATTACTACGGAACAGGTTACTGAAGACATTATTTCTCTTTAACTAAACACGACTTTGGTTTATGCATCTATTGTTACTGATTATCTTCTTGTTTTGCAGAACTAATGGCGATAAAATTTGAAAAGAGGCATAATTTGTGTGCCCAGTTGGAGATTAATGACGATAATAGGGAGGTGGAACTCATGCAAAACTTCCTGAACAACTCCAACCTGAGGGTTGCCCTGACTGAGAGTCCCACAATTTACAGGAACCATATTTCAAACTTTTGGGAATCGGCTACATATGTGGATGATGTAAATGTGAGGCCTCTATACTGAATCATGATATTGAGGTTACTGAAGCCTCAATCAGAGATGCACTGAACTTAGATGATAATCATGCAGTGCAACCATCATATTCTGTTCCAACACTATTGAGAGTGTTTCAAGAGACTATGGGCTACGAAGGGTAAGTGAAAGAAGGACAGTTTCAAAAGGGCAGCTTCCCACTGATATACCGTTTTCTAATCCATCATGTCATCCAGTCCTTATCTCCAAGGAGAGGGACTTGGACTCTATTGAGCAAGGAACTGGCTACCTTGACATTAGCTATTCTGTATCATCAACCATTTAACGTATCAAGACTCATCTTCAATGGCCTAGTGTCAAATGCTGAGAAAGAAGTAGACCAACGGTTCCTAATGTATCCCAGATTTCTACAAATTCTTATCAATAGATCATTACAGAACCTTCAACGAATAGGTGAAGTTCTAAGACTACAATCCAAACATATGCAAGAGAATGACAGATGCAAAGAGCAAATTAAAGAAAATAATGATTGGGATGTTCTCCCATGGCTGCTTGTGCCAGCCTTAGGTGCCATATGTGCCTAGAACCCCAGGAAACAATGATAATGAAGATGATGATAGTGAAGATGAAAATGATGATCAGAATGATGGAGGAGACATGGTCCAGATGGTGATAATGATATTGATGAGGGTAATGATGATCATGATGATGTTAATCAATATGTAGTTGCTGGTAATGAGCCTGTGATTGAACAATTTGCTCAAGAAGGAGACGATGCAGATATAGTGGGTGGAGATGCTGAGGTGAATGAACCCGTGTTTGATCCGGTTGGAAATGAGATGTCTGTATTTACTGGAGCAGGATCTGATATTCAAATTGATAATCAAGAGGGAAATCAAGGACCAGAGGTTGAGGTGACTGATCCAGTTGATGATCCGGTTGAGGGTCCTAGCAACATGGCTACTCAACATATAGATGATGATGAATTCATAGCCACTGTCATATCAAATGTTGCTGACACCATACAGAAAAGTACTCAACCAGACTCACCACCTCCTGAAGAATATCATGATGAAACTGACTCCGTTGAATTTGATGATGCTTATGACAATATTCCTTCCTCACCTGCTACTACCGAACCAACATTATCTGATAATGAACCACTTCATGATACACATGTTCCTTCACCACCAACATCCCCATTACAAGAACCCATTATCTCCTCACCACCTGTTTCCCCACATGCCCAAACTGTTCAAGATACACATATTCCTACCCCACCAACCTCACCTATCAAAGACACTACTCTAGCTGAAACCATTCAACCTACCAAATCCATTCCCATAGAACCTGAGCCATACAAGTTACCCTCTCCAGAAACTTCATCTTCGGAACCTTTCTCAGAACCTGACCTTAAACCAACTCAAGAAACCCCACCATCCAGCCCTAATGTTTATGACCTTATCTCAGAGAATGCAGAGCTAGAATTTGAAAACATCATGCTGAAAGAGAAGAATGCACTTCTGGAGATCCGGAACAAGGCCCTTGAATCAGCCCTGCAACAGGCTTTGCTGAAGATTCAAACCCTGAAGCACTCTAAGGTTGAGAAGACCTTAAATGCACCAAAACAGGCAGAGAAAAATGAAGGTGAAAAGGGCTTAAGAATAATTTAAAATCTATATGCAAGCTCAGATGAGGAGATTGTGGAACCTAGAAACTCAAATGCACTAAAAATGATAAATCAAGAATATGAGGAAGATTTTGTTGATGAGGGGGAGTATGATAAGGAAGATGAAACAGAAGAAGATAAGTTGAAGAGAAAGCAAAAATGGAATGGGATTGTGTACACAGATGATGATTTACTGTCACAACCCATTGAGCGATTTGCGGAAGCGTAAAACGGAAATGTAACAGATACAACTGGTATCAAATACATTGTTCATAAAGAAACATTAAATTACTTGAAAAAAGGCCTTTAGTGACATGCTTACAATGACGTGCGTCGATTTATGACACACAATTGTGCGTGTCATCATAAAAACGTCATATTTTTAAAAAACTTGAGAATTTATGACATTTATTTTTGCATGTCATTAAATTAGTGTAATAATATTAAAATTAAACAATGCGTGTCATATTTTCGTTTCATATTAAAATCCCAAAATAAAATAACATAGAATAGTACCCCGCTTATAACTTCATTCCCCCCTTCTTCTTAAAAAAAAATATCCAGAACACGTTTCCTACAACTACCACACCACCACCGCGACTCCTGCAACTACCACACCACCAACGCGACCGCCACACCACCACCGCCGTGACTGCACAACTACCGCTCGCCATCACCACCGTTCGCTCACACCACAGCTGTCAACCACCGCTTGCCACCACCACCGCCATCAATAATCTGATAGGTTCTCCATTGGTCCTCAATTTTACTTCTGTTAGGTTAGGGTTTAATGTTGAAATCGAAGCAAACATTCTTTTGTAATTACTGATCCTAATGTTAATTTGTTAAATAATTAGTTTACCATTAGGTTAGGGTTTAATGTTGTTTGAAATCTGGTAGTTTAATCTTAATGTTAATCTGTTAAATAATTACTTTACTTAATGATGTGTGAATTGTTAATTGCTTAATTAGTTATATTAATTTTAAACTATAATTGAAAATGTGTACCTTTGATTTATAATTACTGAATTGTTAATTACTTAGGTCTACTATTAATGTTAATTGCTAATCTTGCTAATTATGCTTAATAATAACGAATATTAGGTGTTGAGCGTGTAAAATGTAAATGTTCTAACAGTTAAGTAGGGATAGTTGGGTATTAGTGTTGTACTATTGATTGTTTATGCTTGCTTGTAGAAACAAATGATTTGTTTATGATTTGCTACTTCGTGTTGTATTGTGTATACATTTTACATTCGGATTGAAAGTTTGATTTTGTTTTTTGTCATGGTGCTAAGTAGAAACAAATGGGCATCGATAAATCATGGATTTCATTTGATAGACTATCCAATGCACATGACGAAGGTGTGGAGGCCTTCTTAGAGTTTGCACAAAGCAATTTTATGGTTCTAATGTAGGACAAAAGTAAGATCTTTGTCCTTTAAGTGATTATATTAACCCGAGAGCTATACATCGGGCTGGCTTGTCTTTAGAGACCTGTGTCAATGATGTTGTTCATCATAATAACTGGGGTTGGCCGCCTGATTGGATTTTGAGATATCCAATTCTTTCGAACTTAAAAGAGGTCAGTATTTGTCCGGATAAGAGGGACAAGATCGTGGTAATGGATGAGAATGGGACTTCAATGAATTTCTCGGCTTCAGGAATATGGCATCTTCTTCGGAGACCGGCTGATAAGGTGTCTTGGGTGCATGTTGTTTGGTTCTCTCAATGTGTTCCAAAACACTCCTTTATGTTGTGGACTGTGCTTCATGATAGGTTGAGCACGCAGAATCGTATTATGGGGTGGAAAATCGGTGGGTATCCAAATCATAACTTGTATTGCTGCCTTCTTTGTAATGGAGAGCCGGATTCTCGTAATCATCTCTTCTTCGAGTGTAAGTTCTCTTCTGAGGTTTGGAGTATTGTAAAAATGAAAGGGAAGTTTCAGGGGTGCAGGAATGGTTGGGCGAATATTCTTCAATATGTGTCTCAATTTGGAATGTCCAACTCTATTGATAATGTTGTTAATCGGCTGTTATTTGGGGCTTCGGTTTACGTTATTTGGAAGGAGCGAAACAACCGGCTTTTCAAGAACTCTTTGAAGACTCCTAAGATTGTTGCGGACGAAATCATTAGGGGTACGCGCCTAAAGCTTATGACTCTAAAGTTCAAGAATTCTGAACGGGTTAATCGGGTTCTCGAGGATTGGCACTTTCCGCGGGGAGTTTCCCACCAAATTGATGATAATGGTTGATTTGTTTTTGTTTTGTTTATTTACTTGGTTCTTGTGTAAGCTTTAGCTGTGTTTACCAGTGTTTGGTGGTTTTGGTTTTGTTTACTCTTGTATGGCATGTCATACATGAGAACTAATATGGCACTCTGTCATATTACTTGTACTTTTTGGTTGTGTGGAATGCATTTAACCGGGTGAATCCCTTTACCCAAAAAAAAAAAAAAAAAAAAAGACAATAGTAAGAACAATATTTTTAGTTTTTGTAGCGTAAAGACTTTCAAAAAAGTTTTATTTGAAAGAAAAACTGAACTGAACGAAACAAGGCCTTTGAGAACGGCTAAAATGAACGAAAACAAACAATGTTTTATTTGATTTGGCTAACCGAGAATGGTCCGTGTGTCAGTGGTTCGGTCCAGCTACCAAGTTTATGCTGGTGTTTTTTATAACATTCATATGTTTATTTACATATAAATTAATCGCGCAATACTCATCGGTATTTTTGTTTTATAGTTATGGTTGTAAAAGTTGCACTGATTAAGTGCTAGTCGGTATTCCACCGACTAGTCGCCGATCGCTATTTGGTCAAAGTAGGTCAAAATTGAAATTTTATATGCAAAATTTGGTATATATATACTCTTTATAGTTAATAATTTTGATTAAATATAAATGATAAGATTAAAAAGTCATTAAAAAATATTAAAAGCCTTTAATAAACACACATAAACAAATAAACAAATGCTAATGAACATTCATGATTCATGAACACTAATGAAGGAACATGGCCTCTGTTTGTGTTTGTTCATTTAGTTAATCGAATGAAATTCCTTGTTCATGGGGTTCACTTATTAAACGGAGGAACATAAATGAACCTCCCATCAAAATTTTGGTTGGTTTACAGGATTACAGCCCTAATTGCATGACATGTTTTCTGTATCAGGGAAGTGCTAGATGAGGTGTACAAAAGTTTGGATGTAGTTGGTGAAGGTGAAAACTGGTGGGAGGCGGTTGAGTTGCAAAAGCTGATATTAACTCACAATGATATTCAATTGCTAAAGGAAGACATAAAAAACTTACCTTTGTTGTTAGTGCTAAATGTTAGTCACATTAAGCTTTCTCATCTTCCCACTGCTATAGGAGAGTAAGATATTTTAAGTTGTTTAATGCCTATTAATTTAAATCGTTTAATTTTATTTGGTTATAGTGCAAATTAAAGCTAGAAGTAGACTTCCAGCTGAAGAAGGTATACATTTTTTTTTTGGGTAAAGGGATTCACCCGGTTAAAAGCATTCCACACAACCAAAAAAGTACAAGTAATATGACAGAGTGCCATATTAGTTCTCATGTATGACATGCCATACAAGAGTAAACAAAACCAAAACCACCAAACACTGGTAAACACAGCTAAAGCTTACACAAGAACCAAGTAAATAAACAAAACAAAAACAAATCAACCATTATCATCAATTTGGTGGGAAACTCCCCGCGGAAAGTGCCAATCCTCGAGAACCCGATTAACCCGTTCAGAATTCTTGAACTTTAGAGTCATAAGCTTTAGGCGCGTACCCCTAATGATTTCGTCCGCAACAATCTTAGGAGTCTTCAAAGAGTTCTTGAAAAGCCGGTTGTTTCGCTCCTTCCAAATAACGTAAACCGAAGCCCCAAATAACAGCCGATTAACAACATTATCAATAGAGTTGGACATTCCAAATTGAGACACATATTGAAGAATATTCGCCCAACCATTCCTGCACCCCTGAAACTTCCCTTTCATTTTTACAATACTCCAAACCTCAGAAGAGAACTTACACTCGAAGAAGAGATGATTACGAGAATCCGGCTCTCCATTACAAAGAAGGCAGCAATACAAGTTATGATTTGGATACCCACCGATTTTCCACCCCATAATACGATTCTGCGTGCTCAACCTACCATGAAGCACAGTCCACAACATAAAGGAGTGTTTTGGAACACGTTGAGAGAACCAAACAACATGCACCCAAGACACCTTATCAGCCGGTCTCTGAAGAAGATGCCATATTCCTGAAGCCGAGAAATTCATTGAAGTCCCATTCTCATCCATTACCACGATCTTGTCTCTCTTAACCGGACAAATACTGACCTCTTTTAAGTTCGAAAGAATTGGATATCTCAAAATCCAATCAGGCGGCCAACCCCAGTTATTATGATGAACAACATCATTGACACAGGTCTCTAAAGACAAGCCAGCCCGATGTATAGCTCTCGGGTTAATATAATCACTTAAAGGACAAAGATCATCCCATTTATCATACCAAACTGAAGTAGATCTCCCATTACCAATTTCATGCCAAATAAACTGTCTAATACGAGGACGAAACTGAAGAATTTTCCTCCACCCCCAAGTACACGAGTTAGGAATCTGCAAGCTCCAAAAATTTCGCCCCTTCATTTTATACTCATGAATCCATTTAACCCACAACGAATTACGACCATTGATTAAACTCCAAATATGATAAACCAGAAGAGAGTTATTGACATCCCGGATACGCCGGATACCCAAACCACCTTCACATTTCGGCTGACACACAATATCCCAAGAGACTTTATGCTTTCCCTTATTGTGACCATAGTCCCAAAGGAAATTTTTAATCCGTTTCTCAAGATCAGCAATAAGTCTAGAAGGGAGTGAAAACACAGCAGACCAATAAATATATAAGGACGACAGAACAGACTTGACCAGCTGAAGTTTACCCGCAAAAGATAAAGTTTTATTCTTCCAATCTCCAATCCGACTATCCATACAATCCAGCAACCTCTTACAATCACGGTAATTTAACCTCGTAGAAATAAGAGGAACTCCCAAGTATTTAACCGGGAGCCTTCCTTCAACGAAGGGCATAATATTCAGAATACCACTTTTAACGCGGTCCGGGACATTACAGAAAAACGCGGTACTTTTCGGAACACTCGGAGTAAGCCCGGACATATCTTTGAAATCATTCAGAGCCCCCATAATAGTTTTAGCAGAATTCACATCACCTCGAGCAAATAGGAACAAATCATCCGCAAAGCAAATATTGATAATATTTAATTTTTCACAATGACGATGAAAACGGAACGATCGTTCAATACGAACCTTTCGATGCAGAATTAACGTGAGAGCTTGCATAACCAGCGTGAAGATATAAGGGGACATCGGATCACCCTGTCTCAGACCTCTTTTACCACTAAAGAACCCGCGTAAGTTCCCATTAACGGATATCGAAAAGGAAGAAGTGGTTATGCACTCCATTATCCAACGAATCATCCTGTCGTGGAAACCATACCCAAAAAGAATATCACGAATGAAATCCCAACTGACCGTATCATAAGCTTTCTGGATATCAACTTTAAAAGCACATCTAGGCGGACCATTATTAGTGTGATAATTATGCATTAATTCTTGGGTCAAAAGAATGTTATCAGAAATCCTACGCCCAGGAACAAACGCAGACTGATTGATATCAATTAACGACTCCAAACCCTTCATCATACGAACCGAGATAATCTTGGTAATGCATTTATATAAAGTGTTGCAGCACGAGATGGGACGAAAATCATTAGGAGTCAAAATGGTGGTCACTTTGGGAATAAGGGCAATAATAGTGTGGTTAACCTGTTTAAGGAGACTTCATTTTCTGAAAAATTCATGAACCGCCAAACAAACATCTTTCCCAACAATATCCCAAGAACTTTTGAAGAAAGCCGAGGAAAAACCATCAGGCCCCGGCGCTTTGGAATTCCCAATCGAGAAAAAAGCATCCTTGATTTCCAAATCGGATATAGGTCTAACCATAAGCTCCGCCTGAGAGGCCGAAAGCTTAGTAGTAAAAATCTGATTATCCGGTTTTCTCAATGGTTGCAAATCTGAACCAAAGATGTTCATAAAATGATTAACAAACACCGAAGGAACATCCGACCCCTCAAATAATCGGCCCTGAACATCACTTATAGTATCAATACGACCTCTATGGTTTCGCATTTTCAAAGAATTGTGAAAGTACACAGTGTTAGAGTCACCAAGCTTTAACCAATCGACTTTAGCCTTCTGTTTAAGGAATTCTTCCTCATCTTTAGCCGCCTCATGATAAGCCTTAAGATAACTACTCTGCTCCCGAATCAACTCCAAATTAGTAGGGTCAATGTCAAGACGGGTTTGACAAGCATCCAGAAGGGTTCTCAGATCATTAACTTTCTTGTGGAGATTGCCTTGCCGGTGCAGCAAAGAACGGATTGGATGTTTTAAGTTTTGGAGTTTCTTTACCACGCGAAACATGTGATAACCATTCACCTCAATTTTCCAGCCGTTAGCAATAATATCATTATAACCCGGTTTTTCGATCAAAAAATTAGGGAATTTAAACGGTTTAGGCTTACCTTTAATAAGAGAGGGGAATTTCAATAAACATGGAGAGTGGTCTGAAATCCGGTACGGAAGGAACACCGCCGAAGAATCATTAAAAATCTCCATGAATTTAGAGTTTCCCATCACCCTATCAAGCTTTTTGAAAAGACCCATACCCGTTTTCGGTTTATTGCTCCAAGTGAATTGGAGCCCGACCCCATTTATATCCTCAACTTCAATGTTCTTAACACAATCACGAAAATCAAGCATCCCAGTGGAAATTTTGGAAGAACCATGTAAGCTGTCTTCCAAATTAAGAGCACAATTAAAATCTCCTAGAAAAGCCCACGGTTTACCACGAGTGAATTGTTTATGAACAGCAAGATTATGCCATAACTCCCTTCTTTTCAAATAACAATTCTCAGCATACACGAAAGAACCATACATCACCTTGATATCCAGCTTAAACTTTAACTGAACGTGAAGAACCTGGTTCGAATAATCAATAACCATAAGATAAACCAAATTCGTATTCCACCCCACAATAATCCGAGTACCTTTATCACAAACACTACCATTGCTGGTCCAATCCCAATTTTTACAAATCTTCTTACAAACATCAAAAACCGCGTTTAATTGTACGTGAGACTCAAGAATAGCACACACCTGAATATTATTATCTTGGATTACCTTACGAACCTCTTTTTGTTTAAGAGGGCGGTTCAACCCTCTTATATTCCATGAAGCAATAGTACCCATTAAGCACCCAATTCACCGGGTGTGCTTGCACCCTCAGAACCAATATCCGCTTTCATACTGTTAGCCACATCCGTAAATAGCTCCTCCACATCATCCTCATCTTCATCACTTTCTGGTTCGTCCACCAAATTATCAAACCGGTTATGGGTTTGGACAGAATGCAATAATATTATGATGCAGAGAGTGGAACATCCGAGAGTAAAGAACAAGTCATTGCTAGAGCCTCTCGGTTAGCTCTTGGCTCAAAGGTTTAATCTTTTTTACTATATTGATTGAATTGATAACTGCGTTGAATTGGTAATTATATGTTACTATGTTTACTTGTTAGGAACTTTGTTTAGTAGGAACTTTTTTTAAAAAAACGGGTCGTGCTCGGTGGTTAACATGTTTAATTAAAGGGTCGTGTTGTGTTGACCTGTTTAGCCCTCTTTTTAGTCAGGCTCATAACGGTTTATTATCAATTCTAGTTAAAGTTAAACTACCCATAACTGAACTAAACCAACATCTCAAACAGATTAACTGAATGAAAATAGTCAGTTTCGGGTCTGGTACGGGTAAGTTAGGTGTCTGTTTCGGGTCGGGTCTGATACGGGTCAGTTTCGGGTAAGTTAGGTGTCTGTTTCGGATCAGTTTCGGGTCTGATACGGGTCAGTTTCGGGTCGGGTAAGTTAGGTGTCAGTTTCGGGTCAATTTTGGGATTGATACGGGTCTGTTTCGGGTCGGATAAGTTAGATGTCAGTTTCGGGTAAGTTAGGTGTCTGTTTACCTGGATTCGTTAAGACCTATTGATGTCTGACAGGAGCTAAAGCAAATTATCGATTCGTAAGTAATACAAATATTGAAAAATTATATATTGTGTTCGTTGATATATTTCACTATTTATTGTAGGGCAATGGTATTGAATGCCATTAAAACGTGATCCGACATGCTGGTAAAATTCAACTGGGTCAATAATAAGGTGAGCAGTTTAACGGTTAGAATAATAATAATAATAATAATAATAATAATAATAATAATAATCATCATCATCATCATCATAGTTAGTTAACGGTCCGCTTTGGTACTTGGAAATAGGCCCGTAAACAAACAGAACGATCTTTATTATATGTCTTAATTATTTACTATTTTGTAATTTTGTAGTGTCCAACTCAGCAGCAGGATGTACCAAGTGTGGTTACTATATCTTAAACTTCATGAAAGAGATCGTTCATGAAGGACTTCAAACACTCGTCAATAACAATGTAAGTATAAGTTGGATGTTTAATTATGTTTAATATTGACCCAAATTGTTTCCGCTCGACCAAATTTTGAAGTGTTTTGTTTGTGTAATTTTCTTAGGTTGGGGGAGGCAAAGGCGAGTACACGGATGTGGATATTAATGCTGTTCGAGAGGAATGGTCAAGTTATACCTCCTAGTTTATTTTCCGATAGTGATATATGTGTATGGTAGCTTTTGAATATTAACAAATACTTTTGTTAATTAACTTTGGAATATTTGTAACATTTTGACTTACGTTGTCTAATATATATATATAATATATAATTTTGATGCTATATTTGTGTATTTGTGTAAATTAATGTGAAAATTAGTAATTATGCAATATATATTATATAATATTTTTTTTAAAAAAGTATACGATGACATGCATAATGAATGTCATAAACTGATGTCATAAATGTGAGTAACGAAAGCTTGTCATAACTGTATGTCATAAATGCGGGTCACAAACGAATTTCATTAAAGCGTGACATAAAATATGACACGCAGGTGCATGTCATAATCGTTTATGACAGGGGCTTCCTTGACACGCATTTGCGTGTATTAAAGGCCTTTTTTCTGGTAGTGTTACTAACTAATTTACAATATATTACATCATTCTACATCTTTTACAAACTAGGTGATACAATCAAAACTCGCTCTTCAACTACTTTACTTCTAACTCACATGCTCACAGCATCGTTCACAATCCGAACACAAAACATATAAGCAATCTATTCCACCTTTATGATTACCTGAAAAGCATGTTTAAACACGGTCAACTATGAATAGTTGGTGAGTTTCATAAGTTTTAACCAAATTAGTTCTGCGTACCATACGTTCATAGTTTGTATATACGCACATTTGTAAAAATATGTATTTATGTTTGTTTATATATGTACAGCCGAATCTTTGTGTGTACATATGCACACATGTAAGTTTATAATATGAGTTAGAATTTTCTATGAAATCGTGATTGTTTTTACGTATTGCGTGTTTTCATTTTCCATATTTAATCAACCACTGTGGCCCCCCTTCCGCCCACAACGGTTCCTCGTAACATCAACCACTGTGGCCCCCCTTCCGCCCACAATGATTCCACGTAAACTCAAACATTACACAGTGTACAAATACAAATAATTAGTATTTTCTACACATAGTATTTCCTATGCCTATTCACATAGCATGTATATAGGCACACATACACATATAGTATTTGTAAGACCCCGAATCCAGGGAATCATACAGTTGGTAATCACATACATAATTTCACAAAAATTTAAAACCCAACGATTCGTTTTTTTATTTAAAACAAGTTCAGAGTAAATAACAGTGGAAAAGTGTTATTATTTAAAGAAAATCCCAAACATGGGTATAAGTGTTCAAAAATCAAATATAAATATAATATCCGTTTTATTAGAAATCCTCGACCAGAAATGCCTTCAACCTTCCGAGTAGTCCCCAACACGTCCAAGCGATAACCTCCAATCCTTAACCTGAAAATCAATCTAACATACACACAAAGTCAGCTTGAGCTGAGTGAGTTCAAGTTTTCATAAACAACATTCATTAAACAATTTAAATTCCATGAGTATGAAATTTAGGGGAAAATCATGAGTAATTAGTTACATAATTTCTCTTGGTCAAAACATAAGTCCATAAAATCATAAATAACTTTTCTTATTCAAATCATAAGTAAATAAAATATTAAACATCTTTTCGCGCAGCACGGGACTCCTTACCCCGGGTCTTCCCCGAGTAATATAATTGACCCAGCCGCGGTTTAACAAAACCATTAAAATCATGAAACACGAGCCTCCTCACCCCGGGTCATCCCCAAGTAATATATTTCACTCGGTTACAGTTTAAATAAAACAATTCACGCAACACGAGCCTCCTCACCCCGAGTCATCCCCAAGTAATATATTTCACTCGATCGTGGTTTAACACACCCAAACATGTGATACGGGCCTCCTCACCCTGGGTCTTCCCCAAGTAATATATTTGACCCGACCACGATTTCAGAACGGCGGACCTCCTCAACCCGGGTCTTCCCCAAGTAATATATTTGACCCAGCCGCGTCATAAACATGCATCATGGGCCTCCTCACCCCGGGTCTTCCTCGAGTAATATATTTGACCCGGTCACAGTTTACCAACACATAAACATTCACATACACACATACAAACATCTAATTCAAACATCCGACCAACAATATCACCACATACAATCCATAAATAATGGATAATGTAGGCATTCAATACTAAGCCTAATAGCAACCTCGATTCTTAGAGCCCATGTAATATGCATAACCTTAAGGGATATATGACCCTATAACAAGTCTAAAATATCCTAAGGCATAAATTATAATTTACACATGTCTTCTTAAAGACGCAACCCCAAAAAAGATAATACAATACCAACCCAATAGTTTAAACGAATAAAATCGGATAAAATCATAATAAGGTGTGTATGCTAGCCCAAAATGTAAAAAGGTTAGAAAAGGATATCATGAACTCACCTGAAACGAGCGACACAAATACTAAAGGGTTTGAGAAACTCAAAGCCAATCCACAGTTTACAAGCTTGTCGGATTGCGCACAAGGATTACTAACTAAACGTACCGACTTGTTTATCTTACGAGACGTTCTAACATGATTTGATTGACCTAAAGCCTTGACATTACCAAATTCAATTACATCAGCCCCCGAGCCATGTATTTACCAAAACCACCCTTAGTTAATCCCGGGGACAAAGGATTCCCAATTTACCCCCAAAAGTTCTTGACTTTATCGAATACGCGCGTTAACGGGTTGTTTATGCTCTTGGACACCGACTCAGCCCCGTGTGGACCAAATTTAGTAAAATCACAGCCAACAAGTCAAAATGACGCTACACGAGTTGGATGGGTCGGTAATTCGTAAGCACGATGCACAAATTACCAATAAACGAGAATTTGCGCCGTACCGAACCATTCAAGTAACCGACAACCAATTCACCCCAAATACCCTAAAAAATCAGTTTTTCACAGCCAACATATCATGCCGAGTCTACAACATTCGAATTGGTTGTCAATTCCCTCAAACAACGCGTTAAACACAACAACTCACAAACTAGCCAACCGAATCCTAGTTTTCAAACTATTAACAATTGGCCTACCTAACCAATTCCAATGACCATGAAATTTTAGTATGTTGTAAGTGACATACCTAGGAAGTTTGTGGTGCAAAAATCTTAGCCGAAACAGCGCCGAAACTGCCCAATTGGACAACCACCCGACAAGCCTAAAAACAACCGAATTTTGACGAATAAACGCGCCATATGGATGAATTAAGGTGAAAAAGAGTTGTAGACATATAATACCGACCTAGAATTGAAGTTTGGATGGCCGGAAACGAGCTGGTCTTGCACGGAAATCGAGAAGAGAGGGGGAGGGGGGCGCCGATCGGACCAGCTAGGGTTTAGGGTTTTATATATTTTTTTTGTATAAAATTATAATAATAATGCATTCTAACCCCTCCACTTTACTAATGGTTGAACTTGCAAGAAAAGTTAAGTAAGATACGCTTACGAGGGTGGTCAAGGAGCCCTCGGAAGAATGCCGGGTCAAGCCCGGAAGGTGTACACAACACTACAAGGTTAAACCTTTTTATCGGAAATTTACGGACGTTACAAGTCTACCCCCCTAAGAATGGGATTCGTCCCCGAATCCCGCTACACAGGAACAAGCGCGGGTTGCGACAAATCTAAACATCACATCATACACAGAACGGGTATAAATAGTACCCCTACCAAAGATATCGAACCACTTCCTAGCCAAATGATTACACACGAAAGCATTCGATAAGAAAAGAAATATTCGGTAAACACTTTAACGATTAATGCGAATGCAAGGGATTACCTGAAATCGTGTCCCCGTCCTCCTCCACCTCCTTCGTAGAGATACTAAAGGCTATAGCCTTAGTCTTTGTCTTGTCTTCCATCTTAACCCTAGAAGAGTTTCCCTGCTCAGAACCTCCCGCCTTATTTTCAGTGCACCGAGATGCCAAATGCCCAGACCCCTCACACCGGTAACAAGTCAACGTCGGACACTCGTGGTGGAAGTGTCCAGCTTTCGCACATCGGAAACCAGTGATAGACCTGGACCTACATTCCCCACTATGCGGTTTCCCACACTTCTTGCATCTCCCATCACACGCGTCTCCCCTATACTTTGACGTTTCAGCTCTTGCTTTCTTTCCTGCCGACATGGAATCATTGCCACCGTAACGCTTGCCATTGGAGTTAGAGCTCGGTTTCCAATCTTTTCCAGGTTCAGCTGGGCTACCATCTCTCTCTATTCATACAATGTACATGCTAGGGTAACCACCGAATGGAGAGAGCTGATGCCGGTGGTCACTACACCCCTACGAACATCTACCGAAAGACCCTTCACGTACTTTTTGATTCTTTTGTCTTCAGGTGTAACTAGATCGGGACATAACCGAGCCATTTGGTTGAATTTTCTAGTATACTCTCGATGTGACATATCACCCGCTTCTAAGACTAAGAATTCCTGCTCCATCTTATCTAATTCACGCGGAGAGCAAAAATGATCGATAACCAACTGCTTCAACTCTTCCCAAGCCATCCTCCTAATGGAATGATTACCCATAGCCTGAGCTAGATTATCCCACCAACACAGCGCCTCAGAACGAAACGAGGCAGTAGCATAGGTCACCATATCCTCCTCTCTGCACTTACTAACCCACTGATGAGCTGCCAACGCATCTTTAGTACCATCAAAAACGGGAGGGTCACACTTCTTGAAATCCCCATACGAACAGCCTCTAGAAGATACACTAAACGCATGAACCTCTTCCTCCTTCTCACTTGACACCACCACCTCATCTTCAACCTGTGTCTCTTGTCCCTTTCCCTGCTTACCTGCACTCTCACCAACCATTGACTCTTTCGCCAACCTAACCGCCTCAGCAACAACCTCGGGAATAACGCTCTGTAGAACCTAGTAAACCTCATCTGCGATGACCGCGCGCATAGCAGGCCCTAAGGCGGGGTTATCCCCTTCCTCTTTAATCGGGGTTTCCTCCTGCTGGGATGTAGGGATCTAACTCTCATCTTCGGCACGTGGCTTACGATCACGGCCGCGAACACTCGGACGACCTCTCTGAGCAGTACGAGTATTAACCATGACTTATCCCTACAAGACAGAATTTTAACACGGTCAAGTACAAGTAGTATTTAGAACATGGAAGGTAAGGGTAAACTGCTAATAAGGTTGATCAAGTATTATTAATTGTTTACTTTACCCGCCCATCCTAAGCTCCCCTTGCCCCTAACCATATTAGCGTCCCATCTAACATTTAAGCATTTATGCACATAATAGAACTCTAATGCTTATAAAAACGAATAAACAATTATAAAAATTACCTCTTGGCATTTCTAGTCCTTTCTTTTACAGTTCGAGTCCAAGCATTTGAGAATGCTCGAATCCCTTGAACCATGGCTCTGATACCAACTTGTAAGACCCTGAATCCCGGGAATCATACAGTTGGTAATCACATCCACAATTTCATAGAAATTTAAAACCCAACGATTCGTTTTTTATTTAAAACAAGTTCAGAGTAAATAACATCGGAAAAAGTGTAATTATTTAAAGAAAATCCCAAACATGGGTACAAGTGTTCAAAAATCAAATATAAATATAATATCCGTTTTATTGGAAATCCTCGACCAGAAATGCCTTCAACCTTCCGAGTAGTCCCCAGCACGTCCAAGCGATAACCTCCAATCCTTAACCTGAAAATCAATTTAACATACACACAAAGTCAGCTTGAGCTGAGTGAGTTCAAGTTTTCATAAACAACATTCATTAAACAATTTAAATTCCATGAGTATGAAATGTAGGGGAAAATCATGAGTAATTAGTTACATAATTTCTCTTGGTCAAAACATAAGTCCATAAAATCATAAATAGCTTTTCTTATTCAAATCATAAGTAAATAAAACATTAAACATCTTGTTGCGCAGCACGGGACTCCTCACCCCGGGTCTTCCCCGAGTAATATATTTGACCCAGCCGCGGTTTAACAAAACCATTAAAATCATGTAACACGAGCCTCCTCACCCCGGGTCATCCCCAAGTAATATATTTCACTCGGTTACAGTTTAAATAAAACAATTCACGCAACACGAGCCTCCTCACCCCGGGTCATCCCCAAGTAATATATTTGACTCAGTCGCGGTTTAACATACCCAAACACGTGATACGAGCCTCCTCACCCCGGGTCTTCCCCAAGTAATATATTTGACCCGACCACGGTTTTCAGAATGGCGGACCTCCTCACCCCGGGTCTTCCCCAAGTAATATATTTGACCCAGCCGCGTCATAAACATGCAACACGGGCCTCCTCACCCCGGGTCTTCCCCGAGTAATATATTTGACCCGGTCACAGTTTACCAACACATACACATTCACATACACACATACAAACATCTAATTCAAACATCCAACTAACATTATCACCCCATACAATCCATAAATAATGGAAAATCTAGGCATTCAATACTAAGCCTAATAGCAACCTTGAGGCTTAGAGCCCAAGTAATATGCATAACCTTAAGGGATATATGACCCTATAATGAGTCTAAAATATCCTGAGGCATAAATTATAATTTACACATGTCTTTTTAAAGACACAACCACAAACAAGATCATACAATACCAACCCAATAGTTTAAACGAATAAAATCGGCTAAAATCATAATAAGGTGTGTATGCTAGCCCAAAATGTAAAAACGTTAGAAAGGGGCATCATGAACTCACCTGAGACGAGCCAATCCACAGTTTACAAGCCTGTCGGATTGCGCACAAGGATTACTAACTACATGTACCGACTCGTTTATCCTACGAGACGTTCTAACATGATTTGATTGACCTAAAGCCTTGACATTACCAAAATCAATTACATCAGCCCCCAAGCCATGTATTTACCAAAACCACCCTTAGTTAATCCCGGGGACAAAGGGTTCCCAATTTACCCCCGAAAGTTGTTGACTTTATCGAATACGCGCGTTAACGGGTTGTTTATGCTCATAGATACCGACTCAGCCCCGTGTGGACCAAATTTAGTAAAATCACGGCCAACAAGTCAAAATGACGCTACACGAGTTGGATGAGTCGGTAATTCGTAAGCACGATGCACAAATTACCAATAAACGAGAATTTGCACCGTACCGACCCATTCAAGTAACCGACAACCAATTCACCCCAAATACCCTAAAAAATCATTTTTTCACAGCCAACATATCATGCCGAGTCTACAACATTTGAATTGGTTATCAATTCCCTCAAACAACGCGTTAAACACAACAACTCACAAACTAGCCAACCGAATCCTAGTTTTCAAACTATTAATAATTAGCCGACCTAACCAATTCCAATGACCATGAAATTTTAGTATGTTGTAATCAACATACCTAGGAAGTTTGTGGTGCAAAAATCTTAGCCAAAATAGCCCCGAAACTGCCCAATTGGACAGCCACTCGACAAGCCTAAAAACAACCGATTTTTAACGAATAAACGCGCCATATGGATGAATTAAGTTGAAAAAAAGTTGTAGACATATAATACCGACCTGGAATTGAAGTTTGGATGGCCGGAAACGAGCTGTTCTTGCACAGAAATCAAGAAGAGAGGGGGAGAGGGGGGCGCCAATCGGACCAGCTAGGGTTTAGGGTTTTATATTTTGTTTTTTTATAAAATTATAATAATAATACATCCTAGCCCCACCACTTTACTAATTGTTGAACTTGCAAGAAAAGTTAAGTAAGATACGCTTACGAGGGTGGTCAAGGAGCCCTCGGAAGAATGTCGGGTCAAGCCCGGAAGGTGTACACAACACTACAAGGTTAAACCTTTTTATCGGAAATTTACGGACGTTACAGTATTTATCATGTATCACCAAACACTGTGGCTCCCCATCCGCCCACAATACGCATAATCACATTATTTTCATAACATTCATGTCATAAACAAGTTAGTTTTTTTAGTTGCAGCAAAACTTGGCACATAGGCCATACTCAGCTTTAGTTTATTAAGTTGCAGCAGAACTTGGCTCATAGGCCATACTCAATTTTAGTTTATTAAGTTGCAGCAGAACTTTGCTCATAGGCCATACTTAACTTTAGTTTAATAAGTTGCAGCAGAACTTGGCTCATAGGCCATACTCAACTTTAGTTTGGTATTATTGTGACCCCCCTTCCGCCCACAATAGCCCCATGGTCATCACAGACCACGTTATTCACCCATGGCCTTACAGACCACGTTATTCACCTATGGCTGTTATAGACCACGTTATTCACCCATGGCCTTACAGACCACGTTATTCACCCATGGCCGTTACAGACCACGTTATTCACCCATGGCCGTTACAGACCACATTATTCACCCATGGCCTTACAGACCACATTATGTTTAACAGTACACAACATATTTGTATAAATGTGTATTCACGTGTAATTCCATTATGTTTTGTTATTCGTACCATATTCACTTAATTTGTCATTCAAGAATACTATTCACCATTCGTTCGCACGTAATCAATCGTTATGTTTGTAGGGACTTTTTGTAAATAAACGTTCAGACAATTCATATCCTGAATCGTTTCCATGTAGATAACGTATATAAATATGCTTTTCACCCCTAAAAGTTCGTAACCAGTTTGAAAAAAGGGGTCATGAAATCATGGTTTTGTAGGCACTCAGTGCGAGGTCAGCTCGGGGTTCGTTTCCCTTGCTATTACTTAGTCCCTATAATTAATATTATAATAATATTAATATTTTAGTATTATTATAATCTTTATACTAAGCTAGGCTGTATAACTAGTCTGGGTGTGGCTGTAACACCCAAAAAGTGCCAATAGGCTTAGATTGTGATGTTGTTCAATGTCTAATGTTTAAAATCGAACTTGGCTCAGTTTCCCCGTTTTACCAGCTGAGCCAAGTTGCTCGTTAAGGCGTTTGGAAAACAGTCATGGGGATGTAAGCTTGGGTAACTGTGTTGGTTGATAAAATGATTAAGTTATAAACAAAGATCACAATTTAGGGTTCTGGATTTGCTTCGGGGCTCGTTTCCGTTTATTCAGTTTGAGTTGGAGAAAAATGCGCACAATCTACCCAAATTGTCCGGATTTCTCACGAAAAGCTTGTTTTTACATAATTAATCCAAAAATATGCTTCTGGATCTTTTTTGATGTTCTGATATCTCAACAGATTCGTTAATCACGAACTTGCCGGTTTTCTTTAGAATTGAATTTGTTTAATCTTCCAATTAGCATAAACAATTATCTGTTAATAACTAGATCATGAAAATTTCGAAACTTATCAAATAAAATCTGCATATTTTTATAAAAATATTTCTAGAATTATTTACTGATTTATAAATTTATAAAAAAATCATTTTATATGCTAAATTTAGCCCGAAAATCATCCGTTTATACCAAATTATTTCCGAAAAATAGGCCAAAGTTCTTGAGTAACCAAAACACTTCCCAAAATAACCTGTAGCAATTCCAAAAACTAACAATCTTGTCAAATTTCATTTTCGAGCCAAAAACGACTATGAAAATCCGGATAAACGCAAATGTACAAAATAGACCTCTGGTTTTCCAAATGACCCCAAATTTCATATGTGATTATAATATATCAAATTTGAGTTCCCCACAAAATTTCATAATTTTTCAACAGTTTAACTATTTTTCCCAAATAAATTCCCCAAATCGATAATAAATCCGCCAAATATTCTCGGACAGTCGAAAAATTACCAAATTTGGACAGGGACTCAATTATATTGTCCCTGATGTCCCTGCAAAGTTTTATAACCAAACAAGACATCATAAACTTAACGTAAACAGCCCGTAATCGAATGTTTCGGCATTACCTTTGCGGTTTTCGCCCATTTTCGCTCTCTTAATCCAATTTTCGGGTTCTCGTGCTTCTGTATAAGCTAAGTACAGGTCCTATATCACAAACCAAGCATGTATCATCAATTGACCAGCCATGAAAGTTAGGGTTTCGGTTAGGGTTCTAAACCGAACTTTTGAACCATAAAAACGTCGTTTAAACCCCATAATCCGTGTTTATGGCCAAAAAAAACTATCAAACCAGGTTCCCAACCATGCGTATGATCAAAAAATGTTTATGGACAATATTTATGGTTTTTGCATGGTTTGATGTGATTTTTGGTAATCAAACTATGTTTATATGTGTTTAAACATAATTAAACAAGTTAGAAATTGATTTAAATGATGTAATTACTTAGGGTTTTGGTTGAAAAGTTTAAATAAGCAAGCAACCAGCTGCAATATGTCCAGATATTTGTGAGGCTTGCATGTTAAGTTGTCTAAAAAAAATTAAAACAAATAATATATATAAATGGATTTTAGTCCACATTGGGGGCTAGGGATTGTTGGACCTTCTTTTGGGCCCGTTTGGCCCACTTTTCTCGATTTACGTACCCGAACGTGAAATGCCGCGTCCAAATTTATTTTGGGTTTGGTTTTTGCCGCGAAAAATATATCGGGTACGACAAACAGTGCGAAAACGAGTGTTTTTCGGCCATTTTATTGTAAATTTAGAAAAACATAGTATTTGTTTGTATAAATAGAAAATATTTTCACGGATCGCTTAAAGCATCCCCAACAAGTGTTTGGTAGATCTTTTTCGGCTTAAAAGATGATACAATGCTTGTTTCGGAACTATCTTTCGCGTTTAAATCCATAGCGGGTAGTTAAACGAGCATGTTTTCGTTTAACTAGTTTGCTATCATACTAAGGCCTTAATATCAATATGTTGGCTTGTAATAGACAGACCCTTTCGGTTATTCGTTTGCTTGTTATGCAATAAGAGGTTAAATGCTTATTCGAGTTTGTAAGTACTAAGATGTATCCGGTTTTGTCACGAATGTCACATTTACATCCAAATTCCCTACACAAGGTGCAATCTGGTGATGACATACTTCTAAAACACAATGTAATTGATCATGATGTGGCTGAAGTAGAATCTGTCAAAACAGCCATAAGATTAATGAATGAAGATTTAGATTCTATAAACCAAGAGGATCAAGAAAATGAGGAGGAAATTCTTCATGAAGTGCTTGAATCACTTATTAAAATGAAAGAAGAAAGAAGCAGAAGATGATAGAATGAGGAAGGAGGCAGATGATGCTATTAAGGCTACACTGTAGGCTCTGAAAGCAAAACAAAATGATGATGAACAAGATTCTGTACTGAGCCAGTGGTAACTGAGCCTGTGCAAACTGAACATGAACCCACACCATATGAGCCAGTCATATCTGAGCCTGAAAATGAAGAACCTGAACTAGAAACACCTAAGGAATAAGAGCTCAGCTTGGGTCCAGTAAATCAAGAACAGGATGAGACAATTGAAGTATCCGCAAGCACCATGGTGAAGTTAGTAATTATGATAACCCTAACAAACATTCTAAACAAACCCGAAGGGCATCATCCTGAGATTGTGTCAGCTGGGAAAAAGGCCTAAAAAGACTTTATCAAATTAAGTAGTGAAATGCAAAAAGAACCAGTGGTTGAAGAACCAGTGGAGACCACTGAACCTGTCATTAACGAAGTCACTGAAGAGAATGATGACATTTCTGTGAAAGAACCAATTGTTGAAGAGATTTTTGATGAGGAACCTGCAACACAACCAAACAAGCCAATAATCACATAATCTGGCGATGAAGTGCAGAAGGCTGTAAATGAAGAACCAATTATCACTGAGCCAACAGAACCCGAAACTGAAGCTGAGGGGGAGTAAAAAGGAAGGAGACAACTGAAATGGAACCTCCAAAGGCTAAAAGACAAAAATATGTTGATAAAAGAAGACTGACAAAATCCAAGTTTGTATTCAAGTCTCCTGTACCTGAAATTGAAGAACCAATAATTGGGGCACTTCACAATCTGGATGAATAGTTTGATGAAAATGAGGATGAAGAAGGATCGAAAGATGCTGATGAGGAGGATCAAGATAAAGCTTATTTGATAAGTCTTGACTATGACTTGAAATATCTCCAAATATTATCAAAAGAAGAAATTGCCAAAGAAGTTGATGGATGGAAGAAGAGGGATTCAAAAAGAGAGTTTCTAATAAAGGCTGTACACAAGCCTACCTTTTTAAATCTCCAGTCATTTGACTCCATTGACAAAATTTACAAGAGAGCCCTTGTAGATGACATTACTAATTTTGTTGAAAAAGCAAACAAAAGGAGGAGAACAAGTGATGATGCTGAGTATGAGTCTGTAAAGGCTAAACACAAAGATATCAAATTTTTGCAAGTCCATGGATTTGAATACCACTCATTAATCAAGCTTTCTCTGGAAGAATTGAAAAGAAAAGTGCAAAGTGTTAAAGACTCTCACAAAAGTCAAAAGAGTGCTGATAATCTTGAAAGAGAAAAGAAGTTGAAGATGCAAATGGAAAAGGAAAGAGAGGAGGCTGCAAAGAAAGAAGAAGAAGAAGTCAGAATGGAAAAGGAAAGAGAGGTACAAACGTTAAAAGAAATTGTGATGGAAAAAGGTATGACTGAAGATCAGTTCAATAACATGCCTCATGCTCAACTACTGGAAATATACAAAAGAGAGCAGAGAATGTATTTGGAGACTTAGAGGAAACTGGAGGAGGACAGAAGGAGAATGGATGAGGTAGTTTTAGAGTTTAGATGATGAGTACGTTACACAAGAAATGTGTGAATATGGGAAGACTGATGACTCAAACTGATGAAACTATAAAGAGATGGTATGTAGAGGAATGGCTTGAAAAGACAAAGAAGACTCAGCAAGAAAGCACAAGCTGAACCCCAAGGTCAGATATTGTTAGGCCTGATCCACCAAGAAACTTAAATCTGCCTACAAATCTCTATTATGACAAAAAATCTAAGACCTTAAGGGTAGTTACTAAAGACGGTAAAGAAACTCTAATCATATTCAGAGATGATTTGAGAGACTTTTCAGAAGAACAGCTGAAGAAGATGGCTACTTTGGACTTATATGACAATCAAAATAGAAGCCATCTGGCCGGACAACAAAGAAATGATCTCTCCATATTCATTAAAGAACAATCAGAAAAGGGATTCCCATTTCTGAAGTAGAGGAGAAGAGAGATACGCAGCTAGGTTGACAGGGAGAAAAGAAACAAACGAATAAACGAAGTGCATACTTTAGAACTATCCCTCTTTGAAACCAATAAAAGAAAAACTCAAGCAAGCAGCTCTACAAGTAAAAGAATGACTCTGAGGGAGTGCTTAGCAATGAGGAGGGAAATGTTAGAACCAAATTCCATTGTACAACAAAATGAAAGGATCTCTCATCTTACATATAACAGACATAATGACTCAATCACCTTGAGGAATGCATCTGGAGGTACAATTGCAGTGATCTTGTACGAAAACGACCTCCAATTCATACATCCTCAAGATCTTCAAGATATAGTGGATGCAGAGTTTCCTCTCAACTCACAAGATGCTGTGGAGTTAGACATGATCAAACAAAAGGCTGCCCTTGTCATTATAAAGAAAGAAAAAGCTGACACAAGGAGTAGGAGGAGGAGATAGCAGAATAGACACTCAATGATGATTAATTTAATTCTGTTTATCATTGTAATTTTTGTTTCATTTGTATTTTGAAATGTAAAAATTGACGTGCAATGCCCAAGAGGCAGAATTCCTATTTATGTAATGAAATGACTTGTTCCTAAATGATTTATCTTTGATGCCTGATACATGTGTAACTCTATGCAGGTGTGTTTTGGTGCATCTGAGCTTGTTCCAATCTAGGGGAAGATTGTTGAGTCGGATTTTTGATAAGGAAGATTGGAATCTTCTCAACCTCCTCAGGAAACGGCTAAGTATGGACTTCGAGCAAGTCTAGACTAACGAGCATGGTTTTACTACCTCGAGCAAGGTCCTCGGAACCATTTGTGGTTGATTCTTCTAAGTATTGAGGCTTCAAGCAAGCTACACTTCAACGAGCAAGAGTATTCTTCTATCGAGCATGGATTACCAATCGAGCTAAAAGCTTGACCATATAGGTTTCAACCAAGTGTTACGAGCACAGGATGGTCGAGCACATGGGGACAAGCATGGATGCAATAAGAAGATGTCATGTGTGAAGCAAGGACTTCGAGCACAGTTCAGTTACCCGAGCAATATTTGCATCCGAGCTTGCTAAAGATTGTTCAATAAGTCTAAGGACAAGACTGAAGACATCAAGAAGAATGAGCTTGCTCGATGGACTAGTTTGATCAAAGCAAGGATTGGTCAAGAGGAATGAAGCTTGCTGGAGGAGAATATCTTCACTGAAGATATTCTAAGTAAAGTATGCTAGAAGACACTCATCGAGCATACCTAGCATATTGAGTCTGCTCGAGCAAGATACTTATCATGCTCGAAGACTCTTACACTTGTATTTGTTTTTATCTTTCATTATGTAATAGATAGGGATTCTAGAAGGAATGTCAGGGTCTATAAATAGGGTCCTAGGTTTCCATTTAAGGCACGGATAACGACACACACAATACGAGAAACATTCCAAAGAATATTCTATTTTGTTTCCTCGTACCAGCGCCGCCGTTACGAAACCCTAGACATTCCTTTCACTGTCTCATTGAATGATGTATTAAATACAGTGAATCTTTGTCTTTGATTGTGTTCTTATTGACTATCATTTATTGTTTCGTGTTTGCTATATCACACCTTCGTTCCCATCCATCGAATATCCTGATTCCGCCGGGATATTCAATAGGCCTTTGGGTTATTAAGTCTCTGTGTTCTTGTCAACCTTGCTAAGGTTTTACCCGATTCACAGTCCTAACATTAGAGCATAATGTCTGTTGCTAGGGTCTTGGTGTGTTTTGTGTAGCTTAATTGTCAAATGTCTGTTTGTAGGTTTGTAGTAGTGCATAAGTCAAACATGGACGCATATGTTATGGGGCGCATAACATGCCGGATAACATATCGGCCATGTTGTGCTTTTGTGTCAAACCAATAAATAGGCTGACTTATGCATGAACAGTAGCTTTTGGTCATTATTGTCAGATTCTAGAGAGAGAAAGTGCCTTGTCAAGTTATATCTTTGTAAACCATTGTTATATTAATGAAGATGTTCTTAAAGTTTCTTGTGTTCTTCCGTCCTTGTTCTTTTCCACACCTCTTGGCTTGAGCGATAACATTTCTGATCCTTACGTACATTCTACGTCACCCTTCAATGTCTTTTCAAGTGGTATTAGAGCATTTAGGCTCGTTATTCGCTTGGTAGATGCAATATTTCTAGTGTTTTCTCTCTATCTTCATTTCTCACCGTTCAAAGTTCTTCAAAATTTCACCAACTGTTATTTACACATCCGTGACAAACCTTACCAAAATTCATTTCATTTCATCATCTATTTCTTGTTCAAAATGTCAAAATTCAAGATCATTCTACTCTGGCGCATATGTATAGTAGTGTATATGTCTTTAGTGTGTAACATATACGGAGCATAACATATACGCCATATATGTTATCCGTTGAAACATATCCGTTGACTAGAACATATATGTTTGACTTTTGTTGACTTGTTGGAACATATCCGTTGACCAGAAATAAACATATCCATTTGACAAGAGAGATATCTGTTTGACTTTAATATCACATATTTGTTGACCACTTCATTCCAAAACATATCCGGAGTATTAATATTTTATCTTGTATCCAAATCTTATCTTGTTCTATCCTTGATACTTTAATCATGGATAATCTCGGTGCTTACGTGTCTCAGCTATCAGTCTTGTTGCAAAACATTAATTTAGAGAACGAGATGGGTGCTTCCAACAAACCACCAAAGCTACTTAGGATGGAAGACTATCCATCATGGGCTGACAAATTCGAAACCTATGTTCAAGCGTTGAATTATGAGACATAGACTGCTGTAGAGGAGAAATACGTCATACCCAAAAATGAGAATGGAAGCAACTATAGGCTTTCTCAAATCGAAGAACATGATAAAAATGCTTTCCTGAAAGAGAAGAAAATGTTGAACTTGTTGTAGCAAGCAACCAAGGCAGAGATTTTCCAGCTATTACAACACAATGGGTCTTGTTACTCCATTTGGCAAGCCCTGTTGAACAAGGATAGAGGTAATCATGATATAAGAAAAAGCAAGATGAAATTGCTTAAGAAAGAGTTTGATATATTAACCCAAGTGAAAGGTGAATCGTTTGCACAGCTTGTGGAAAGATATTGTCATCTTGTGAATGAAATGAAGAGGCTGGGGATTGACAAGCCTAAATATGAATACATTGATAAGCTTGTTGATGCTTTACCTGAGGAGTGGGGCACCTTTATTATAATTCAACAATCCAATCCTGTTGCTTATGCCCGTCTGAACCTAGCAAGATTCATTGAGAAATTTGAAGCTCATGAGTTGGAACTTTGGAAGAAACAAAAGATGAAGAGTATTGTTGTTTCTCAGGACATTAGACTCTATTACAAGAGTTCTCAATCTTTGGTCGCATCTAGTCAAAAGATTCAGACTGATTTCTGTGCAAAACCTAAAGGACAATCCTTAGTGAGTAATATGCCTGCTACACCATAGTATAGTAGCAGTTATTCCGGGACTATCCCTGTTTCTCAAGCATCTTCAAGTTCACAAACATCTGACCCTGACGCACTTGAATGTAACATTGCGGTGAACATCAAGAATAAGGGTGGCATGACTACTGAAACAGTCAAAGAGCACATGGCATTTCTCGGGTTGTTCTGGAATCATATGAATGCTTAGTTGCTGCGAGGATTGGTAACTACAACATGACGAAGGAAGGTTATGACCAAATTGATCCCGAAGAGATGAGAATGATAGATATCAGATGCTGCATGGCTAGTGTCCTTCATAGAAATCAACGCTTCAAGGAAATCACCAGCAAAAATGTGCTTGAGGGTTCACCATCAAAGCTTCGCTTTGACAAGTCCAAGGTTCGTTGCTTCAGATATAAAGAAAAGGGCACTTTAAACGGGAATGAACAAGCAAGAATGTTAATGACAATGGGGCAAATCCATTCGGAAGGGACTATTACAAGCAAACAATTTATCATTGTCCTACGCAAAGTGAAGCCGAATCTTCAAAAGAAAAAAACCACATTGAAGTATCTACTTCACAACAAAAGGCAGCTACATCACAAGTAGATGAGGGTTTTAACTGGAACACGGTGTTCCAAGCTAATGTGGCATAGGTTGTTGAAGAATCTGGGCTTGGAATGTATTGAACAGGTTGAGAATGTTGTGATCATAGAGGTTGAAATGGTGTATGTGATGAGGTCAAGGATATGGGGTTAAATGAAAATGTGTTTGTAACTGATGACAAACAGGATGAAAGGAGTTTTACGGATGATCTAGTTGAAGCTGTTAAAACTGAGGATTCAGATGACAATTTGCCACACACATACGACAAAAATTCATCCGGTTCCATCTGATTACCTTACTTCTTTATTTCCTCTTGATATTGTTGAGAATTTTGTAGGATGGTTTAATGGTTAAAAGAGGTATCGTTTGGCAAAATTGACTTTGGAAAGGAGGATAAGGATGAATCAGTAGATAAAGAGGTCAACGATGATCAGGTTGATGGAAAGTTGAAGAAGTAATTGATAAAGAATCTGAGTTTTCAATTGATGAAGATTTACCAGTTGAGCACGGACTCATGGCCAATCAAGTACAATCTTTAAATGCTTTATGTGTAAAGTGTGAATTACCTTGTTATGAGTGTGAATTCAAAGACTTAGAGATAAGAGAACTTAGAAAAAATTATGATAATGCTTTATTAGATTTGAAATATGTTAAAGAAGAATATGCTAAACTTCAATCGTGTGAAAAAAAAGCTGTGGGAGAAAATCCTACAAGATGAAAAGACCATCTCAATGCTTAAACACACGGTTGAAGACAAATAAATTGCCATTAACAGGCACATAGTCGAGAACGCATCCCTCAAACTTGAGTTGCAAACACTCAAGATTGAGACTGACACAGTTAATCTGAAATTAGTCAGTTATGCTGCTTCATCATATGTGCTTGATCACATTATACCTAAAAAGTCTTCAAAATCTAAGGATGATGTGACCGAGAACATTAAATCGTCTGTGGATTATTATGCGGTTCCGCCACCAATGTGGAATGCTTACGTTCCTAAGAAACCAAAGGGTTTCAAAAAGGCGTTGAACGTGGAAGTCAAGATTCCACTCCATGACTCCACTGTGCCTGTTGATTATTCTATCAATGTTTCTGAAACTTTTGAAAATGATAGTTCTGGGTGTGCTAGTTCAAATGGAATAAAAATTGCTGAATCTGTGTTAACCGAACAACCTGCTAAGGTTAATCTGTTAGAGAATGATGTTGGTAACTCTAAGAGATTTGCAAAGACAAGTTTCTATAATAAGCAACTCATAGAGTTAACAAACCTACAAAGCTTAACAAGATTGTATTTGTCAAAGGAGTGACTTCTGAGTCCAAAAAAGAAGCAATTTTTCAAAATCAAACTAATCAATAGTTTTATCGGCTAAAAGCGGAATATGAGCATGCTGAGACAGCACCTCAGGTCAACAAATTTGTTGATCGGAGGCGGTGTTTCAATTTCAACGAGATTAGACATGTGTTCTATGCTTGTCCAAATAGGTTGAAGCAGCATCACGTTCAGCCTCAGAAAGTACTTTCTAAGAAACCGGGCCTAGGGCATTTTGACAAATCATATGTTGCTTTAAAAACCAAGCCGGTTAGGATTTTAAAGATAGAAGAGGTTGTAAAAAGTGGGTGTGACAAAACTGAGTGTTCTAAGTCTACACCATCCACTTTTTACATCAAGAAACAGAATGTTGGTCAAAAATGGGTGGTTAAATCATTTTCAAACATTACACCACCAAGTTTTGAAGATGACAAGAAATCTGTTATGATTCACATGTGTCTAGTTGTGATTTATTACCAAGTGAATCAGAAATATAAGATGTTAAGATGTTGTTTAAAAAGTTTAAACAACCCAAGACCAAGAAGGCTTGGGTTTCCTTGTTTCACTAAACCCTTAGCTGTTGTCGTAGGGGCTTCCAAGATCCCACGACTCACGTTGGATAATGGATAGTGGAGCCTCAAGGCACATGACGGGTACCCAACACCTACAAGAGAACGTTAGATCTATTCGTGGTGGGTATGTCGGTTTTGCTGGAAACCAAGGAGGTCAGATTGTGGGTGAAGGCACATTGGCAAATGGAAAAGTCACGTTCAACAAGATAAACTACATATTGGAGTTGGAGAACAACTTGCTTAGCATATCACAAATTCGTGATAAGAGTTTCTCGACTCACTTTACTGACAAGGAGTGCCTTATCTTTAAATCAGGTTTCAAGATCCCTGACGATTGGATATTGATGCGTGCACCTCGCGAGAATGATCTCTATGTTCTTAATATGTGTATCGTGTCAACATCTACATCAAGCACTCAATATTTTATCTCAAAAGCTTTGGAACGTGAGTCTATCTTATGGCATCGTCGGATGGGACACATAAGCATGAGGAAGATGAACCACTTGTTCATAATAATCTGGTCGAGGGGCTTAATTTAAGGAGTTTCCATTTGAACGAAGAATGCTTAGAATGTAAGAAGGGTAAGCAAATGAAGAAACCTCATTCGAAGAAGATGCTCAACTCCATCAAGTTACTGTTTGAGTGTCTGCATATGGATCTATTCGGTCATGTGAATGTCAAGAGTATCACAGACGAACTCTATTGCCTTGTGGTAATCGATGATTATTCCAGATTCTCTTGGGTTATGTTCTTGCATTCCAAAGATGAGACGCTAGATTCCTTGATGGTTTTGTTCAAGAAACTCGAGACATTGTACAATTTGGCGATTCGTCGAATTAGAAGTGACAACAGGACTGAGTTCAAGAACAATCATATGCTAGAGTATTGTAATGAATGGGGGATTCTTCATGAGTGTAGCACACCCTATACACCACAACAAAATGTGGTTGCTAAACGAAAGAATCAGACTTTAATCGAGACAGCTCGGACCGTGGTTGCTGATTCAAAGTTACCTGTTAATTTTTGGACCAAAGTAGAGGCGTCGGCTTTTTATACTCTTAAAAGTGTTCTTACTGTGAAGAAGTTCGAGAAGACGTGTTTTGAGCTGCTTAATCGACGTAAACCAAATCTCAATTGGCTTGAACTGTTTTGGATCGACATGCAATGTTCTTGAACCAAGTGGCAAATTTGGTCACAAGTCGATTGAAAGATTCTTTGTGGGTTATCCTAGTCCACTGAGACGTGTCTATATTCCTAGCCTCCACAGAATCGTGCAAGTACAAAACATGGATTGTTAGCATTACACTCCACCTACCCAACGACCTGGAGATTCTCGATTGTCCGATTATGATAGCCTTTAGGAAGGTTTCAAACTCCCTGAGGAGACTTTGTCTGAAGATACTATTAACATATTATTTCAACATTTATATGAAGATTCAGTCAATATCAACACCAGAAACTTCTAATGTAGCAGTTCCTCAAAGTATTCCAGATCCCATCCCGACCGATAATGTAAGACTACACCCATTTTTGATGATGATGGTGAAACAGATGAGGAGTTAATCGAGGCTATTTTTCCGTCATCACGTGAAGTGCCGGTTGATGAAAATGTCAGTAATCTTCAAACTGATTTGTTAGTTTTTTACTGATGTCATGCCTAAAACATTGTCTTATCATCCAGAAAAGATATAATCGGTGATTTAAACACGGGAGTCCAAACTCGACGTCAAATCGATCAGAGTCTTCGGTGTTTGTACACAAGTGTATCACCGTTACAAAGCTGGTTCTTATTCAAATGTTTCATCTCTCAAATAGAACCGAAGACATACAAAGAAGCCTTGATCGAAAAGAGCTGGGTAAATGCGATGCAAGAAGAATTAATGCAATTTGAAAAACTTGGCGTATGGAAGCTCGTTGCTTGCCGGAAAACAAGAAACAAATCAACACAAAGTGGGTGTTTAAGTGCAAGAGAGACAAGAACGGGATTATTGTGAGAAACAAGGCTTGATTAGTTGTTCCTGGGTTTAATCCGAGAGAGGGTATTGACTACAATAAGGTTTATGCACCAGTTGCAAGGCTAGAGGCTATTCATATCTTTCTAGCATTTGCTTCTTTGAAGGGCTTTAAGGTTTATCAGTTAGATGTAAAGTCTGCATTTCTCAACGGGAGAATAAGTGAAGAAGTCTATATGGGACAATCACTGGGATTCGTAAGATCCGATCCACAAGGACAAGGTGTACCTTCTTATAAATCCTTATACGCTCTCCATCGGGCCCCGAGAGCCTGGTATGAGACATTGTCCCAACACCTGCTGGACAATGGCTTTACTCGAGGAACTGTCGATTGTACACTCTTCACGAAGCAGGTGGACGGTCATCTACTGATTGTGTAGATTTATGTAGATGATATCATCTTTGGGTCGACAAACGATGATCTGTGCAAGCATTTCGAGGAGGTAATGAAGAGAAGTTCGAAATGAGTGCCATGGGGGAGATGAAGTTTTTCTTAGGACTTCAGGTGGAGCAGTTACCCGAAGGTATCTTTATTCACCAAATGAAATACGTCAATAATGTCCTAATGAAATTCAACATGGCTGATGCATCAGCTATCAGTACTCCTCTACCTCTGAATCATGGTATTGGACCTGACCCCAACGGGGAGAAGGTGGATCAAACCTTGTACCGATCCATTATAGGCTCGCTTATGTACCACACTACTTCCCGCCCAGACATCATGTATGCCACATGTTTATGCGCCCGATATCAGTCTAATCCGAAGGTGTCACATATCATGATCGTCAAGCGTATCCTACGATATCTTAAGTGATGTATGGGGGCCGGTCTCTAGTATCCAAAGGACGATGAGTTTGCGCTGAGGGCATACTCAGACTCGGATTACGGAAGCTGCAAGCTAAACGCCAAATCTACAACAGCGGGGTGCCAATTCTTTGGCAAAAAACTGGTTACTTGACAGTGCAAAAAACAAGCCACGGTGTCCGTATCTACCTACAAAGATGAGTACGCAGCTGCTTCTAGTTGCCGTTATCAGGTTCTATGGATCCAACAACAAATGTTGGACTACGGTTCAAATTTTCAACTACCCCTATCTTTGTAGATAACTCAGCAGCAATATCTATAACTAAAAATCGGGTAAATCACTCTAAAACAAAGCTTATCGAAATACGTTATCACTTTTTTTGTGATTGCTAACGAAAAGAAGTTGATCACCGTAGACAATATTCACACCAATGAGCAAAAAGATCTTTTTACCAAGCCTTGATAAATCACGTTTTAACTACTTATTAAAGCTTAACGCTATATAGTTTTGGGCGGTGGGGACAAGAGTGTTACCGAGATAGTGGATGAGTCAGATATCTCGTGAACCTGTGGATCGGAGTCAATTTTGTTTTTGTAAATATTTTTATATGATTTTTTTATTTTAGGGGGAGATATTTTCCGAAAAAAACCAAAAAAATATTGAAAATGTTGAAGATTTGAAAAAAAGTCAAAAACAATATAAAAAATTCAAAATGTCAAAAACATTAAAAAAGATTGCTCCTCGGAAAATGAGTTTTTGAAGCGAAAAGGGGAAGATGATAGTGCATTGATCATCTGGTCCCAAATCTAATAAAAAGTAAGCATAAAAGGCTGAGTACTTTATTGCATTAGTGAATTGGTAGGCCTTTAAACAAACAAATACAGAAAAGTACGTGATATAAACTAAAATTATTACCGAATCTAGTGGGGAACATCTTGAAACTAATTAATATATGTTTTAAGAAAAGTAAAGTTTAAAGATTGTTGCGTGTGCATGCTTTCATTTTGGAAATAAATTCAACTTGATTTTTTTATTTATTTCATTTTGCAAAGAAATTCAACTTTATTTTTTTTATTTTCGTTCAAATCTTGAATCCTCTCCTGCGCGATAAGATTATCTGACCTGAGGGGTTATGATTTGAATATTCTGCTTTATTATCGTGGTGTTTCATATAAGCCTTGGATCTCCTCCGCGTATACTATAAGCACAAATGTGTGAAAGTCATGTATCGAATTGGGGATTAAGGCCTGTACAACTTCAACTTATTTTATCTTTTTATTTTTGTTAAAATGGAACCTTATTTGCGTGTAGTAATACCGACCTTAAGGAAAACTTTAACGAGCTGAGTTGTTTTGCTTTGTTGTTTTGCATGAGTCACAGCTAATCAAGTTTTAAAGATCGAAAACAAAAGTATACTTATGAATATTCACAGTATCAAGATATACAAATTAGGTCTAATGGGTGGGATCCACATATGATTCGTGCTTAATTGAACCATTTAATCATAACACAGTAATTTCTGAACAACTTGTCAGAAGGTTTATGTGGACAACAATACCAATGACTACATAACACTAGTCATAATAAAAGCTAGAAATAAAACTGCGATGGAAGGGCATTTTGGCCAGTATGACTCCCTGTTCAAACTCACAAAAATATGTGATTTTCTGTTTATAGCTTGAAATTTGTTTGTTTGATTTACTGTCTTTATTTTAAAAAATCCAGAAAGATTTTTTTCTTTCTGATTTAGCAATTAATTCTCGGTGTCTGGGTGAACTATCTCTGGGGTTTTAATAATATTCCAGAACAATGAATCAAGCTGTGTTTCTCAAATCATTTCAAAAATAATTCAAAATGTTAATCTATTATATTCAAGGTCATTGATTTGGACTTGAATATACAGTATAATTTCTAATTGAGCTTATTTAAGTTATTCTTTTGATGTGCAAGGACATTAATTTGTACTTGTCACATGGGTGTGAATTTCAAAATTTGTTAAAATATGTGGACTTACTTATGCAACGCATAACTCAACTAACTTATGCAGCGTATAAGTTATGCGCCGCATAAGTTTTATGAATTATGCGCCGCATATGCTGGAGTATAAATAAAGGCATATCTGGCGCATAAGTATTATACTTATGCGTATGGACCTCAAATTCTCTCTGACTTGATTTCTTACTTGCTTCATACATAGCCGTTATTCAGTCAAATTTTCATTGTTTTGGTGACTTGCACACCAATCCAAGGTAGAAAGGTGAGATTGTTGATACAGATCTGGAAATGAACAGTACTAAACAGAACGTATAATTTGAATTTGACCATAAATCAATGGGTTTGTGATGTTTGTACATAAAACTGATCTTTTAGAAAGTAAACAAACACGAAAGAATCTATTAATTGAGTTTCTAATGTTGTTAAATTGACAGATCTAATAATGTTACATATCCGTACCATTAAGAACAAAATTGACCATTCAAACATGTAAATATGTCAAAATTGAAGCTAGATTAGTAATGACGGCGTGTAAAGTTTCCGAATATATGCTTAATTTTGTCAATAATAGATTGTTTGGACTTAACTGATTTTGGTCATAATATGTTACATATACAGCGCATATGTTTTGACATATGCGGCGCATATGTCAATACATATCCGGCGTATATGATTTTGGACTTACACGTTGGTCAAAGAGTTATAACATATACGGTGGTCAACTTAAAGTCAACATTACATATACGTTATTAACATGCTCATTGGACTTATCCGTGAAAACATATACGGACACAAAAATTTTCATTGAAACTGATTCTAACTAGTTTAATCTTTGATTTTCATATGGTTAAAGAAGCAAAGCTCATAAATAAAATGCATAATGTATGTGCTCATCTTAATGATGAGGATCATAAAGCTGAGGAGTTTGCCATGATGATTCCTTTCTTAAAGAGATCGAGGATCTATAAAGCTATGACACACGTTCCAGTTTTTTATGAGAGTATAACGTCCGAGTTTTGGAAGAAAGCAGTCGTATTTGGTGCTGATATACACTCTGAGATACAAGGACAGAAGATCGTGATTATAGAGGCCTTGATCAGGAAAGTCTTGGAGTTTAGAGATGTGCCAACAGACCCTGTTGATCTTGACGAACGTAAGGTTAAGGGTTGTATGCTAAGGATGGGATATAGGGAGACATTGAACAAGTTATAATTAAGAAAGACAGCTTTATCTCGTCCATATAAATTTCAGGTTCATATCGTAGTACATTGTTTAGGACACAAAAAGGGAGGATACGATGAGAAATTGGACTACCAGATGAGTACACTGGCCGCATTATGTCTGAACTTGAAGTACAACTTTTCAAGAATGGTGCTTGAAAATATGAAGTTGAACTTTGGGAAAGAGCAGTGGTGGCAATATCCTCGATTTGTGAAGATGTTAGTGGAGGAATTATTCCCTAAGGTCAAGAAGGAAGGTCCAACTATTTTCCTAGATCATATGACTGGGAATAGCTTGTCTTACAAGAATGTTAAAGGAGAGTGATATACCAAAGTTCAGGGGGTTGTTTGGTCATTTATCGTTACATCACTCCGGTTGATAAGAAATGGAGGAAATATGGGAGTGACTCAGATAGAGAAAAAGAACACAAGTTATGTTAGATTATAAGCCGGTTGGTGGAGCGAAACGTTTTATCAAGTTTGAGTCAGAATCAGATGATGAACCGCTTGCACCCAAGAAGAAAAGAAAGAAGGTTGTAAAGAAAGAGGCAATTACATAGAGCACTTAGGAGGAATTATATCCTGCCACATCACATAAAGATCCTGAGGAAACCGAATCAGATTCAGAGGGTAGACGTATGTTACTAGCTAATCCTCGTGCTCGCTTTGAGAAGAAGGCTGATGTTTCTAAAAAGAGGAAAACGACTAATGATATTGATGAGTCGTATGTTCCTGATGTTGTTGTAGCTAAGTCAATCAAGAAAAAGATTGTGATGGTTAAAAAGAAGTCAAAAAGAGCTAAATCAACTAAACTGAAATTGATTGATGAGCCAGACATTGAACAGCCTGAGATTTTTGAGACTCCTATTAATCCGGAGTTCATCATGGAAGAGCCGATGGTAGATTTGGGTGGTAATGATAATACGTTAAAGACACCGGTGGTACAACAGACACCTACACCACCAGCTCCAGAACAGCATGCTTCTCCTAAGCAAACACCTGTTAAAGCTGCTGATTTTGGTAGCTTTCTGTCTTTGGATGCTGGATGTTTTGGAGATTTCCCTACATTTCGTGAGCATGATACATTGAAGGGAATTTTCACTTAACAAGGCATAAAGATTGATAGTTTGGTGGCTAAGAACGAGAGGTTAAGAAAGGAAAATGCTTATCAAAGGAAGGTGATTGAGGATGGTGAGCTGAGACGCAAAAAACAGGCTGATCTGTTGAATCTACACATGAGATATTTTGTTGTTTTGGAGGATAAGTTGGGAATCAACTTGAAGGCTGAGTTAGTAAAATCTGATGCAGATGATAAGATTTTCACTAAAGTATATGGTGGTGAGGCTTTTGTTGAGGAAATGGAGTTCAGGATGCAATATGATCAGATTAGGGTGGATGCAAAAGGCAACGGGAAGCTTGATGAACCTGTGATGCAGTTTAATGTTCATGATGTTGGTGGTTCTTCTTCTATATTTGTAGATTCTATGATAGCTCAAGTAGGTTAAACGGTGGCTGAATAAGTGGTTGTTGAACCAGTGATTGTTGAACCGGAGGTTGTTGAACCTGTGGTAGCTGAAACTAATATTTTTGTACCAGTTATAGTACTACTAGCACCAGTTGAGCCTATTGTTAATCAAGCCATTGAAGAAGAACAGGATGATGATGATGATGATGATGATGATGATGATGATGATGATGATGATGATGATGATGAGGAAAAGGCATATTATGGTGACTTAACGACTCACCAAGATTTTGATAATGATGATAATGATGATCCGAGTGCGGGTTGGAGGTGTTGTATAGATAGATGTAGTATGTTAAGGATCTATATACGTAGTCTCCAGGCAATCCATGTATGTATATAGTAGTATGTATGCTGACATGGAGCATGATTTTGATGTATTATTACAAGCACTGGCCCTTACGGCGTTAAGTCTAACCGTCACATTGTGACAGATTTTGACATACACATGCAAACACTAGCCTTTATTAGGCTAAGTCTATGTACCATTTTGATACATATTCACAGTACAATATATGAAATACCAGTGTGTTGTTTGAATTACTTGTACAATCCTTATTGTGATTACTGTTACAATGTTTTATATGTTGGAATTGGTATTAATTGGCTTATATTTATTGTTATCATTATAGAATGGCCCCAATGAAATCAAACCTTATGACTGAGGCAAAGAGAGCTGAGATGATTGCTCGGAAAATGCATGCAGTAATCCCACTTATTAAAACATAAGTAACTGCCGGTGTAAATGAAAACTTACAAACAAATCAACCGCCAAAAAATATTGTCCCCCCCCCCCCAGCAAACACTAATACAGTCACAAACAATAATCCCCCACCTAATACAAATGTTGCTACCAATGCAAACAATCCCCCACCAGATACAAATACTATCAACAATAACAATCCCCCTCTAAATACAAATACCATGGGTAACAGTAATCCTCCACCGAACCCAAACAATAACCATAACAACCCTAATCCCGCGAAGAGAATATTCAATAAAAAATTTTATGGCCTGTAAACTGATAGACTTTCGGGGCACCGAAGGACCAAACGAGTTGATAAAATGGATTGAAAAGACCGAATCTGTCATCAATATCAGTAATTGCCTGCCTGAATGCATAGTCAAGTATGTTACCTCTATGTTTACTGATCACAAAGCCTTGATGTGGTGGAACACTACGGTACAAATAAAAGAGCAGGATGCGGTCAACCGCATGATTTGTGCCGAACTCAAAACGTTGATGCTGGAACATTTATGCACAAAGAAACAAATTCAAAGGTTAGAGAATGAACTCTGGAGCCTGGAAATGAAAGGAGCGGATCATTTAGGGTGCACAAACCCCTTCAATGAATTGGCTCGCCTAGTACCATGGTTAGTAACTCCTGAGGCTAAACGCATTGAATGTATATTTGGGGTTTAGCCCCAGAGGTAAGGAGTTTGGTAAATTCTACTGGGCACACATCTTTTGAGATTGTTGTGTCTCAAACCGGCATTGTAACTTTTAACTTAGTGAGAAGCGGGTATTGAGAATGCCTGGGGAATCAGTGGGTATGAAACGAGCTGTCTCTGGGACGAGACCACTAGGAGGGCAATCAAAAGAGCACGCACGCCCGGCGACACGAAATTAAGCCATGACAAGTTCCGATATAAAGCAGGATAGGTATAAGGGATCCTGGCCAAAATATAACAAATGTAATTATCATCATTTAGGTGAATGCAGATCGCCGGTATGTAAAAAGTGTGGTAGAACTAGGCACTATGCCCCAAATTGCAGAACAGGTACAGACCATTAACCGACCAACCCAAAAAAATCAACCTCGACGTCCACAACAACCAGACCTCAACCAATTCGCCAACAACCTATTCAGCAGACCCTAACCACAACAAACAGCCATGCTTGCTATGAATGTGGCAGTACGGAACATTTTAGAAGGAACTGCCCCAAGCTGAATCCTAGAGCAGTTGCCAGACAAAACAAAGCATCGACTTCTGGCGTGCCTATCATTGGGTCAGGAGAAGCACGACAGGACCCGAACATAGTGACAGGTACATTTATAGTTTCTGATCAATATGCTTCTGTATTATTTGACACGGGTGCCGATAGAAGTTTTGTTTCCATTAGCTTTTTATCCCTGGGAAATATGCCGATTAGTGAACTAACAGACCCCTTTGATATAGAACTCGCTAACAGTAACTCTATATATGTCAACCAAATAGTCCAAAACTATTCCATTATCCTAAACAACCACCCATTCCTTATTGATCTGCTCCCGGTAGAATTAGGAAGTTTGATGTAATTGTTTGTATGGACTGGTTAGCAAAGTATAAGGCGGAGATCGTGTGTAATGACAAGGTAGTTAAAATTCCCTTTCCGAATGGGGAAACGATTATGGTACAGGGAGAGAAGTCTTTTACAATATTATCCCTCGTGTCTCATCTTAAGGTGTTGAAGTGTTTACGCCAAGGGTGTCTGGCGTTTTTGGCAAACGTAACCGTAAAGAACACCGATGAAAAACACATAGAAGATATCCCATAGTATGTGAATACCCCGATGTCTTTCCCGACGAACTACCAGGATTGCCACCGACCGGACAAGTCAAATTCCGTATAGACCAAATCCTAGGATCAGCCCCCATTGCCAAGGCACCTTATCGATTGGCACCCTCTAAATGCAAGAATTGTCTAGTCAATTACAAGAATTATTGGATAATTGTTTCATACATCCTAGCTATTCCATTTGAGGAGCACCGGTGTTATTTGTAAAGAAGAAGGATGGACGTTTTAGGATCTACATTGATTATCATGAACTAAACAAAGTAACCATCATAAACCGATATCCTCTCCCACGAATAGACGATCTATTTAACCAACTTCAAGGGGAAAATTATATCTCAAAAATCAACCTCTGATCCAGTTACCATCAAGTCAAAATCCAAGAGGAAGATGTGTCTAAAACGGCATTTCGAACTCGTTATGGTCACTATGAATTTCTAGTTATGCCTTTCGGGCTGACTAACGCACCCGCAGTTTTCATGGATCTCATGAACCAAGTTTGTAAGCCCTACCTCAACAAATTCGTTATCTTTTTTATTGTTGACATTCTAATATATTCGAAAACCAAGGAATAACATGAGCAACATTTACGAACAATCTTGGAGCTCTCGAGGCAGGAGAAATTGTATGCCAAGTTGTCCAAGTGTGAATTTTGGCTACAAGAGGTAAAATTTTTAGGGCACGTTGTTAACCAACATGGAATCCATGTGGACCCGAGCAAAATCAAAGCCATTAAGAATTGGCAAGCCCCAAAGTCACCAAAACAGATTTGCCAATTTTTGGGACTAGCTAGGTATTATCGGCGCTTTATTACAAACTTTCCCGTATAGCCCAACCCTTGACTCTTTTGACCCAGAAAGACCGTGTTTATGATTGGGGTGAAAAACAAGAAGCGGCCTTTTAACTGCTGAAACAGAAATTATGCCAAGCCCTGATACTTAGTCTCCTAGAAGGGACTGATGACCTTGTTGCGTACTTATGCAAAGAAAGAAGGTTATAGCATATGCATCCCGACTGTTAAAGGTGCACGAGAAAAATTATACCACCCATGATTTGGAATTGGGAGCGGTTACTTTTGCACTCAAGATTTGGAGGCACTACTTGTATAGCACCAAATGTACGGTTTACACTGACCACAAGATCCTACAACACATTTTGACCAGAAAGAACTAAACATGAGGCCGAGAAGATGGGTAGAACTGTTGAATGATTATGAACTTGACCTTCAACTAGCTGTTGTTGATATAAAATTGAAACAGCTTCTTCAGGTATATCCTCCTCTGGCAGATTAAAGAATTTCCAGAGGTTATCATGGTCAAACATCCAAGCATCACCTGGCTTCTGTGTTGAAGTTGTATATCTCAGATAGTCAACGTGTTGTACTTGCACAATCCTGCTGATACTCGGTACACACACTTCGCAATGGACTAGCATACCCAACAAAGAATCCCTCCAAAGCTTTAGACCCGAATTTCCCATCTAGATCAAGAACAGTGCAGGAAGACCTGAATGGTTCAAGCCATTTAAGATTTGGTTTACATTTGTTAAGTAGCTCGAAAAAGTCTTCCCATGTTGTTTAAATGTTAGAATGTTGTTAAGAGTGTAGCATACTGACACCAAGGCTTCGGTCCAAAAGCTAACATATAGTTTTGAATCAGCAAGCATGGTGCATGCAGTCTTAATCAAGGTTCGATTCTTTTGTTTAGCGATTCCATTTTGTTATGGTGTGTAGGGTGCACTGAATTCATGAAGAATCCCACGTTCATTGTAGTATTCAATCATCCGATAGTTCTTGAACTCAGTTCTGCTGTCACTTCGGATTCTCTTTATCGGAAGATTGTACAAGTTCTCCAACTTCTTGAATAAGATCATCAACTTATCATAGGTCTCATCCTTAGAATGTAGAAACATCACCCATGAAAATCTGGAATAATCATCAGTAACCACTAGACAATAGATTTCGCCGATACTTTTGACATTCACTGGACTAAAAAGATCCATATGCAGATGCTCAAATGTATGTTCATAGAATTAAGCAATTTCTTCGAATGTGGCTTATTTGATTGTTTTCCCTTCTTAGATTCTAGACAATCTTCATTCAAGTAAAAATTCTTGACCTTTACCCCATCAACCAATTGGTTATGAACCAGGTGGTTCATCTTCCTCACATTTATATATCCCATTCGACGATGCGACAAAATAAACTCCTTTTCTGATGCTTTCGAAATGAAACACTAAGCATTTTGTGACGAGGTGGAAGCGGGTACTCATGTTGAGAAAATAAATATCATTCTTTCGAGGAGCACGCATGAGAATCCACTCGTCAGGAATCTTGAATCCTGGCTTCAATATCATGCGCTTCTTGTTGGTGAAATGGGTTAAGAAACTCTTACCATAAATTTGTGATAAGCTTAGAAGATTATTCTCCAACTCTGTGATGTAGTTCAGCTTATCAAACATCACCATGCCGTTTGACAATGTGCCCTCACCAACAATCTGTCCTCCTTAATTGCCAGCAAAACCTACATACCTTCCTCGAATTTATTTGACATTTCCAAGTAAATGAAGGGTACCTATCATGTGCCTTCAGGCTCCACTATCCATAATCCAACTAGAGTCCTGGATCTTGGAAGCCCCTTCATATACGATTAATGGTTTTGTGAAACAAGGAAACCCAAGCCTTCTTGGTCTTGGGTTGTTTGACTTTGCACAACAACATCTCATCCATTTCGGATTCACTTGATAATAAATCTATACTTGAGATATCACTTGAATCATTTGAAATGGATTTATTTTTCTCATCACAACTAGGTCGACTTGATTTCAAACCAGTTGATTTTGCCACCGAGTTCTGTCCTGATGACTTTTTCATTATGTAAAAAGTATTGTTTTTAACATTCAAGCTTTGACCAACCTCAAATTTACTTTTAAATTTTTCATCAACCAAAACAGTATTTCTCTTCAAGATCTTATTTGGCTCAGATCTTGGAAAACTTTCTTTTTATCATCAACCTGATTTTTCACAAGTTTCTTGGGAGCACACTTCTGAGGATGAACATGATCGTGCTTCATACGGCTAGGGCATGCGTAGAATACACTTCCTACCATATTGTAGTTAAAACATCTTCTCTGGTCAAAAAACTTGTTTACCGGAGGTATTTTAGAGCGTTCACACTCTGCTTTTTCCTTGAAAAAATGTTGATTTGATTGGTTACGAAAAATAGATTCTTTCTCGGACTCAGAAGTGGTTCCTTTGACATATATAATCTTTTTGAATTATTTTGATTTGTTAACTCCATGGTTTTGCCTTTTGTGGTAAAAATATGTTTTGGAAAAAATGAATGGAGTTATTACAAACATCACTTACACCAGTTTTAACCTCAACATGTTTTACTTTTTCGTTTAAAACATTTTCGGCCATCTTAACACCTATCTCACTCTCACATTCTGAATTGTTGACAGACTTCACAAAGTTCACATCAATAGAATCAGGTAAACATGTTTTGGATTCATTAAGTGGATTTGAGATTTACATGTTCAGCGCCTTCTCAAAACCCTCGGGTTTCTTTGGAACATAAGAGCTCCAAGTCGGAGGTGGAACCTATTGATATCCAAAATCATGCTTCTTTTGATCAACCACATTATCCTCAGATTTTTTATCATGACTAGAGGACTTGGGGACAATGTGGTCAAGCACATATGCTGCAGCCGAGTAACTTGTTAACTTAACTCTCTTAGTCTCACCTTTTATAGTTTGCAATTCTAGCTTGAGAGTGGCATGGTCATCAATGTGTCTATTGATGGCAATTTGTTTGTCTTCAACTGTATGTTTAAATATCAAAATCGTTTTCTCATCCTGTAAAATTTTCTCCCACGGTTTCTTTTCACAGAGCTGAAGCTTGTCATAAGCTTCAACAACATGTTTTAAATCTTTCAAAACTGTGTCATAGTGTGCTTTAATTTGCTTAATTTCAAGATTTTTAAGTTCACATTCCTCATAAGGAATTTAACGCTTTTCACAAATAAAAATTGAAACAGTTATCTGATGAGCCATGTATGCTTGCTCAATTGGCACTATCTCTTCAACTGTAACTTCAGATTCCTCAACGTCTTTAACCATTCCTTCTTCAATTCTTTTAATGTCATCAACCATTGCATCTTGTTCTTTGGATTCCTCAGTTTGATTATCCTCGTCCTCTTCTCCAAAATTGATTTTCCTGTGTAGTACTTCTTCTCCATTAAACCATCCTGCAAAACTTTCTAATATGTTAGGTGGAAAAATAGTTTGGAAGAAATCAGGAGGAATGGGATAAATCTGGTCCTAGGTGCGAGGTAAATCTGCAGTGGAATCATCAGAAACTGCATCCTCATCATCTGCTTTGATCTTTTTCACGAATTCAACAGTGATTTTCTCGAGAAACTTTGTTCCATCAACCTGATCTTGATCAGCCATATCAGCATTAAGCTCTTCCACTTCATTATCCATAGCCTTAGCATCAACAACCTCCATAGTATCCATACTCTCTTCAATTATCTTCTCAGCCTCAACATCCTCAACAAGCTCCTTCTTACCCAATACCTCTTCCTCATCAACCAATTCTGCCACATTTTGCTTGAAACAAGATATTGTTCCAGTTGAAACCTTCATCGGCTTGTCATGCATCACAAGCCATGGTTTGTGATAATGAAGCTTCAACCGGTTTCTTTCCATGGTTGACTGTTTCAGCAGAATTTGAGAAGTTCTGTGGTAGATAGCCTATTTGTTGTAATCCCTTCTGAATGGATTAGCACCATTATCACCAACCTCTCTACTTGTACACTCCCTTTTGAAGTGACCCTTTTCTTTGCACCTAAAGCATCGGACCTTAGACTTGCCAAATCCGAATTTTGAAGTCGACCCATCAAGAAAATTTCTCCCAGTAATCTCTTTGAATTTCTGAGCTCTTCGAATTACGCTAGCCATACACCAACGTATATCGATCATCTCCATTTCTTCCGGGTCAATTTATTCATAGTCCTCCTTGGTCATGTTGAAATTCCCAATCCTGCCTGCTATCAAGCATTCATAAGATTCCAACACAAAGCCTAATAAAGCTATATGTTCCTTTACGTTCTCTGCGGTCAACCCATTTACGTTTTTAATGTTGACTACAATGTTGCATTGAAGAACATCCAGATTTTGATTTTGGGGACTATATGAGCAGATTGTTGATAGGTTGAAGCAGTTCCCGAATAGCTACTGCTATATTGAGGAGTCTGAGAAGTGTTCCCAACACAAGAAGGAGATAAATATTTATTAAAAAATATTATAATGGGTTAAATTGGAAAAGTATATAGATTTAAAAAACAAAGTTTAAATATATTTATGAATGTATGTGTGTGTATATGTACACACACATGAAAAACTTTAGGTGATGTTATATTTTGAGATATAAATGGTGGTTGGTTCGTTTAATGGTTAAAGTATTATTAGTTATATTTATTATGTATATAATAAATAATAAAAATAAAATAAATAAATTAACAATACAAACTAGATTTTACTAACAAAAGGAGGAGTTAAGCGAGTAGTTCGTTTTTGTCGGACATGAACTCGAGGTTGAGTCGGGTTTGTGCTCAACAATTTTAGGATGTGAAAATAATGTCAAAAGGTTTAAAAATTATATTTTAATTAATTTGCTTAAGAAAAGTAAGACTTTAAACATAACCAAAAGCGAAAGAATGATTTATTGCCACCTTTGTTAATTGGTTTGACAACATGACAATTATCATGACATATGTAAAAGTTACCCGAGGTTTCACTAAGATAAGAAAGTTGAAAGGCTTGGGAGCCCGGCTTTGAATCTAAAAGTCAAAGTTGCCAAGACACCAAAATTGGAGAGGTTAGAAAGAATTTAAGCATGAAATGAGATGTGGCAAGGAATGAGAAGAGGTAGAGGTCTCTTTATATAACCAAAAAAGTCATTAACTTCTAGGTAGAATGAATTAATTAAAAATAGCTAGTCAAATGGCAAATCCCATGAGCAAAACTCACGGATTTGGTCAAAATAAATAAATATAGTTGAATGCATTCAAAATATGAAATTAATCATAATTAATGAAATAATAATGGTTGACATATAGTCAAATGTATTTATGATCATCATTACAAGTTCAAACAAAGCATAAACGAATTGAATTGGCCTAGACTCAAATTCCAAGTTTAAGATAACAACATTAATAAATAAAATAAATGTTAAGACATGAAATAACATAAATAATGCATAAAACTCTTTGCTTTATAAATCTACCAATACTTGCAATTTAAAATGGTTCGAGTTTTCGGGTTTAGGAATTAATGTATGTTATACACATGAGATATTTTGATACATGCACCGCGATATCTTTTTCGTTCCCAGTAACCAAAACATGGGACGAAGATTGGCATACATTTTATCCCCACCGGGATGAATAGAGTATCGTGACTTGTGAGCTTCATCGAGGATGAGTATGCGAAGACCGCCATGACTGGGAACCCATAAATGGTTCAAATAATAGAGTAAGCCGTTGTGTTTTGTTTTGATGTGAAATTCGGTGCCACATAACATGTTGTCATATAAGCTTCCTTCGGTGACGGAGACGTGTTAAGCGTCGAGATGAGGTATTGAAGTTCGGATTGTATGGTGACGCAATTGAGGAAGACGGATTTAACTACTTGGCCCATGACATTCTCTTTCCCGAGGTGGTAGGGAATTTTTCAATCGTGATCACTTAACTACTCGGCCCATCGTTTTTGTCTCATATTGAGGTCCTTCTAGTCGAAGATGTGTTGCAAGCTTTTTATGGTCGGTGAAGACCACACAATCCGTGCCATAAATGTAGTGCTTCCAAATATTCAAGGCAAACATGACCACACCAAGTTTGAGATCGTGCATCATGTAATTTTTCTCGTGAACCTTAAGTTGGCGCGAGGCATAAGAAATGGCCTTGTCTTGTTACATAAGGACACAATCAAGACCTTAGATAGAATCGTCACAAAATACTACAAAGACGTTGTTGCCTTCGGGTAGAGCAAGGATCGGAGCATTGCAAACCATGACCTTCAGAGTTTGAAACGATTTTTCTTGATCAGAACCCCATTCATATACTTTCCCTTTGTGGTTTGTGTTGTGAGGGATGAAGCAAGATTTGAGAGGTTGCGAATAAAACGACGGTAACATCCCGCTAAACCAATAAATGAATGGACCTCCGTTGAAGAAGAAGAAGGAGTCTTCCAATTTTTAACGCCTCAATTTTAGTGGGACCAAGAATTGAACTTGCTTTAGCAAAAATTCGCATTTGGAGAATATAGTGTAAAGTTGTTCCTTTCGCAATAAATCAAAAATAGCAGGCAAATGGTCCATGGGCTCAGCTTCGGATTTGGATTATATCAAGATGTCGTAGATGAAAACAATCAAGAACTTGTCTAGGTAAGGTTTACAAACATGATTCGTAAGATCCATGAAAACAGCGGGTGCAAAGTGGTCTTGGGTATGTCATTTTCGTGGACACGAGTTGATGATAAGCACTTCCATGGTTGCAAGTCAGTAAGGTTCTTTGGCTAAAAGGTTTGCTCTGGGCACGAGGTCGGTGAGGAATTCGACTTGATGAATGGAAGGAAGTCCAGCAACATCATCAGTGAAGTCGCGGACAATTGGAATGTCGGAAAGTTTCATTTCTTCAAGGGCTTTTGTGGTAGCGTGTCTAAGAAGGCGACGTACTTCTTGAATAAGTAACTTTGGGCTTCGAGGATGTTGGGTTTTAACAAGATTATCAAAGTGATAAAATCCCTATTTTACCAAAAACGCAGCGGATATAAGTTTTAAATCTTGTTAATATGATATGTATAGAACCAATTCAATACATGCAAAAACCCAAACCCGGATCCAAATACGAATTACACACTATCAAACACATGCATGTCACTATAAGTTCATGCATGTTAAACTACCTTTCAATATGAACAAAAACCGGGTGAAAGAGATGATGATTGAAAGGAAAGAATTTGAATATGGAAGTTCCTCAAGCTAGCATACCCCAAGCATCCAACAACACACCTCTAGCTAGGATTTTGGCACTTGAAAAACACCTTCTTCCTTGGCTTTCTTCCTTGGCCTAAATTATCAAGAGAGAAAGATAGAGAGAAAGCTTAAATGTTACTTGTGAATTGTGTGTATGAATGAAAGAGAAAGATATTGTTTTTATTCAAATGCTTCTTTCTCTCCACCAATAAAAACCTTTGCATGTCTCCACTCACTTATAAAATAATAATATATTTGAAAGAGAGGGGAGGTGGTGGTGGGCCCCTACCCCATGGTATTATTATTATTATCTTTTCTTTTAAACATATATATATATATCCATACATATATACTTTTATAAGTTTTTAACTTATAACTTATAAAACCTATTATATGTTAAGAGACATGCTTGGTTATTATTTTTTACATATTGCTATTCAACCAACTTAAATAACACTATGTAATGTTCTCTCACAAAACATAAATCATCCATATGATTTGTTTATTACACAAGTACATTTTATTTAGAAACCCCTTTCTAAATAACTCAAGTGTTAATATTCATTTGTTATGATCACATCATATGTAAACGAATATTATCGGTGTTTGTTTAGCTTGTTATTGGGTATGACCTGACTTGGATCATAACGTACTAGCCACATCAACTCTAATATGTGTCTTGGGCAGATCAATTCCAACAATCTCCCACTTGCACAAGATACATAGAAGATTGATGCAAGTAGCAAATACCGCCTAACTACGGTTTACTACCCCTAATACGCATGACGAAGTGCCATTCAATAACATCATCCCTTTCAAGTCCCATACTTGAAAATGATTTAGGTGAAACTATCATTTATCCTTTTGCCACAAATGTCATGTTAAATCCAGAGACACAGAGTGATCATTCTCTGTTGATTTAACTTGTCAGGCCTTAGACATTTAACTCTCAACGAATAAGAGGGACAAATCCCCTATTGACTACATACGTTTCTCACTATCACCTTGTACTATACATGAGCTTTGCCTTATATACTGACATATTTCAGAGCAGCGAAGAACTAATTCAAAGCATAATAGTCGATGAATATCAAAACCCAATATGTATCTCAGGTCGGACGATACTATGAAGTTCGCCTTTACTCAAATTTACTTATGATCACAAATCCCAAGGATTCCATGCAGTAAAATTGAGAGCGGGTCAGTCCAATATTTATCCCATAAATATCTATGAACCTTGGCAGCAACCCTTTGCTATATTCATACCTCATGAATATCTACCAATCCAAGTTCATAATAGTCATACTTTCACATTTGTTCCCACAAATATGAACGACTACGGACGTTTAGAATAATTCAAATTATTCACGGATTTAAACATACTAAAATGGAACATAACTCAAGAACATGACCATAACCAAAACCATATGATTGAGTTTAAAATGAAATTGTTCCAATATCCAAATACAAATTTTGATCAATTCCAATCACTAGAATATCGAAGTCCTAAGGCGCAAGTATGACCCTCATGCTTCGGCCTTTCAAGGAGTTTCGTGAGTGGGTCCGCAATGTTTTGATCAGTGTGAACTTTGCGAATACATATCTTTCCTTTTTCAACTTCATCCCTTATGTAGTTGAATCTCCGCTCAATGTGCCTAGTCTTTTGATGTGCGCGAGGTTCCTTGATTTGAGCAATCGCACCCTCGTTGTCACAAAAGATTTCTAGAGGGTCCTGAATGGTACGGACTACCCCTAGATCGGTAATGAACTTTCTAATCCATGCAGCTTCTTGAGCTGCCAATGAGGCGGCGATGTATTCTGATTCAGTGGTGGATAAGGCTACCACATCTTGTTTTGCACTCTTCCATGAGACAGCACCACCATTGAGAACGAAAACGTATCCCGATTGTGATCGAGAATCATCTCGATCAGTTTGGAAACTCGCATCAGTGTAACCCTTTACAACGAGTTCCTCCTCACCAGAGCCATATATTAGAAACATATCCTTAGTCCTTCTAAGGTATTTCAATATGCTCTTAACAGCCATCCAATGGCTAGTTCCCTGATTTTGTTGGTATCGACTTTTCATGCTCAAGGCGCACGACACATCCGGTCTAGTGCAAATCATGGCATACATGATGGATCCTATAGCAGATGCATATGGGATACCACTCATTTTTTCTTGCTCATCCTTTGAGCTTGGACATTGAGAAGCACTCAACATCGTTCCTCTTTGAATACGTACCAAACCTTTCTTAGAGTTTTCCATCTTGAACCTTTTCAAGATCTTGTCTATGTATGCATTTTGATTCAAACCTATCAACCGCCTTGATCTATCCCTATAGATTCTTATTCCCAGAATATAGGCGGCTTCACCAAGATCCTTAATGGAAAAACAGCTTCCAAGCCAGGCTTTCACACCTTCCAAGGTTGGAATGTCATTTCCAAACAGTAATATGTCATCGACATGTAATACCAGAAAGGTTATGATGCTCCCACTAGCTTTCTTATACACACAAGCTTCATCAGCACTTTTGATGAATCCAAATTTCTTAACTTCATCATCAAAACGGTGATTCCAACTCCTAGATGCTTGTTTCAATCCATAGATTGATTTCTTCAACTTGCATACTTTGTTAGGATGTTGTGGATCGACAAAACCTTCAGGCTGAACCATATAGACATCTTCATTAAGATGCCCATTTAGAAAAGCAGTTTTGACATCCATTTGCCATATCTCATAGTTATAATATGCGGCTATGGCAAACAATATCCTTATAGACTTTAGCATCGCCACGGGCGAGAAAGTTTCATCATAATCAACCCATTGAGTTTGAGTGAAACCCTTTGCTACAAGTCTAGCTTTATAAGTATCCAAGTTTCCATGCATATCAGTTTTCTTCTTGAAAACCCACTTACTTCCAACCAGCTTGGAATTTAGAGGTGGAGCAACCAAGTCCCATACTTGATTGTCATGCATGGATTGCATCTCAACATTCATGGCTTCTAGCCATTTGTCACAATGAGATTGCGACATTGCATCTCGGTATGTGGTGGGTTCATCCGAATCAACCACGTAGCATCCATCCATGAAAAATCCATATCTCTCAGGTGGGGTGCTAACTCTACCAGATTTGCGAATGTTTTGTGTGTTTTGATCAACCATTTGATCATCCTCAACAACCTCTTGTTGATTGCTAGTGTCAACCAAACGTGTATCGGCTTGTAGTTCTCGATCCTCTTCGAGTTCTACAGTTATATCAGTTCCTTCCATAAGGAACCTTCTTTCCAAGAACTTAGCCTTTCGAGCTATAAACACTTTATGCTCGCTTGGATTGTAGAAATAATATCCCATCGAATCCGTGGGATATCCTACAAATATACTCTTAGTGGATCGACATTCAAGTTTGTCAGGGGTGTAGATCTTAACATAAGCCTCACAACCCCATACCTTTAAATATGAAAATTTTGGAGCCTTTCCATGCCATATTTCAAAAGGTGTCCTATCCACTTTCTTGTTGGTGCCATATTTAAAATACGGGCAGCAGAGATCACAGCGAAACCCCAAAATGATAGAGGTAATGAGCATCTAGCCATCATGGATCGAACCATGTCCAATAAAGTTCGATTCCTCCTTTCGGACACACCATTATGTTGTGGTGTTCCCGGTGGAGTAAGTTGTGAGACAATCCCACAACTCCTAAGATGTTCTAGAAACGCATCATTGAGGTATTCACCTCCTCTATCGGAACGTAGTACTTTGATTGTTTTGTTGAGTTGATTTTGTACTTCATTTTGGAAGACTTTGAACATTTGAAAGGCCTCATTTTTGTGTCTTAACAAGAACACATACCCATAGCAACTATAATCGTCGGTAAAGGTAATGAAGTATCTTTCACCATTTCTTGTCATTGTCCTAAAAGGTCCACATACATCCGAATGTATGATACCTAATAAGTCTTTCGCCCTTTCATTTGTTCCATTAAAGGGTTCTTTGGTCATCTTTCCCAATAAACAAGATTCACATTCATCAAATGAATCAACATTTAATTTTAAAAGACCATTCTTTCGAAGTGTATGAATACGATTCTTGTTTATGTGACCAAGACGACAATGCCAAAGAAAAGTATTACTCAAATCCATTTTGAGTCTTTTGGTGTTAGCTTGGTACAACGAGTTATCAATGTATGAGTCATCATGAATTAATTCATAAATGCCATAAAACGGCATCGCTTTAAAATAAAAGACATTATCCATGAAAACATAAATACCATTATCAACAAACTTAAAGTCATAACCAGATTGTCTTAATACAGAAACAGAGATAATATTTTCAAAACAATTTCCAAACCATTTGGAAGCTTTAAAACATAATCTCCTCGGGCTTGGACGTCAACCTTTGCTCCATTGCCCATGAAGAGACTTATATCTCCTTTCTTCACCTCATTTCTTCTTTTGAACCCCTGCAATGAATTGCATATGTGAGTTCCACATCCGGTATCCAATACCCATGTGTTAGAAGAAATAATATTAAGATCAATGTGAATCATGAAAGTTGTACCTGAGGTTTGCCCCGCATCCCTCTTAGCTTTCAACTCCTTGAGATAGGTCGGACAGTTTCTCATCCAATGACCTATCTCACCACAACCAAAGCACGGATCCTCAGCGCTAACCTTTAGCTTCTTTGGCTTTGGCTCCGCCTTTGCCTTTCCCTTTAACCCCTTCTGACTTGCCCCTTACTAACGGCAACCTTTGCTTTTGGTTCCGGGTGATGCCTTTTCTTTGAGCCACCCTCATTGATCGCAAGAACGGGTAAAACCTTTTTACCCATGCCGGCCTCGGCTGTCTTAAGCATTGCGTGAAGCTCACCAATGCTTTTGTCCCATCCATTCATGTTGTAGTTCATGAAGAATGTCTCAAACCTTTTAGTTAAGCCATTTAGGATTAAATCCGTGGCTAACTCTTTTGAGACGGGACAGTTAAGCCGTTCAAGCCGATCAATGTGGCTCTTCATCTTAAGTACATAAGATGAAACAGATTGGGTTTCTTCCATATGACATGCATGAAGCGCTCGAACCGTTTCGAATCGCTCAACCCGAGCTTGAGTAAGGAACATTTCCTTAAGTTGGGTTATCATGTCATACGCCCCATGATTCTCGAAATCCTTTTGGATCTCGGGAATCATTGTTCCCAACATGAGGCAAGAAACTTGCACCGAATCCTCGGTGTATTTTAACCAATCCGCATAGGCATCCAAGTTATTGACATCGGGTTCATCGGGAATAGGATCGTCTAAAATATAAGACTTCTTTTCTTGCTTGAGAACAATTCTCAAGTTTCGATACCAATCCATGAAGTTGTTAAAGTTTAGACGATCCTTATCCAGAATGGATCTTAGTGATAGATTATGCACGTGTGGGATAATTGCGTTCGGTGCGTTGTTTGCGGCCATCTAAAAGAATTTTAACAACGTTCAAATTAGTATTTTCGATATTAATAAAATTTTAATCTTTAATACCCTTTAATGTCTCCAAGACAATTATTGATTAAAATCTAGAACCCAACGTTTCATTCAAATAGTAGTTAGGTGACCTTTATCCTACTATTCGAATTAACAAGGTAGTCAACGTTTGACAATTGCAACCCTTTGCAACTTCTAGTTTTATGGGATCGGTTAAACATCATATGTTTAGTTGGTATGTTAAATCCCATCAACACCTTTTAACGCCATGTTAAGGTGATCCTATAGTCATGGTTTCAAATCATTGTCCTACTTATACACACGTGTGAGTTTACTCATACAAGTGGTTAGGTGATCCTAATGCCAAAAGTACTTGTAAAATCACCTTAAGATCACAAGTTTTCTTAAAAGTGCTTAGGTGATCCTAACCCACTATCAAGTCTACAAGTGACTTAAGTGTCGTATAAAAGGATGGTGTTTAACTTGTTTTAAAAGGGATTTTAGTTTTCTAAATTCTAGATTGGAAAACTATTTATTGTACCTTTCATTTGCATGCATTCAAATGTATGGTACTTAGTTGAAAAACCCATTTTCAAAATTCTTTTTAATAAAACCCATTTTATTATGAAATCATTAGCTATTAATAAAACCAATTTTTGTTACCTAACGATTTCTAGGAACCAATTTTATGCAAGTTGATTTTAAGTTGTTAACCAAACCATATTGCAAATAATAAGTAAATCAACCATGCAAGCATAAAATATACACAACCACAAGTTCATAACCATAGCCTCCTAATGTTGACCACACTTGTTGACCGAAGACAAGTGTGTCAAAAAGTCTCTCCTAAGGGACCCAAAAGAACATGCACTTGTGTCGGTGAACTCCCACTTGATTCCGCATCCATATGCTCCAAGTGTTTACTCCCGATGTTGTGGTCTTCATCATTTTATTTTAGGCTTCCATCCATGCATCTTCTTTTACAAAATATATCCTAATACATTTTTCTAGTAAAAGAAATACATCTAATCTACTTATTATTACAAGCCATATGAATGAATAAATAGATTACAAACCCAAATAAATATTACAACCAAATCGAATGAACAAACAACCAACACAATCATTCAACCAAACACAAGGCCATGGCTAGGTTATGAACATCTATTACACATCCAAATATGCAATAATACAAGACCAAAATGGTTCCCCTTTTTGCCTCAAAACTTTCGGCCAAGCTTAAGCAATCCGAAAGTTTCGGGTTTTGTCCAAACAAACTAAACAATCATCCAAATGACTTGGTTTTTCAAGATTACCACATGCATGTAAAGTATAACCTTGAAAAACCATGGGGTAACCAAAACCCCTAAAATTTTCGGCCAAATGGTGAAACCCACCATAAACCCGAAAAATTTTGGGTCTAATGAAGCATGCATTCGTATAAGCGGCTCTTGATGCCATTGTTGGGTTTTAACAAGATTATCAAAGTGATAAAATCCCTATTTTACCAAAAACGCAGCGGATATAAGTTTTAAATCTTGTTAATATGATATGTATAGAACCAATTTAATACATGCAAAAACCCAAACCCGGATCCAAATACGAATTACACACTATCAAACACATGCATGTCACTATAAGTTCATGCATGTTAAACTACCTTTCAATATGAACAAAAACCGGGTGAAAGAGATGATGATTGAAAGGAAAGAATTTGAATATGGAAGTTCCTCAAGCTAGCATACCCCAAGCATCCAACAACACACCTCTAGCTAGGATTTTGGCACTTGAAAAACACCTTCTTCCTTGGCCCAAATTATCAAGAGAGAAAGATAGAGAGAAAGCTTAAATGTTACTTGTGAATTGTGTGTATGAATGAAAGAGAAAGATATTGTTTTTATTCAAATGCTTCTTTCTCTCCACCAATAAAAACCTTTCCATGTCTCCACTCACTTATAAAATAATAATATATTTGAAAGAGAGGGGAGGTGGTGGTGGGCCCCTACCCCATGGTATTATTATTATTATCTTTTCTTTTAAACATATATATATATATATATATATATATATATATATATATCCATACATATATACTTTTATAAGTTTATAACTTATAACTTATAAAACCAATTATATGTTAAGAGACATGCTTGGTTATTATTTTTACATATTGCTATTCAACCAACTTAAATAACACTATGTAATGTTCTCTCACAAAACATAAATCATCCATATGATTTTTTTTTTTTTTTTGGGTAAAGGGATTCACCCGGTTAAATGCATTCCACACAACCAAAAAGTACATGTAATATGACAGAGTGCCATATTAGTTCTCATGTATGACATGCCATACAAGAGTAAACAAAACCAAAACCACCAAACACTGGTAAACACAGCTAAAGCTTACACAAAAACCAAGTAAATAAACAAAACAAAAACAAATCAACCATTATCATCAATTTGGTGGGAAACTCCCCGTGGAAAGTGCCAATCCTCGAGAACCCGATTAACCCGTTCAGAATTCTTGAACTTTAGAGTCATAAGCTTTAGGCGCGTACCCCTAATGATTTCGTCCGCAACAATCTTAGGAGTCTTCAAAGAGTTCTTGAAAAGCCGGTTGTTTCGCTCCTTCCAAATAACGTAAACCGAAGCCCCAAATAACAGCCGATTAACAACATTATCAATAGAGTTGGACATTCCAAATTGAGACACATATTGAAGAATATTCGCCCAACCATTCCTGCACCCCTGAAACTTCCCTTTCATTTTTACAATACTCCAAACCTCAGAAGAGAACTTACACTCGAAGAAGAGATGATTACGAGAATCCGGCTCTCCATTACAAAGAAGGCAGCAATACAAGTTATGATTTGGATACCCACCAATTTTCCACCCCATAATACGATTCTGCGTGCTCAACCTATCATGAAGCACAGTCCACAACATAAAGGAGTGTTTTGGAACACATTGAGAGAACCAAACAACATGCACCCAAGACACCTTATCAGCCGGTCTCCGAAGAAGATGCCATATTCCTGAAGCCGAGAAATTCATTGAAGTCCCATTCTCATCCATTACCACGATCTTGTCCCTGTTATCCGGACAACTACTGACCTCTTTTAAGTTCGAAAGAATTGGATATCTCAAAATCCAATCAGGCGGCCAACCCCAGTTATTATGATGAACAACATCATTGACACAGGTCTCTAAAGACAAGCCAGCCCGATGTATAGCTCTCGGGTTAATATAATCACTTAAAGGACAAAGATCATCCCATTTATCATACCAAACTGAAGTAGATCTCCCATTACCAATTTCATGCCAAATAAACTGTCTAATACGGGGACGAAACTGAAGAATTTTCCTCCACCCCCAAGTACACGAGTTAGGAATCTGCAAGCTCCAAAGATTTCGCCCTTTCATTTTATACTCATGAATCCATTTAACCCACAACGAATTACGAACATTGATTAAACTCCAAATATGATAAACCAGAAGAGAGTTATTGACATCCCGGATACGCCGAATACCCAAACCACCTTCACATTTCGGCTGACACACAATATCCCAAGAGACTTTATGCTTTCCCTTATTGTGACCATAGTCCCAAAGGAAATTTTTAATCCGTTTCTCAAGATCAGCAATAAGTCTAGAAGGGAGTGAAAACACAGCAGACCAACAAATATATAAGGACGACAGAACATACTTGACCAGCTGAAGTTTACCCGCAAAAGATAAAGTTTTATTCTTCCAATCTCCAATCCGACTATCCATACAATCCAGCAACCTCTTACAATCACGGTAATTTAACCTCGTAGAAATAAGAGGAACTCCCAAGTATTTAACCGGGAGCCTTCCTTCAACGAAGGGCATAATATTCAGAATACCACTTTTAACGCGGTCCGGGACATTACAGAAAAATGCGGTACTTTTCGGAACACTCGGAGTAAGCCCGGACATATCTTTGAAATCATTCAGAGCCCCCATAATAGTTTTAGCAGAATTCACATCACCTCGAGCAAACAGGAACAAATCATCCACAAAGCAAATATTGATAATATTTAATTTTTCACAATGACGATGAAAACGGAACGATCGTTCAATACGAACCTTTCGATGCAGAATTAACGTGAGAGCTTGCATAACCAGCGTGAAAATATAAGGGGACATCGGATCACCCTGTCTCAGACCTCTTTTACCACTAAAGAACCCGTGTAAGTTCCCATTAACGGATATCGAAAAGGAAGAAGTGGTTATGCACTCCATTATCCAATGAATCATCCTGTCGTGGAAACCATACCCAAAAAGAATATCACGAATGAAGTCCCAACTGACCGTATCATAAGCTTTCGGGATATCAACTTTAAAAGCACATCTAGGCGGACCATTATTAGTGTGATAATTATGCATTAATTCTTGGGTCAAAAGAATGTTATCAGAAATCCTACGCCCAGGAACAAACGCAGACTGATTGATATCAATTAACGACTCCAAACCCTTCATCATACGAACCGAGATAATCTTGGTAATGCATTTATATAAAATGTTGCAGCACGAGATGGGACGAAAATCATTAGGAGTCAAAATGGTGGTCACTTTGGGAATAAGGGCAATAATAGTGTGGTTAACCTGTTTAAGGAGACTTCCTTTTCTGAAAAATTCATGAACCGCCAAACAAACATCTTTCCCAACAATATCCCAAGAACTTTTGAAGAAAGCCGAGGAAAAACCATCAGGCCCCGGCGCTTTGGAATTCCCAATCGAGAAAAAAGCATCCTTGATTTCCAAATCGGATATAGGTCTAACCATAAGCTCCGCCTGAGAGGCCGAAAGCTTAGTAGTAAAAATCTGATTATCCGGTTTTCTCAATGGTTGCAAATCTGAACCAAAGATGTTCATAAAATGATTAACAAACACCGAAGGAACATCCGACCCCTCAAATAATCGGCCCTGAACATCACTTATAGTATCAATACGACCTCTATGGTTTCGCATTTTCAAAGAATTGTGAAAGTACGCAGTGTTAGAGTCACCAAGCTTTAACCAATCGACTTTAGCCTTCTGTTTAAGGAATTCTTCCTCATCTTTAGCCGCCTCATGATAAGCCTTAAGATAACTACTCTGCTCCCGAATCAACTCCAAATTAGTAGGGTCAATGTCAAGACGGGTTTGACAAGCATCCAGAAGGGTTCTCAGATCATTAACTTTCTTGTGGAGATTGCCTTGCCGGTGCAGCAAAGAACGGATTGGATGTTTTAAGTTTTGGAGTTTCTTTACCACGCGAAACATGTGATAACCATTCACCTTAATTTTCCAGCCGTTAGCAATAATATCATTATAACCCGGTTTTCCAATCAAAAAATTAGGGAATTTAAACGGTTTAGGCTTACCTTTAATAAGAGAGGGGAATTTCAATAAACATGGAGAGTGGTCTGAAATCCGGTACGGAAGGAACACCGCCGAAGAATCATTAAAAATCTCCATGAATTTAGAGTTTCCCATCACCCTATCAAGCTTTTTGAAAAGACCCATACCCGTTTTCGGTTTATTGCTCCAAGTGAATTGGAGCCCGACCCCATTTATATCCTCAACTTCAATGTTCTTAACATAATCACGAAAATCAAGCATCCCAGTGGAAATTTTGGAAGAACCATGTAAGTTGTCTTCCAAATTAAGAGCACAATTAAAATCTCCTAGTAAAGCCCACGGTTTACCACGAGTGAATTGTTTATGAACAGCAAGATTATGCCATAACTCCCTTCTTTTCAAATAACAATTCTCAGCATACACGAAAGAACCATACATCACCTTGATATCCAGCTTAAACTTTAACTGAACGTGAAGAACCTGGTTCGAATAATCAATAACCATAAGATCAACCAAATCCGTATTCCACCCCACAATAATCCGAGTACCTTTATCACAAACACTGCCATTGCTGGTCCAATCCCAATTTTTACAAATCTTCTTACAAACATCAAAAACCGCGTTTAATTGTACGTGAGACTCAAGAATAGCACACACCTGAATATTATTATCTTGGATTACCTTACGAACCTCTTTTTGTTTAAGAGGGCGGTTCAACCCTCTTATATTCCATGAAGCAATAGTACCCATTAAGCACCCAATTCACCGGGTGTGCTTCCACCCTCAGAACCAATATCCGCTTTCATACTATTAGCCACATCCGTAAACAGCTCCTCCACATCATCCTCATCTTCATCACTTTCTGGTTCGTCCACCAAATTACCAAACCGGTTATGGGTTTGGACAGAATGCATTTCCTTTGACTCAACCCCCACCGCCTTAGAAGCTGCAGGTTTACCCACTAGATGATTAGTGTCTTGTCTCTGAGAGGGTGGTTTATTTGCAGGCTGTGTCACAGCAGGTTTAGTAACCGGTCGATAGACAAGATTATGTTTCTTGACTTGCGTATTAACTTTTTTCTTTCCCTTCACCCTCTGGAAACCATCATCATTATTGACTTTCATTGGTTCTTCATTTAACATTTTCTCCTGAACTTGTTTCGGGCATTGAGTGTTTGAATGGCCAAACACTTCACATAAGGAACATCTGGGGGGCTCCCAATCATATTCAATCTTAATCTCCGATATCTTGTTTGTCTCCCCCAACGTATCTGGAACAGCTACAACCAGCTTCCTCTTAATGTCCTGGTTTGCATGAAGTTCAACTTGAACTCTAGCAAAACTACTTCTTCCCCACGATTCCTTACACATATTGGCAGTGTAAGAATCCATACTTATCGGATCCCCAATTCTTGAAGCGAGCATACTTAGACCCTCCTCAGTAAATGCACCCAGAGGAATATTCTGTAATCTGGCCCAAACCGGAACTGACCGTATATCCTCCTTTTCCAAATCTGACTCCAAAGTCCAAATATTAAGAATAATGGAGACATTCCTAATCATCCAAGGACCATCTTCAATCAGCTGCATCATCCCAGCTTCCGTATGAAACTTGAAAAAGAAAAACCCTTTCGCATTCATCATAAGTCTCGTAAGCCCATATTTGTTCCAATTTTTCTTAGCAAAATACTCAACAACCGGAAAAGGAAGTCTGTTACCCAGAAAATAACCAAACAAGGCATTATTAAACCTATCGTTAACTTTCTTGACAGATTCAATCGGGATAACCACATCAACTCCTTCCATTGTAGACTCCACATTTAGTTTTCTTAATGTTACCTTAGTTGTCTTGTTTTCAAGTTGGACAACACTCATATACGAAGGCTTCGAATTTTCCATATGTTGCTCCTTCCCTACATCCCTTTGAATATTAAATGATTCAGATCCAAGCGCCTTGTTGTTGTCCGAGACAAAGGCAGAAAAACCTCCATCTTGTTGAATATTTAACGAATCTGAACCAATAACCTTGTTATCATTCGAACAACCACTATCTTTTTTCCCCACGACTGAACAACCACCATCTTTGTTATCATTTAAAGGAGCATTGAATGTAGTGTTTGCAGCAAACGAAACAAACGAACTCGTAGCGTTAGGGTTTCCCGACGAACCAGATTTCAGAGCCCCCCTACGTGGGAGAACCCCATCAATGTTCGTTACCCGATTGGCTGAAAACCCTTGCTTAATACGATCAACAAAACCATTACCACCCTTCTGCTCCATGCAAACCCAAGAACGAAAACACTTCACAAACCCTAATCGGTCACTCACTCAACGAACAGCCGAAAGAACCCTAACCTTGATTAACCACGAGGTCCTTAATCAGTTAATAGGATTGTATCAATCTAACTAAACTATCACAGATAGCCGTGATCAACACAAACCTACTAAGCAATCAGAACCACGGATTAGATCAAGATTCAAGCAACACCAAAAACCAGCCCAGAAAACCCTAATCAAGATCGGCCAAGAACAATCAGCCAAGAACAATCAGCCAAGATCAAGATCAAGATCGGCCAAGAACAATCAAGATCAAGATCAAGATCAGCCAAGAACAATCAGCCAAGATCAAGATCAATATCGGCCAAGCAACACCAAGATCCAAGGAAACGATCAAGAGCAAGAACCAAAGATCAAGATCGACCAAGAAAAAGATCAAGATTGACCAAGATCAGCCAAGATCTCCCCAAGAATCAATCAAGATCTGCCAAGAAAGATCAAGATCAGCCAAGATCAACAATGATCTTCCCAAGAAACGCACAAGATCAACCAAGAAAACCCTAATCAAGATCGGCCAAGATGGATCAAGATCAAGCAACTCCTAATCAAGATCAAGATGGATCAAGATCAAGAAAACCCTAATCAAGATCAAGATCGGCCAAGCAAATAGATCAATAACAAGAACAAAGATCAAGATTGACCAAGACCCAAGGAATCGGCCAAGAAGCCAAGATCCCCCTAGGATCGATCAAGACAAACCTTAATCAGCCAAGATCGATCAAGACAAACCCTAATCGACCAAGAAACAGCCAAGATCAGCCAAGATTAAGATCGGCCAAGAACAAACAGCCAAGATCAAGATCAAGATCAAGATCGGCCAAGCAACACCAAGATCCAAGGGATCGGCCAAGATCTCCTTTGATCGCCCAAAATCGCCTTGTTCCTTTCACCAAACTTTCACCAAACTTTTATGAAGTACATCATCCATATGATTTGTTTATTACACAAGTACATTTTATTTAGAAACCCCTTTCTAAATAACTCAAGTGTTAATATTCATTTGTTATGATCACATCATATGTAAACGAATATTATCGGTGTTTGTTTAGCTTGTTATTGGGTATGACCCGACTTGGATCATAACGTACTAGCCACATCAACTCTAATATGTGTCTTGGGCAGATCAATTCCAACAGAGGAATGACATAAGTTTAAGTTTAGGGAAGGGCCTTTCACCGAGAACGATTAGGATTATACATCCCTTGAGAGTAATTTGGATGAGTTTCTCGAAAAACAAAATTTTGGCATGATGTAGGCAGAGCCAATCCATACAAATGATGACATCGAAGCTACCCGTTTGCATAGGTATTAGATCGACTGAGAACTTGTGCTTATTAAGGGTGAGGGAATAATTACGAATAACGGAGTCAATAATGATCGAGCTAACGTTGGCTATATCTATCGTAAAGGTGTAACCCCCTACTTTTGTTAATAATAAATAAATGAAATTTTGTCAATTTAATGGTGTATTAGTGTTTGATTTTATGGGTATGGATTTAGGAATAGGCTAGAGAATGAGTATAGGCCTTAAGGCCCATAGACTAGGAGTGTATAAACTCCAAAAAGCTTAGATACACCACATTCTCACTCATTTCCATCACCTTCCTTCCTCATACACCCTCAAGAACACATGCAAACACTCTCTTTCAAACCCGGATCCAAATCCTAGTTAAAGGAAGGAAGATTTCATGTTCAAGTATCCTCAAACAACAAGAATCATGCCTAAATCTACGGGTTGGTCTAGATCTGAACCAAACCTAAAACCCGTGAGGTATGTTTCGATGAGAAGAGCAAGTTTCAGACATCGGTTGGTCTTAAGATTCAATATGAAGGCAAATCGGACCTTGTAGTAACAGGAAAACGTAAATTTTATAGTAAATGACTTAACAGGAGTGTTATGGGATGAACGAGTGACGTTCGGGCTATGTAAAAATCGAGTAGACAAAGTTATTACGACCCAAAACTCATTAAAATAGTAAAATCAAGTCATAAGGAAGAGATACGGAGGAAAATGGCTGAAAATGGTAAATTAAAGAAAACGAGGAAATCGGATCGCACCAAAAAGAATCGCATTTCACATGCATGCGATACGATTCATTTAGGGACATGCGATGTGACTGGTTTGCATCCATGCGATGAGCATGGTTTGCTCCCATGCGATGCGACTGGTTTGCTCCTGTGCGATGAGACTGGTTTGGATCCATGCGATGCGACTGGTTTTCTCTCTCTAGAAATAAAACTCATATCAGCCCCCGAATAAAATAACACCAAAACATGGTGATTGTTAACTAGAAACATACTGTTCACCGCATATCTTGAGTTCTGGGTTTGGTGAGCATTGACAACATAAGCTCACCCTTGAGTTCCTTTTGGTACTTGGGCTTGAGAAGTTGAAGCTTGATGATTCGGGGCTTGAAGATTTGCGATGGCCATGGTTGGACTTGAGGAGTTTGGGGAGCCATGAGTTGGGGCACTTAGGGTTGGAAAGCTTGGACTTAGTAGGATTTTGAGGTGTAGTAGGGTAGAGGTGTAACATGGACTTGGTGGGCTTAAGCGATTCAAGGACACGCATTGCAGAGGTGATTTGGGTCACCATAATTATAGCAAGCCCTAACAGGAGGGATGATCGGAGAGCAGGGTATGGCTCGGTTATGTAGGTTTGATGGTGCAAACTGTGGTAGAGCGGCTTGCACGTGAGGTGTTTCCCGGCAATATTGGGTGAGGTGGCCATACCTGTTGCAATTGGTGCACTGGTAAGAGGATTGGGCCAGATGGTGGTGTTGAAAATGTTGCAATATGAATGTGGGGGAGGGGGTATATGGCTTCTTACTTGGAGGGACTTGTTGGGCTTGCGGTTGGGTCAAGACATAGTTTTAGGAGTTTGTTTGGCGGTTCATGAATTTTTCAGAAAAGGAAGTCTCCTTAAACAGGTTAACCACACTATTATTGCCCTTATTCCAAAGTGACCACCACTTTTACTCCTAATGATTTTCGTCCCATCTCGTGCTGCAACACTTTATATAAATGCATTACCAAGATTATCTCGGTTCGTATGATGAAGGGTTTGGAGTCTTTAATTGATATCAATCAGTCTGCGTTTGTTCCTGGGCGTAGAATTTCTGACAACATCCTTTTGACCCAAGAATTAATGCATAATTATCACACTAATAACGGACCGCCTAGATGTGCTTTTAAAGTTGATATTCAGAAAGCTTACGATACGGTCAGTTGGGACTTCATTCGTGATATTCTATATGGGTATGGTTTCCACGATAGGATGACTCATTGGATAATGGAATGCATAACCACTTCTTCTTTTTCGATATCCATAAATGGGAACTTACACGGGTTCTTTAGTGGTAAAAGAGGTCTAAGACAGGGTGATCCGATGTCTCCTTATATTTTCACGCTGGTTATGCAAGTCCTCACTTTAATTCTGCATCGGAAGGTTCGTATTGAACGCTCGTTTCGTTTTCATCGTCATTGTGAAAAATTAAATATTATCAATATTTGCTTTGCGGATGATTTGTTCCTGTTTGCTCGAGGCGATGTGGATTCTGCTAAAACTATTATGGGGGCTCTGAATGATTTCAAAGATATGTCCGGGCTTACTCCTAGTGTCCCGAAAAGTACCGCGTTTTTCTGTAATGTTTCGGATCGCGTTAAAAGTGGGATTTTGAATTTTATGCCCTTCGTTGAAGGTAGGCTCCCGGTTAAATACTTGGGAGTTCCTCTTATTTCTACGAGGCTAAATTACCGTGATTGTAAGAGGTTGCTGGATCGTTTGGATAATCGGATTGGAGATTGGAAGAATAAAACTTTATCTTTTGCGGGTAAACTTCAGCTGGTCAGGTCTGTTCTGTCGTCCTTATATATTTACTGGTCTGCTGTTTTCTCTCTTCCTTCTAGACTTATCGCTGATCTTGAAAAACGGATTAAAAATTTCCTTTGGGATTTTGGACACAAAAAGGGAAAGCATAAAGTTTCTTGGGATGTTGTTTGTCAGCCGAAAAGTGAAGGTGGTTTGGGTATCCGGCGTATCCGGGATGTCAATAACTCTCTTCTGGTTTATCATATTTGGAGTTTAATCAATGATCGTAATTCGTTGTGGGTTAAATGGATGCATGTGTATAAAATGAAGGGGCGAAATTTTTGGAGCTTGCAGATTCCAAACTCTTGTACTTGGGGGTGGAGGAAAATTCTTCAGTTTCGTCCCCGTATTAGACATTTTATATGGCATGAAATCGGTAATGGGAGATCTACTTCAGTTTGGTATGATAAATGGGGTGATATATGTCCTTTAAGTGATTATATTAACCCGAGAGCTATACATGGGGCTGGTCTGACTTTAAAAACCTGTGTCAGTGATGTTGTTCATCATAATAACTGGGGCTGGCCGCCTGATTGGATTTCGAGATTCCCTATTCTTTCGAACTTAAAGGGGGTGAGTATTTATCCGGAAAAGAGGGACAAGATCGTGGTAAGGGATGAGAATGGGACTTCAATGAATTTCTCGGCTTCAGGAATATGGCAACTTCTTCGAATCCCGGCTGATAAGGTTTCTTGGATGCATGTTGTTTGGTTCTCTCAATGTGTACCAAAACACTCCTTTATGTTGTGGATTGTGCTTCATGATAGATTGAGCACGCAGAATCGTATAATGGGGTGGAATATTGGTGGGTATCCAAATCATAACCTGTATTGCTGCCTTTTATGTAATGGAGAGCCGGATTCTCGTAATCATCTCTTCTTTGAGTGTAAGTTCTCTTCTGAGGTTTGGAGTATTGTCAAATTGAAAGGTAAGTTTCAGGGGTGCATGAATGGTTGGGCGAATATTCTTCAATATGTGTCTCAATTTGGAATGTCCAACTCTATTGATAATGTTATTAATCGGCTGTTACTTGGGGCATCGGTTTACGTAATTTGGAAGGAACGAAATAACCGGCTTTTCAGGAACTCTTTGAAGACTCCAAAGATTGCTGCTGATGAAATCATTAAGGGTACTCGCCTAAAGCTTATGACTCTAAAGTTCAAGAATTCTGATCGGGTCAATCGGGTTCTCGAAGATTGGCACTTTCCGAGGGGAGTTTCACACCAAATTGATGATAATGGTTGATCTGTTTTTGTTATGTTTGTTTCTTTGGTTCTTGTGTAGGCTTTAGCAGTGTTTACCTTTGTTTGGTGGTTTTGGTTTTGTTTACTCTTGTATGGCATGTCATACATGAGAACTAATATGGCACTTTGTCATATTACTTGTTCTTTGTTGGTTGTGTGGAATGAATTTAACCGGGTAAAACCCTTTACCCAAAAAAAGACATAGTTTTAGGAATTGGGTTTCCCCTTGTTGTTACGGTAATGGGAAGAGTTATTGTCATTGGACTTAGTGGATTAAGGCTAAGATTATTTAGAGGGCTCAGGTGTGGGCTTATCATTAGGCTTCTTGGAACTCTTCCGCTTTAAGATCCCAGCCTTAATGTGGTTTTCGGTGAGGGTACAGCAAGGGTGATGGTATCGTGAAGAATTTTCGAGTCATGGCTCATGACGGAATCTTGGATTTGCATAGGCAAACCGAAGGTGTATTTTTTGATGGCACGCTCGAGAGGAGTGACCATATGTGGGATGAGGAGGCTCGGTCATTATAGGAAACATTATCTCCACCTTCTTGTTTTAGTACCAAAAATTCTTCTTCTAACTTCTTGAGCTCATACTTCATGCAAACTTTCTTGAACATAAGCTTCTTGATGTCGTCTCATGACAAGGCCATTGAAACCTCAGTCTCAAGCAAGTGTTTTTCACCATTCCACCAAGGGAGAGCATTCAAGTCGAAGACACTTGATGCGTAGGTGGTCTTTTTCTTTTCGAGGCGCTAACAATGGAGGAAAACACTCTGCATACACTCGAATCATTGGAGGAGGATGGTAGCACCCTCGCTCCAACATACTTGGGCGGGTTAGAATTCGTGAATTGCTTAAATGAGCAAAGCATGGGGTTTGGAGTTACGGGTACAGGGGTGGCATTCACGGTTTGGAGTTGGGAAATAAGGGTTGGAAGGACTTCCATGATGCCCTTGGCAATGTGGGATGATATGCTGCGGCCAGAGTTGTCGGTGCGACGGTTACAGTTGATGAGGCTAGAAGATGTGCTGCAAGGATAGAATGTGTAAAGTGTCATGAAACTCGGTTAAGTGTTGTAAATATATGCATTTTGTCTAAAAAAATGTAGTACTTGAGTAAAAATTGAGTAATTTGAACATATATTGCGATTGAGATTGTGGTTGAGGATGAGAATCTTATCATTCATGAGGAAAACTTAAAATACACCTTTACAAATAAGGAAGGATAATTTAATAAATAAATAAATTTAACACTACTGAATAGATGAAATAAATATAGGGTGGTTTTGAGTTAATGAATCACCATGGTTCCTTTCCAAAAAAATGTGAAAATACCATTCGTATCCAAACATCGAACATTAATACAAAAATCTTTTTGATGAAGAGTTCATGTATCACCATGGTTTAGTTTCAAAAAGGGATCTAAAAGTCGATTAAAATTGAGATATGAGGTGTTGAGGTGAATGGTCTGAGTTTCCATGAGTCACCATGGCTTTTCCCTCCCATTCTTTCAACTAAAACAGCATGAGGAAGAACAGAGTTTAGCCACGAAACACCGTGAAATCAGTTATAATGCGGGAATGTGATCGTTACATGATTGCGTTGGCCACTTAAGGTTTTGAATCATATGAAGTATGTTTCACTTTAACCTATAAGTTCAACATTATGGTCGGAATACCAAGGAAAAGTGATGTATATAAATTTATACATCTTTTCAGCACTGAAATATCTCCAAAATAGCGTAATATCGGCAATAATAATATTAGAATAAATAAACCACTAATGTTTATAATTTCTATCTCTAGGTAAATATAGCCCTAAAGAGTAAAATGAACTGATATACGGGGAACTGCCATTCTTGTAAGGGCTTGGTTGATGAAAACATAAATCCTAATATAAACATGGGCCAAATGAAGTATCAGCAGTAATTGATCATTTTTAAAATGGTAATGTTGGAAATGTTGTGAAAATTGATTGTTGACGTTAATACACTAAAATTGGTTGATTACTTGTCAAGTGAGTGCAACATAATCTATTTAAAACAACTCTTGGATGGTTATTACTTGAGTTCTATAATTTTTCAAGAGTTGTGTGGGTTAATACTTGTTAATTCAAGGTTGATCCTTTACAATTTAACTAATCTTAATTGGTTTTTTTAAGTATAATACCAAAGTTATTTTTACTAAAATATCAAGGAAAATTCACTTAGTAATTTAAGGGATTGTCTCATATTTAAAGTAAGTTGTCTCATAAATACTTAATATAAGCCACTAGCTTACATAAAATGATGATTTAGTGGGGATCATGAAGTTATGCATATCTTTTTCTTTAATTATCATGGAATAACATGACTTAGGAATAATGTGTTATTCTCACATTTAATTACAAACGCAAGTTTTTATCACATGTTTACCAATTAATATTTAAATCAAGTTAAGAGGAGTTTTAATCAAGATGATACACTTTTATCCTTAATCACTCTATCAAAATATAAAAATCTAAAAATATTGTCTTTAATTTATGCTTTTTAAATTTCTGTTAAAATTTACTTGTTAAACCAAAACTACTATGATGTTTACTTCCGATTAAAATAAAGACAAGGATTTAGTAGTAAAGATCAAACAAATATGTCCGTTGATCGATACTTGGTTCTTACCCATCCTATACCACATATACGATAGGTACACTTGCATATTTGTGTGTGGTCTAGTTAAGATAAAAATCATTTTTATAAATTCAAAACTCTACATTGTATGAAATAAACCTTTTGAAAATTAACAACTTTTCATACCACCACGCAACACATCTAAAAGGAATAACATCTTTCCTTCAATTCTCAAAATCTTTTTGCCAAGGTCCGACTCATAATGTTCTCCCCCTTCAAGTTATACGAAAGTCCATCACATGTTCAAGCCTTAAGGAGAGATGAGTAAAAATAAAATCCGTGGGAATTCTTAAGAAATTCCCAAAATAAAATAATAAATTTGGGGTTTTGAAAATGATTTTGAAAGTGATGTATAGCCTCAGAATGCGTGTGTGTCTTATGTACAATAATTTAAATAAGAAATTAACATTCAAGTTATGAAACAAAAATTTGAACAAGTATGGCGCACGTATAAACATGTATAGGGATCCTAAGTATGCTAGTAGGTCGTTATGTCTAACCACCTATCTTATAGCCTTCGGCACTTATACCAATCTATCACACCCCAACCTAATGGCGGAACATGCAAGGGTGTGATATAATTTGTATCACGGCTCAAAAGACACTAAAAATATAGTGGAAATAACTAATTAATTTATTCCATATCAAAGTACACAATTGTTCAACAAAATCAAGTAATCCAAAAATAATACATTAGTCTCAAAACAAGAAAATTGTTCAACATTTTATTAAAACCTGTTAGTGCATAATGTCTATTGCTAGGGTCTTTGATGTATTAGATATGATTGTGTAGAACTGAAATGTCAAATGTATAGTTTATGTTTGTTAGTCAACGCATAAGTCTTCAAGTCAACGCATATCTTATGTGGCGTATATGATATGCGCCGTATATCATATATGGACTTGATGAGCTTGTTCATGTGTCCTATAAATATGGGACTTATGCGTTATTATGTAGACTTTTGGTGAATGTTAGAGTGAGAGAGTAGAGAGAGAAAGTTGCTACAAAGTCATATTTTGTAATCTTTGAAGTTATCAATGAAGAATATGCTTAATGTTTACTTGTTTTGTTCACTCTCAATGGATTCCGCACTTTGAGATACAAGCTGTAACATCTAGAGATCCTAATTGTTGTATACATCAGCATGGCAGCCTCCTTTAAGTGGTATCAGAGCTTTATGGCTTGTTACTAGCTTGAACATCACAAGTTTTCAAGGTTTTTGTCTCTATCTACTAATTCAACCGTCAAAAGTCCTTCAATTTTTCACAAGACATTCCTTACCTATCCGTGACAAATCCTTCAAGTTTACACTCAATTTCTACATCACTTGAACCTCCAAATTGTCAAAATTCTAAAAAGATGTCTTTTAGCGGATATGTCATATCAACGCATATGTTATTCACGTATAACATATCCGGCGTTTAACATATACGTCGTATATGTTATAAGGTGAAAAACATATACGTTTGTATACATATACATTGACTTTCTTACATATCCGTTGACCAAGAGCAGAACTTATACGTTGACCTTCTTTGACCAAAATGGAAAACTTTAGTGCGTTTGTGTCACAGCCTTCTGCATTGCTTCAGAGCATTAATCTCGAGAATGAAATGGGAAATTCAAACAAGCCACCAAAGCTTCTTCGTATGGAAGATTATCCGTCTTGGGCTGACAAGTTTGAAACATATGTACAAGCTTTGAACTACGAGACTTGGACATATGTTGAGGAAGAGTACATTATCCCGAAAAATGAGAATGGGAGCAATTACAGGTTGTCACAAATTGCTGAAGGTGACAAAGATCAGTTCTTAAGAGAAAAGAAGATGTTGAATTTGTTTCAACAAGGCATTAAAGCTGAAATTTTTCAATTACTACAACACAATGGCTCGTGCTACTCAATTTGGCAAGCTCTACTAAACAAGGATAGAGGAAACCCTTATATGAGGAAAAGCAAGATGGCACTGCTGAAGAAAGAGTTTGATATATGTGCTCTAGTTAAAGGGGAAACTTTTGCACAATTGGTTGAGAGATATTGCCACTTGGTGAATGAAATGAAAAAATTAGGCATTGACAAGCCTGATTATGAGTACATTGATAAGCTGGCTGACGCACTTCCTGAAGAATGGGGCACTTTCATAATGATCCAACAGTCAAATCATGTTGCATATGCCCGATTAAACCTTGCTAGATTTATTGAAAAGCTTGAGGTACATAAATTAGAGCTTAGGAAAACGCAGAAAATGAACTCAACAGCAGTTTCACAAGATGTTGGGTTGTATTTCAAAGGTTCACAATCTGCTACTTCTTCAAATTCTAAAATTCCCACAGCTTTTTGTGCTGAGTCAACTGGACAAGCTTGTGTTTCCAATGTTACGGCTACTCCACATTTCAGTAGTTGTTATTCTGGAACGATTCCAGTATCTCCAGCTTCTATCACACAAGATCCTGATATTGTACAATGCAACATTGCTGTAAATCTGAAGAATACAGGAAACTTGACCACTGACACTGTAAAGGAACATATGGCATTCCTTGGATCAGTTTTAGAATCATACGAGTGTCTGGTTGCAGGTCGTATTGGAAATTATAATATGACAAAAGAAGACTACGACCAGATTGATCCAGAAGAAATGGAAATGATTGATATACGGTGGTGCGTGGCAAGTGTGATTAGAAGGGCTCAAAGATTCAAGGAGATAACCGGTAGAAATGTGCTAGATGGATCAACATCAAAGTCGGTTTTGATAAATCTAAGGTGAGATGCTTTAGGTGCAAGGAAAAAGGACACTTCAAGAGGGAGTGTACAAGCAGAAATGTGGATGATAATACTGCAAATCCCTTTGGTAGGGATTAACCTCACAACAAAAAGCAAGGTGGATGAGGCAGAATCATCAAAAAGCAAGAAACCGACTGAAGCATCAACCTCACAACAAAAAGCTGCTATAGCTCAGATGGACGAGGGTTTCGATTGGAACTTGGTGTTCCAAGAAAATGTGGCAGAAATGGTGGATGAAAAGGTTATTGATAATGATGAGATTATGACTGAAGTGGTTGAGGACAAAGGGAATGATTGTATTGAAAAAGAAAAGAGTATGAATAAGAATGAGGATTGTGAAAAGGTTGATCAAGTGGATGATCAGAAGACTTCAGATGATGAACTTCCATGAACATATGATAAATTAATGAGGTTCCATCTGACTAGTTGATTCATTATTTCCACCTGATATCATAGAAAGTTTTGCAGGTTGGTTTAATGGTGAAGAAGTACCTCATGGAAAGATTGACTTTGGAGATGAAGAAGACGAGGTGATTTCAGAAGTCAAAAGATCAGATGATAAGAAGGAATCAGTTGTATTAAAAGAGGAGTTTGTTGAAGGTGTGGTTACAGATGAAGATTCTGAAACTTCAAGTGAAGAATATTCTCCAACAGAACAGGCACTCATGGCACATCAGGTAACTCTAAACTCAAATGTATGTGAAAAGTGCGAATTACCAAGTAATGAGTGTGACTTTAAAACTCTTGAAATTAAAGAGTTGAAAAAACATTGTGATCAAGCTTTGTTAGATCTTAATAGGGTTAATGAGGCTTATATGAAATTGCAAAAATGTGAAAAGAATTTGTGGGCAAGTATTCAACAAAATCAAAAGACAATTTCAATGTTAAAACATACTGTGGAAGATAAACAAATTGCCATTAACAGACACATTGATGAGAATGCAGCCCTCAAACTTGAGTTGCAAACACTCAAGATTGAGACAGAAAGAGTAAACTTGAAATTAGTGAGTTATGATGTTTCATCTTATGTTCTTGATCACATTATGCCTGGAACTAAAATCAAGGATGATGTGAACAAGAATATATCATCATGTGGTGATTATCATGTTGTGCCTCCACCAATATGGAATGCTTATCTTCCAAACAAACATAAAGGGTTGAAAAAGGCACCGAATGTGGAAATTGAAACTCCATTGCATGATAAAAATGTGTCTGATAATCCTAGTTCTGATTGTGAGATGACAATCGGAATCAAAGTTGCAGAATCAGTGTTAACTGAAGAAAAAGTTGTTGAAAAGGAAAATCATGTTGATTTGAAGAGATTTGCTAAAACAAGTTTTTATTCAAAGCAATCTCATCGGGTCAAACCAAATAATAAAATTGTGTTTGTGCATGGTAAGACCTCGGAATATGAAAAGGAAGCAATTTTTAGAAATCAATCTAACCGGGTGTTTTATCAATAAAATGTAGAGCGTGAACAATCTGAAATGACATCTCAGGTTAACAAGTTTGTTGACCGGAGATATTGTTTCTGCTGTAATGAAATTGGGCATGTTTTCTATGCTTGTCCCAATCGATTTAAGAATGATCATGCTCCATCTTAGAATTCTATTACCAAGAAACCTGGTCTATGTTATGTAAGTGAAAAGAAACCGGTGATTGTTTCTGAAACTGTAAAAATTTTGAAACGTGATGAGCTTGTTAAAACTAATGATGAAAAGAGTGTTAAAGTTGATGTCTCAGTGCATCAAGCTCTTCGCAAGGGCCAACTTGATCCTTTCCCCAGGGATCCCCGATAAGGGAACCCTAGGAGAGCCGCCGACTCCAACTACCGTCCATGTACGATCCATACTAGATCTGACCAACTGCCCATCCTACCTCCTTTACGTTCTTGATGTTCTTGACAGCCCGTCTTTGTCTCAGTAGAGTCTTTCAGTGGCATGTTTCGGTCCTCTTCCCCATTACTTAGAAAAGTCAAAGGTTTAAAAAAACTCAAACATCTTTTTACAACAAGAAGCAAGCCATTGGTCAAAATTGGGTGGCTAAAACTGTTGTTAAACCACCAGAGGTTGTTGAGAAAATAAAAACTGACTCTGATTCACAAGTAATTAGTGAGGACTTGTTATCTTGTGATTCAGATATTGATGATATTAGGTTGTTATACAAAAACTTTAAACAACCCAAGACCAAAAAGGCCTGGGTTTCCTTGTTTCACTAAAACTGTTTACTGTATGTGTAGGGGCTTCCAAGATCTCACGATTCTCGTTGGATAATGGATACTAGAGCCTCTAGGCACATGACGGGTACTCTTCATCTTCTCAAAGATGTAAAATCTATTCATGGAGGGTATGTCGGTTTTTCAGGAAACCAAGGAGGTCAAATTGTTGGGGAAGGTACATTGACGAATGGAAAAGTTATTTTTGAGAATGTTAACTACATTTCAGAGATGGAGAATAATTTTCTGAGTATATCACAAATTTGTGATAAAACTTTCTCTACACATTTCAATGCTCAAGAATGTTTAATTTTGAAACCAGGTTTCAAAATATCTGAAGAATGGATTCTTATGCGTGCTCCTCGTGAGAATGACCTATATGTCATGAATATGAGTACCGCATCAACATCTTCGGGATCTGCTCAATGTTTTATTTCTAGGGCATCAGAACAAGAATCAGTTCTATGGCATCGAAGAATGAGACATATCAGTGTGAGGAAGATGAATCATCTGATTCATAAGAACTTGGTTGAAGGAGTGAATGTGAGAAATTTTCAGTTGAATGAAGAGTGTTTGGACTGTAAGAAGGGAAAACAGACCAAGAAATCACATCCGAAGAAACTAATTAACTCTATCAACTTACCTTTCGAATGTCTACATATGGATCTCTTTGGTCCGGTGAATGTCAAAAGTATCACAGGAGAACTTTATTGTCTTGTGGTTACTGATGATTATTCGAGATTTTCGTGGGTAATGTTTTTTGGAATCAAAGGATGAAACGTATGATTCCCTCATGATTTTATTCAAGAAATTGGAGACGTATAATCTACCGATCCGTTGAATAAGAAGTGACAATGGGACGGAGTTCAAGAACAACAAAATGCTTGAGTACTGTAATGACCGGGGAATTCTTCATGAATTCAGTGCATCGTACACTCCGCAACAAAATGGGGTCGCTGAACGAAAGAATCGGACATTGATTGAAACTGCTCGAACTATGCTTTCAGATTCAAAATTACCAGTTAATTTTTGGTCAGAAGCAGTAGCTGCAGCTTTTTATACACTTAACCGGGTGCTTACAGTCAAGAAATTTGGCAAGATGTGTTTCGAGCTACTTAATCGTCGAAAACCTAATTTGAAGTGGCTTGAACCGTTTGGATCAACGTGCACTGTTCTTGAATCAAGTGGGAAGTTTGGTCCCAAAGCTGTTGAAGGTTTCTTTGTGGGGTATGCTAGTCCTCTAAGACGTGTATACATTCCTAGCCTCCACAAAATTGTTCTAGTCCAAAATGTTGATTGTCAAAAATATACTTCTACTGTTCAACGACCAGGGAATTCTAGGCAGTTTGATTACGAAAGCCTGTGGGAAGTTTCAAACTCCCTGAGGAAATTCTTTCTGATGAAGCTTTATTGATTTTATATAATCAACAGTTATCAGAAGATTGTGTACCAACACCTGAAGTTCCTGTGTCTGTTTCTCAAGAGGTACCTGATAATGTTCAATCTGATGACATGCCAGAGACTACTCCTGTTTTTGATGATAATACTGAATCTCATGTGGAGATTATCGGAGCTATTTCTCCGTCTATTTCTACTGAAGAGAATGTGAATAATCTTCAATCTGAAGTGTCAGTTCCTACAGAAGTGGTTCCAAGTACTTTAGCCTATCACCTGAGGATAACATCATAGGAGATTTGAATACTAGAGTTCAAACAAGACGTCAAATCGATCAAAATATCCAGTGTTTCTACTCAAAGGTAACTCCTTTACAGAATCAATTCTCATTCAAGTGTTTTATTTCGCAGATCGAACCAAAAACGTACAAGGAATCCCTGACCGAGGAAAGCTGGGTTAATGCTATGCAAGAGAAACTATTGCAATTTGAGAAGCTCGGGGTCTGGAAATTGGTTGATTTGCCTGAAGATAAGAAACAGATTAACACCAAATGGGTGTTTAAGTGTAAACGAGATGAGAATGGAATCATTGTTAGAAACAAAGCAAGACTTGTTGTATTGGGTTTTAACCAGAGGGAAGGTGTCGACTACAACGAAGTGTATGCACCGGTTGCAAGGCTAGAGGCAATCCGGATCTTTCTGACTTTTGCTTCTTGGAAAGATTTCAAAGTTTACTAGTTAGATGTCAAGTCTGCATTCCTTAACGGAAAAACCAGTGAAAAAGTCTATGTTGGACAGCCACTGGGGTTTGTCGATCCGATCCACAAAGACAAAGTGTATCTACTTGATTAAGCCCTCTATGGTCTCCATTAGGCCCCGAGAGCCTGGTATGAGACGTTGTCCCAACATCTTTTGGACAACGGGTTTCTCAGAGGAACCGTCGATGGTACACTCTTCACTAAATTTGTTGATGGACATCTACTGATCGTACAGATATATGTCGATGATATCATCTTTGGGTCGACAAACGATGCTCTGTGCAAGCAGTTTGAAGAAGTAATGAAGAAGAAATTTGAAATGAGTGCAATGGGGGAGATGAAATTTTTTCTTGGACTTCAAGTAGAACAGTTGTCAGATGGTATCTTCATCCATCAGACCAAGTATGTAAATGACGTATTGGCGAAGTTCAACATGACTGATGCATCGGCTATCAGTACTCATCTACCATTGAATCATGGTATTGGTCCTGATCCCAACGGGGAGAAGGTTGACCAAACGTTATCCATGATAGGCTCATTAATGTATCTTACTGCTTCTCGGCCAGACATCATGTATGCTACGTGTTTGTGCGCCCGATATCAATCGAATCCAAAGGTCTCACATCTCATGATCATCAAAAGAATTCTACGTTATCTCAAGGGATGTCCGGGGGTCGGTCTCTGGTATCCTAAAGAAGATGAGTTTGTGTTGAAAGCATATTCCGATTCAGATTATGGAAGCTGTAAGCTAAATGCCAAATCTACGACAGCAGGGTGTCAGTTCTTCGGCAAGCGTCTTGTCACTTGGCAATGCAAGAAACAAACCACGGTTTCGTTGTCTACTTGTGAAACTGAGTATGTAGCTGCTTCCAATTACTGCTCTCAGGTTATTTGGATATAACAACAGATGCGAGACTACGGTTTGAATTTTCTTACTACCCCTATCTTCGTAGATAATAATGCAGCTTTTTCCATTACTAAGAATCCGGTAAATCACTCTAAAACTAAGCATATTGAGATACGGTATCACTTCATTCGTGATTGCTACGAAAAGAAGTTGATTACTATAGACAAAATTCACACCGATGAACAAAACGCAGATCTTTTCATCAAAGCTTTTGATAAGTCAAGATTTCAATACTTATTCAAAATTAATGGTTTAAAAGTTTTGGGCGGTGTTGATAAGAGGGTTACCAAGATAACAAGTGTTTTGGATATCTTGTGAATCTAAACATCAGAGTCAAATTTTCTTTTGTAAATATGTTTTTGTATAGTTTTTGATTTTAGGGGGAGAAATTTATGAAAAACCAAAAACATTAAAAAAAATTTGAAAAACCAAAAACATCGAAAAAATTTGAAAAAGCCAAAAATATTAAAAATTTTGCTCCTCAAAAAATGAGTTTTTGAAGCAAAAAGGGAAGATGATAGTACATTGATCATCTGGTCCCAAATCCAGTAAAAAGTAGGCATAAAAGTCTGAGTGCTTAAATGTATTGGTGCTTTGGTAGGCCTTTAAAACAAATAAATAAGAGAAAGTAAGTGATATAAATCTAAATTGCCAAATTTATGGGGTATTAGTGTCTAGCAAAAGTCTTGATAATGATGGCAGAAATGTAAATAGCTAGTAATACTCAAGCCTTTTAATCAAAATGATTGGTTAAATTTGTTAAAAAGAAAAAATATAGCTTTCAGTTACTGGTTAACGCTTCAACGATGTATGGTCTTATGGCCTTAAACCCTGTATTGATGGGATGCTTTAAGGTTCCTGGATCCATAGGGTCTTTATCCGGTTTATCATCTAGGTATTCATTTCAATTAGTATTTCAAAATGCTTTAAAAGCAAACCCGTAGTACAAGCTTCTTTATAAGTCATTAAACTTGATCGCATATGTACTCATGTACTAAATTCATTACTGACTTGATCAAAATCCGTTGTTAGGCACACGTTGTCCCCTTGCTCGCGTCTTATTACCATTAAGAAACGGACCACAAGGGACACAACGTTTGCAAGTTAACAGATGAAATCCTGCATACTCGTCCATGGGAAAGGACCTTAGGGTATTGCTTGATAACGGGGGTATGTCTTGTAGTGGGGATTATTTGCTGATATGCTTAAAATAAAAATATTTTATCTTCTGATTCTAAGGTTTAAGTCAAGTTGGGGTGACTGTGTAAAAAATCAAATTATGCCTGAATCAAGATTAGAACTAATAAATCCTGAAATATTGTGCTTAATTGTACCAAATTAAATGTATCACAGAAATCTCTGAATCATTTGTTTGGAAGGTTTAGGCGGACAACAATACTATTGACCGACTTAACTTCAGTCATAATGAACGCTGAAAATAAAACTGTGATGGAAGGGCAATGTGGTCAATATGATTCCCTGCTCAAACTCACAAAAATATGTGATTTCAGTATTGTTAAGTTTTCTAGTTCCATTTCTTTATTTCATTTGTTATTTGTTTCTAATTGAAAAATCCAAAAAGATTATTTTTTCTAATTTAGTTTTCGACTCTTGATGTGCGGATGACCTATTTCTCTGGGATGTTTTCATTAGACAACAAATCTTGTTATGTTTTGTCAATTCAAAATCAAAAAGATCAAAATGTTTATCTGTTTCATGCAAGGTCATTAATTTGAACTTGGTAAATAGTAGATTTTAACAAATGAGCTTTTTAAGTTACTCTTTTAATGTACAAGGACATTAATTTATACTTGTGACATTGCATCGGTGAGAACAAGTCATGAAATCAAAATTCTTGATAAGTCATACTTATGCAACATATAAGTATGAGACTTATACGCTGCATAAGTTATGCGCCGTATAAGTCTTACACTTATACGCCGTATATGTCTGGGAATATGTAGACTGATTTACGCCGTATATGTTTTCATATCCGTCGTAAATGATAAGATTCTTATCCATTTGACAAAATGACAAATGTGTCATATAAAACTGAGACAAGAATTGCAGGCTGGTCACGAGGTACGCAGAAGTATATAGTGGAAAGATATTATTACTACTTTTTGTTATAAATTGGTACATTCGGAAATCATTAAACATAACCTAAACATTTATTTGAAGGTTTCATATCTACTTGTTGATACAAATCAGGTAATCTGATTTGAATATTGAGTATGTTGATGAATTGGTTCTGTATTTGGATGAACTTATCTGTATTATCCTTTGTTTCCAAGTATTACTTACATAGAACATTTTACTTTGGTGTTTACCGGTTATAGCATGATGATGGATGAAGAAGATGAGAAGGAAGAAGATGAGAGTCTGTTGAAAATAATTGAGTGTCAAAGTCATTACTTTCAAATATCAAACTTTCATAAGTCATTACTTTCAAATATCATGTTTTTCAAGAGAATATAATGAATGAAATTATCACGGATCATATAAAAGTGATAATCTGATCATATCCTTCTTATATGGATACTAGTACCCGAGTGCCTCCAAGACTACAATGTAGGAGTTCATGAAAAGGAGATGCTGTCAAGACTACACCAGGTACACCAGGTATCCATGAATAGTGTATGATGTTTTGATGAAGATTTTTTGGAAAGAAAGACTGAAGATTGAAGATGGAAAGACCTAGCAACATCCAAGGGGGAGTCTGTTAGTGCATAATGTCTGTTGCTAGGGTCTTTGATGTATTAGTTATGATTGTGTAGAACTGAAATGTCAAATGTATAGTTTATGTTTGTTAGTCAACGTATAAGTCTTCAAGTCAACGCATATCTTATGCGGCGTATATGATATGCGCCATATATCATATACGGACTTGATGAGCTTGTTCATGTGTCCTATAAATAGGGGACTTACGCGTTATTATGTAGACTTTTGGTGAATGTTAGAGTGAGAGAGTAGAGAGAGAAAGTTGCTACAAAGTCATATCTTGTAATCTTTGAAGTTATCAATGAAGAATATGCTTAATGTTTACTTGTTTTGTTCACTCTCAATGGATTCCGCACTTTGAGATACAAGCTGTAACATCTAGAGATCCTAATTGTTGTATACATCAGCATGGCAGCATCCTTCAAAACCTAAGATCCAAGCTAAGCCTTCAAAACTTCACTTCATACCATATAGCTACTTGTGATATGCGTAAAAATAATATAGGTTGTCAACATAATGTTAAGCAAGTAATCAAAATTTGAGATATGTATAATAATTAAAATGACAATTCCTTTCGATAATGTGCATTACATCAACCAGCATAGCATAAATAAAATTGTATTTTTCCTCGACCTAAAACGGTGTTGAGTTACTCTGACGGCGTATGATAAAACAAGAAGAAAAAGACGGAAATTCCGCTAAATACTCTCGGGACATGGGCCATGTCCAAAGCCAACACACCCCTGTGGTAATCTACATGTGAAGCCAAAAGCATGCTTCTAGAAACAGTGCAACATGCCCCCATGCTCAACCTGAACATGCCCCCATGCTCAACCTGAACATGCCCCATGCTTGGCCTCATATAAAGACAAAAGGTACATGTCACCTGAAAGGAAGCAACATGGGCCGTGCTTAACTCCAACACACCCCCGTGGTTAAAAGCTCCTGACGTACTTGCGCATGCGCATTAATTACTCTAACAACTTGGTCGGACATGGGCCATGCTCGAAGCCAACACGCCCCATGCTCAAAAAGCAACATGGGCCGTGTTCAAATCCAACGCGCCCCCGTGGTCAAAGGCTCCTGATGTACTTGCGTATGCGCATTAATTACTCTGATACTTGGTCGGATATGGTCCATGCTCGAAGCTAACACGCCCCATTCTCAAACTGTAACATGCCCCCCTGCTCAACTTCAACACGCCCCATGTTCGGTTCTCGAATTTTGCATATAAATAGAATCACTTATTGCATTCAAAGGGGCATCAAAACTTGATAAAAATCAGTATCACATCTCAAAAATTTAGTATTTTTTAGGTTGAAGAAAGGCTTGGAAGATTCAACAACATTTGAAAAGAGCATTATCATCTCCATACATCTTTAATAGAATTCTTGGTTAGATCACTCTAATTACCATGAGTTTTATATGCACTTGTTTTCTTGATTTTTTGATTATGCTCATTATGAGCTAAATTTCTATTTACCACCATGATTTGTGATGAAACTTGACTAGTTTGATTATTGTAATAAACATGTGGTAATTATCTTTGAAGCAATACCGTATGCATGATTATCTTTTGGTTAAAAGTTGTGTTTAAATGCTCGATTAATGATTTCATGATTAATAAATGATAATCCTTTTTAAAAAACTTTAAATTTCTATCATTTGTTTATAAATTGTATGCATGCATGCAACGCGTAGCCTTTAAACTAGAAATGGTAAAAAGGGAGTCTTGAATCATTATAAAGTCTTTACTCATAACATCCTTGTGTTATATTTGAAAAAAGAAGACACTTGTTATAATCAATCTAACCAGTTGTAATATTCTTTAAGTTATTGTTAACGCAAAATACTTAGGTTGTAAGTTCTCTTCTGAGGTTTGGAGTATTGTCAAAATGAAAGGTAAGTTTCAGGGGTGCATGAATGGTTGGGCGAATATTCTGCAATATGTGTCTCAATTTGGTTTGTCCAACTCTATTGATAATGTTATTAATCGGCTGTTACTTGGGGCTTCGGTTTACGTAATTTGGAAGGAACGAAATAACCGGCTTTTCAGGAACTCTTTGAAGACTCCAAAGATTGTTGCTGATGAAATCATTAAGGGTACTCGCCTAAAGCTAATGACTCTAAAGTTCAAGAATTCTGAACGGGTCAATCGGGTTCTCGAAGATTGGCACCTTCCGAGAGGAGTTTCACACCAAATTGATGATAATGGTTGATTTGTTTTTGTTATATTTGTTTCTTTGGTTCTTGTGTAGGCTTTACCAGTGTTTACCATTATTTGGTGGTTTTGGTTTTGTTTACTCTTGTATGGCATGTCATACTTGAGAACTAATATGGCACTTTGTCGTATTACTTGTTCTTTATTGGTTGTGTGGAATGAATTTAACCAGGTAGAACCCTTTACCCAAAAAAAATACTTAGGTTGTTATGCTAGTCTTGAAAGATTATAAACTAAAAGAATGCATGAATATTGTCTATTTTAATCAATCTTAAGTTGGTTATTTGTTGTTCATTTAATCTTTCCAAAGGATTGTTAGATTTGAATGTCATAAACATGAACTAGAATCTAATCATTATATATTTCTTAAGATTTCCTCGCTTATATTATGCATGACTCGCGGTGATTAGTTTGTAAATTGTTCATTCTAGTTTTCCAACATGTCATGAGAATAATTGTCTTTAACAAGAGGTTATTCTATCTTTATCTAAAAACCGAGTTTATCACATGTTTATGAAGTTCGTCATCAAAAAGAGTCAAGTGGATTCCAAATTATGGTGATAGCCTTTATTACTTTATTACCTCGTTTAGACTTTTTAGCTTGTTTTATTTAAGCAACTACATTTAAAAGTTAATTTAAAAACAAACCAATTAAGATCAGTTCTTACGGTTATTTTATTTGCAAAATATTAGTATTAAAATTTACGTGTCCATGGATTGATACTTGGTTCTTACCACGACTATATTATATATACGATTGGTACACTTGCCATTTGTGTGTGTTTTATTATGTTTAGGTGAAAACCATTTTTAAAACCCGATTTCGTGGAAAAAATAACCAAATATTTACATATACATCGCACACACATCAATGCCCAAAGATACAATATGATGAAATATATTAAAAACTGAGAATATAAAAACTAAAATTTCTTTAAAATGCAAGCCATAACTCCAGTTTTGGAGGAAAACGAGAGTTAAGCGAGCCAACTGACTTGAAAATAAAATATTCTGGAAAACTTACAGAAAATTTTCCTTTTAAAACCGATCAAGAACTATTGATTAATTTCCCCCTAACTCTAGTTATGGAGAAACCTAGAGTTAAACGAGTGTCGGTTCGTGAGTGACCCAGATGTCGGTATGATACCGGATTTTGGTCGGTTAGGTTCAAAATATGAAATAAGACTAAAACATAAAGGGGTCAGAGGCTAGTTCGGAATGATTCATGGTGAAATCGGAAAGTCCCAAACTAACTTTAGCATAAACCCTAACGAGCCGAAAAAGAATTGACCCCCAAAATCCCATCAATCATTGAAATTTTGATTGCAGGCTTTCATTTAAAACACAAAAATGAGCATGTTTGATGTTCAACACTTACCTAGAAAATAGATGGAATAAGATGAAACCAAAACGTCAAAGTCTTGAACACTTGAAAGTCAAACTTCACAATCTTGAGAAAATAACCACAATTGGCCGGAGTTGAGAGTGAATGAGGTGTGGTAAACATTGTGTAGAGGCTAGGGGACCTTTATATAGGAGGAATTGGCTTGGAGAAAACGAAATCGTCAAAATTGGTGAATTAATTGCGAGATTGACTAAAATGAGTAAAAATCATAAATTGACCAAATTAACTCGATTCTTTGGGAAGAAGTTAGTGTTTAAGGTTAGCAAACATGAATAGGTTCGTGATTGACAAGATTAGGAAGGTATAATGGTGGAATTTTGAATCAAAATGGCATAAACCAGGATGCTAACAAACTTCCCACCGATAGTGGGTCCGTCGTGCTACGCGACGACGGACCCTGTTGGTCGGTCGTTTACCCCCTCCACGCGCTACGTGACGAAGAAGCTTCCATGTGTCGCGTAGCGCGGCGCATTGGGAGGAAAATTTTGATTTTCTTTTTGAAAAAAATTTCACTTTTAGCCCCCTACTACAAATACGTGCAATATTAGGCCAAATTACCCGAGTTTAGAGTTCGAGACATGGTTACACATGACATAATGACATTTGTTAATAAAGACATAAAATGCGAGATTTTATTAATGCGAAATAATCCGAATAATAAATCCGGGTCGGTATACAATACATATACAAATACAGAAACTGAAATGCTACATGATCTAGGTTTAATATATAATTCAAACGGAATAGAATAATGAGTAAATGAGGTCGGAGATTTAGTTTATAGCTTAAAGAATTTTAAGAATAAGATGAGTTTGAAAAAACATAATTACACTTTAAAATGTCTAGTTTTAGTAGTTTTGAATTGAAAAAGTTTTGGTTCTAAGTTTTAATAAAAGGTTTGGTTTAAATAATTATTAGTCAATTTAATAGGTTCGGTTCGTTTGAAAACAAACAAACCGATGTTATTAAATATAAGGAAGAAGTTAAACGAGTGATTCGATTTGGTCAGACATGAACCTGAGGTTGATTCGGGTTTACTTCCATCGATAATTAAAAGTTAAATTTATAAGGAAAAGTAAGATTATGAGTTTAGGTTGTATGAAAAGTTAGCTTTAATCATAAACCGAATTTTAATGGGCCGAGGTGAAAACGATGAACAACCGCCCTTGGTCAATTGTATGTGACATAAGACTTAAGTTCAAGTTATGGAATCATGCAAAAAAAAAATAATATCAAAATTACCCGAGAATGGAAAGTCAAAGGGCTTAAGCACACCAATTGGAAGGCTAGAGTGCAAGTGAGTGAGTTTGGAGTTATGGCAAAGAATAAGAACACGTAGAGACGTCTTTATATAGTCACAAATTCGTTAATCACAAGCCAAAACGAATTAATTGAATCATGGATTAGCTCCAAAACGAATTGATGATGGGGAATTGTGTAGGTGCATGGATTATCAAAACGAGTCAAAGGGCAAGAAATTAGGCAAAAATTGGTAATTCTAGTCTCTGGACTTCGAATAGATGCATTTTAAGCATGAGATAACAATATTAACAAATGTAGATTAGGTTGAGGCAAGAGATGGTAAAAATCAATAAATATTTTTTTTTTTTGAACTGGTCGGGTTTTGAACACTGATTTTGACGAATGTCACGGTATTCCAAATTTTGGAAATTTCGTCCGGAAATTAAAAATAAAGATGATGAGTAAGGGAGAATAAGCGAGTTGCAAGTTTTGCAGATATTTGAGCGATGTTAAAACGTTTTATAAAATATTGTTGATTCGACGGACGAGGAGAAAAATCTGAGCACATACTTGAGATAATACATTACATAACTATAAATTAACACACAATTAGGGGCGCATAAGCATTGATAAAAATAACCAAGATTTTCAAGTGACCCGATAAATGTTGCAACTGAGAATAATATATATGATGTATCAGCGGCGTATCGATCATGTTTTTATTGTCCCTCATTTGTTTCATTAACCAAAATCACTTCTGGTTTTGTATTATTATACACTATCCATTTCACCATAACATAATTTTCATACGGGACCTTTATAATTACGTATGAACCATAATTAATACAAATCCTCATAACTAGTTTCTTTTTATTTATATCAAGTTTCCCATATTATCAACGCTCTACCGCAATGCACATATTTACATGAAGTTTTATTATTTTATGTAAAATTTTCAATTAGTGCCCCCACCATAGCATGTACTTCTACTAGTTTAAGGGTTTTTTTTAGTGACTCTAAGTCTACTCTTAAACCACTTGTATTTGCATCTTGCATGATTTAAGTACTAGTTATAAAAGACATTTTATACAACAAACTATTTACTTCTAAATAATCGATCTTATAAACCAGTTAGTTATACCTGGAGTTTATAGGATATAAACCATTATATACATACATACATATATATATACGGTAAGGATCCTAAGAGAACCATTGGCAAATTGAGAACTTTGAGAACCATTTGGACCACTAAAAAAACCCTCTAAAAAAATATTTAAAAAATTATAAAACAAACAAAACCGAAAATTTTTAAAAAGTAAAAAAACCAAAATTCTTATATTTCATTCCGGTTTCATTAAAAAAAACCAAAATTTTTTTTCTTTTTAATTCGTATTATACCTATACACATATGTATACTTTCATTTAATCTCTAGTTACGTAATATACACATATGTACATTATCATTTACCTTAAATTATACATATGTGTATAGGAAAAAACATGTGTGTACATATTATACATATATGTATAATAAAAAAAACCAATTTTTTTTTCTTTTCAATTCGTATTATACATATACACATATGTATACTTTCATTTAACCTCTAGTTATGTGATGTACACATATGTACATTATCATTTACCTTAAATTATACATATGTGTATAGGAAAAAAACATGTGTGTACATATATGTACATATTATACATATATGTATATGTATAATTTAGCTAAATCGAGAATTTTTTTTTTACGTTTTTTTTTTTAGAAACCGGGATGAAAAATAAGAACTTTGGTTTTTTTACTTTTTTTATTTTTGTGTATTTTTTTGTTTTATGATTTTTTTATTTTTGGGTTTTTTTGTGGTCCAAAATGGTTCTCATAGTTCTCATTTCCCAAAAAGTTCTCACATGATCCTGATCCTATATATATATATGTTTTGGTCAAAAATTAACAACAATGATTTCGTAACCAATTTAGTAATCGGGACTAGGTGCTTGTATGAAATGAACGTAAAAGTACTTGAACACAAGGATTTGTTGCGAGAAAAAACCCGTTATCCTTAGGATAACAAGCAAAAAACCCCGGGCGGTGAAAGCTGTCACCACCGGTTTATTAATAATAAAGGTGATTACAATTGTGGAGATCCAACTTGATCGTGATTACAAAGAATGCGAGTACTAGTAAGTTCTCGAGTGATAGAGTGTGTGTTTGATCATTTTTTTAGAGCTTTATTTATAATAAATAAAGTCTAACAACTAATGCGTATAATTTAGGAAACTTATTAGACTAAATCTAATTAGCCGTTAATCTCTTAATCAACACGTTTCCTTTTATGCCACGATCTATCAACTGAAAGTGCGAGTCTTCGGGTGATCAAGCAACGGTCTTTGACCTAGTATACATGGAAAGTAGCAAACTTCGTGTTAGTTATATAATGTAATTAGGATACCAGTTACCTTAGAGGATAGCGAATCTTGGATTCGTTCTGAATATAACATTTGCTGAAGATATTGAAAATCCGTTCCCTAACAATTGTCCCCAAATTTTAACAGCTGTAGACAGGCTACAGCTGTAAAATTTTTGAATTTTGAATTTCAAATCTTGCATGGTGGATTTTTAATGCATGTGTCAGCCGTTTTGATTACTCGCCAAACCCTAGGCCGTCCTTATAATTACCCGAATAAATAACATTTCTATCCATCTTCTTATCCAAGTAACCTCTTTCTTCCTTCTGTTCTTTATCTTCGTGCAATCATGAATCCAAAGCTCCGTGATTCTGGTATTGAGGATTTCCTTTCCCAAAATCTTCTTGCTAATCCCTTGAACAAGATAAGCATGTTCAATAATAACGATATTGCAAGCTTACAATCCCGAGGCTTCTTTCCTCCAGGAACTGTTTTCCGATCCTTCAATCCAACTATCTTATCTGATCTTGTCTCTAAGACCAGGATTTGTTTTCCGTTTTTGCCATTCAAGATCGGCTTTACTTACCCATTTCCAGCTTTTACCACGGAGTTTTTTATCAGAACTGGGCTTAGTTTTATCCAAACCATGCCGATGGTTTGGAGAACCTTGTTTGTCTTGGAGAAACTAATTGTCGATCATGCTCTGGATCTTACCCTTTCTGAGCTTGCCTCCGTCTATGACCTTCGTAGTCACGGATCCTCAAGATACCTTCTCAAAACCAGATCTGGTCGAAACTCACTAGTTTTGAAAAACACCCAAAACAACGACCAATGGAAGAAGCAATTCTTCTTTGTTAGGAGAGACTCGCTTCCGAACCCTAAAAACCTCCCATACCTTTGGGTGACCAAAAGTAGGATATGCTGTCTTAAAACTGTATGTCGTTATTCTTGTGACTGATATGCTTTTTTCTGGTCTTATTGCAGCCTTGAAGTTCTTTGAAATCGCTCCTCCTAGCAGAGAGACCGAGAGTAAGCTAAATTCTTTCTACCTCATAGACAAGGAAGAGAGAACGTTTCTTTTTCAGTTTGGTTTCCAGGAATCATCTCCATCCGTGAGCTCCGTTATGTCTGGTAAGGAACATTGAATAGTTAGTATAGATATTCTAAGGATTAGAGATACTAACCTGTACACTTGTAGGTAAATTTGCTTCAGCCTTTGCTTTGGATGACATTGACAACATGGTCTCTACTCGTAGTACCAAGAAAAAAGAAGCCGCTCCTGCCTCCTTACCAAAACCCGAGAGCAGTCGTGCCAAGGGATCCAAAAAGAGGAAAACCCACAAAGTATCTGATTCTTCTCCGACCTGCAATCTAGAGTTTAACAAAGTATACCTCCTGTCAGTATCCTCATATTTTCAAAATATTATATGCTGAGGAAAGTTTATTTTTGACAGGGTTTGGAATAGCTATCCTCCTGCTTTAATGATCTTCATTATGAGCTTCTTGATTCCAACACACGCATAGCCGAGATGCTGAAGATTGCAACTGTCAAAACCAATCTTCTTGACAAGCAGACTAAGGAACTTGAGTGGGGAGTTGAAGCAGGAACTCTCGATGGCCAAGAAGGAACTCGTCCACCAAGAAGTGGATCGTCTGGCTCAGATCCAAGAGGTTACTGAGGGTGCGAAGAAGTTTGCAGCTATTTCCTTCTTCCAGTCTCAGCTTAAGATGGCCAGGGAGGCCAAAGATGCCGGTGTTGACACCTCCTTTTGGGATGTGGCTACTTGTGAGAAAGTTTTGGCTGAGCTTAATGGCGAGGATGCGAAGGATGCTAGTCCTAGTGGCGTTGAGAAGGTTGTGGATGTGGCGATCAAGGGAGCGGTGAAGGCGGTTGGTGATGAGGTGCAATTGGGCAGTGATGGCGGTAAAGAAAAAGCTTGAGTCCAATTTTTATGTGTTTGTTGGTTAGGTTGTAATGGCTGTTTGGAACAATTTACTTTTTCCTATCTTGAACAGTAGTATGTTTAGGATATTAGGATACATGGGTGGAGGGATCTTGACTTTCCAAGACGAAGCCCATGTTATCTTGACTTTTGAACATCTGGCAATATTCGGGTGGAGGGATCTTGACTTTTCAAGACGAAACCCGGGTGTTGCCTTTCTAATTTCCTGCACTTGTGATCAGTAATAACATAATCTTTTGGCCTTAAGCATTGTGTCTGTTACTTTTACATAACTTATCTGAATAAGTTCTAGTTAAAATATTACATATATTTCATTTTCTGAGACCAGTCGCTTTGGCGATAACGTATCCTGAAAATATGTTTCTCAAACATTTTGAGGATTATATATCTTTAAGACTTTTAATAGGTCCATTTTGAGATTAATGTATTCTGATCATAAAAATGTTTTAACGGTTATATATTTTTAGAAAACATAATGAAAAGAATCATTAGGAACCGATAAAAAATATCTTAAGGATAATGTATCCTTACTCCTTGTGTGAGTTATCACAGTCGAACCATAAGATCATACCTTGCAATATAAATTGTATAATAAAACTAAGTGTAAAGAGTACATTCGCAGAGATCATTTATACATCTAATAGGCTTACATGTGATGTCCCCAATCGTTGACCTTTTTAAGTATCAAGCTTTCGGGATTTTGTTAAGTTAAAAAGCAACTTAGTAACCTTCTTAGATTTCGCGATGTGTCAAAACAAAGTTAGAAATCTCTGGCGAGGAAGCCCATTAACTGGCAATAAAGCCTTTTTACTAGCGACTAGGCCTTTACTTTTTTTTGGGTAAAGGGTTCTACCCGGTTAAATTCATTCCACACAACCAACAAAGAACAAGTAATATGACAAAGTGCCATATTAGTTCTCATGTATGACATGCCATACAAGAGTAAACAAAACCAAAACCACCAAACAATGGTAAACACTGCTAAAGCCTACACAAGAACCAAAGAAACAAACATAACAAAAACAAATCAACCATTATCATCAATTTGGTGTGAAACTCCTCTCGGAAAGTGCCAATCTTCAAGAACCCGATTGACCCGTTCAGAATTCTTGAACTTTAGAGTCATTAGCTTTAGGCGAGTACCCTTAATGATTTCATCAGCAACAATCTTTGGAGTCTTCAAAGAGTTCCTGAAAAGCCTGTTATTTCGTTCCTTCCAAATTACGTAAACCGAAGCCCCAAGTAACAGCCGATTAATAACATTATAAATAGAGTTGGACATTCCAAATTGAGACACATATTGAAGAATATTCGCCCAACCATTCATGCATCCCTGAAACTTACCTTTCATTTTGACAATACTCCAAACCTCAGCAGAGAACTTACACTCAAAGAAGAGATGATTACGAGAATCCGGCTCTCCATTACATAAAAGGCAGCAATACAGGTTATGATTTGGATACCCAACAATATTCCACCCCATTATACGATTCTGCGTGCTCAACCTATCATGAAGCACAATCCACAACATAAAGTAGTGTTTTGGAACACATTGAGAGAACCAAACAACATGCATCCAAGAAACCTTATCAGCCGGTATTCGAAGAAGTTGCCATATTCCTGAAGCCGAGAAATTCATTGAAGTCCCATTCTCATCCATTACCACGATCTTGTCCCTCTTTTCCGGATAAATACTCACCCCCTTTAAGTTCGAAAGAATTGGGAATCTCGAAATCCAATCAGGCGGCCATCCCCAGTTATTATGAAGAACAACATCACTAACACAGGTTTCTAAAGTCAACCCAGCCCCATGTATAGCTCTCGGGTTAATATAATCACATAAAGGACATAAATCATCCCATTTATCATACCAAACTGAAGTAGATCTCCCATTACCGATTTCATGCCATATAAAATGTCTAATACGGGGACGAAACTGAAGAATTTTCCTCCACCCCCAAGTACAAGAGTTAGGAATATGCAAGCTCCAAAAATTTCGCCCCCTCATTTTATACTCATGCATCCATTTAACCCGCAACGACTTACGATCATTGATTAAACTCCAAATATGATAAACCAGAAGAGAGTTATTGACATCCCGGATACGCCGGATACCCAAACCACCTTCACTTTTCGGCTGACAAACAATATCCCAAGAAACTTTATGCTTTCCCTTTTTGTGTCCAAAGTCCCAAAGGAAATTTTTAATCCGTTTTTCAAGATCAGCAATAAGTCTAGAAGGAAGTGAGAAAACAGCAGACCAGTAAATATATAAGGACGACAGAACAGACCTGACCAGCTGAAGTTTACCCGCAAAAGATAAAGTTTTATTCTTCCAATCTCCAATCCGATTATCCATACGATCCAGCAACCTCTTACAATCACGGTAATTTAGCCTCGTAGAAATAAGAGGAACTCCCAAGTATTTAACCGGGAGCCTACCTTCAACGAAGGGCATAATATTCAAAATCCCACTTTTAACGCGATCCGAAACATTACAGAAAAACGCGGTACTTTTCGGTACACTAGGAGTAAGCCCGGACATATCTTTGAAATCATTCAGAGCCCCCATAATAGTTTTAGCGGAATCCACATCGCCTCGAGCAAACAGGAACAAATCATCCGCAAAGCAAATATTGATAATATTTAATTTTTCACAATGACTAGGCCTTTACTTTAAAGACATGAAAATGTCTAAACTTGAGATAAAACTGGGGAAGGTCCCAAACGCATGGGCATGATTATGCCAAGACTTTAGATAACACGGACGTGTTATAAACCTTAGATAACATGAAAATGTTATAAACCATTTGTGTGACACGTCTGCCACTTATCTTAAGGATTCGGTATATAGCCAACAACAGACGGATTGTCAGTTGGTCTGGTCAGCCTGCCTCGAACTATACCCGAATCATCGTGCGCTCCAGGCATCGTTAGAAAGGTGAAAACCTTTAAACCTTTTGAGATATCCGGGATATCATATTCGTGCGCCCCTGGCGTTCATTGGAAAGGTGGAGACCTTTAAACCTTAGGGGATATCAGGGATATCATATTCGTGTGGGAGGTGATCAGCCTCTGACTATTGTCGAGATAACGTATCCTTAGGATAACTGGAAAACACTAAGCTCTTGATGAGGGGTGGGTGTTAGCCTGGCTAACACCCCTCCGATGCTTAAGTCAGTAAACTTGATTTAGGGATAATAAAGTTAAAAAATGTAAGTATAGATAAGGGAACATACCTTCATCTTGGGGATACAAACATACCAGTTAAGTATACTAACAAAAATACGCCTTGAGGTGGATAGCATTCCAAGCTCTTGGTATAGGAACACCTTCCATAGTGATTAGCTTGTAGGCCCCTTTTCCTGCCTCCGAATCAATCAGGTAAGGACCTTCCCACTTTGGAGCTAGCTTTCCATCTACTGGGTTAGTGGTATTCTTAAATGCTTTTCTTAATACCATGTCTCCTACTTGAAATCTTCGAATTCTGATATTCTTGTTGTAGGACTTGGCTATTTTTTGTTGGTATGCAACCATTCTGATTCTGGCGAGATCTCTGAGTTCATCAATGGTATCCAGATCTTCGGTAAGATTTTTGTTGTTGGACTCAGTATCCTGGATGCTGGTTCTTGCTGTGTGATGTGTTGTAAAACACACTTATTTTCCACACCTTTTATCTATGTATTATATTATATTTTATGTGTTTTAACTCGTTTTAGATAGGTTTTACATATTAATCTTTATCTTGTAGGCTATGGGTGAAAGAGTGAAGAAACCGAGCTTTTCATGGAGCTTACGAGCCTTATACGCATGAGATTTCAAGAAACAACTCAAAGCCCGGCCCATATGCATCATGCAGGCCCAAGTCTTACATTATATTATAATATACAAAAAAAATAAAAAACCCTAACACCCATAACAAGTTCCGATCGGAACTTCTGCCAGCAACCAAGAAGAAAAGAAAAGCTAGGGAAAAGAAGTGGTGGAGGCTAGGGAAGGAAAAAGGAGGCAAGTACAAGTCTCGGGATTGATTCACCATCGTTTTTGACAGCCAAGAGCATCCCCGGAACAGCCCATATCCTTTCTTTTTAAACATTGTTCATCATCTTTTTATACTTGTTCAATTGGTTACTAGTTTTGCAATTGATTGAAAGATTGAAGTGTTTATGAGTAGAATTGATTGTTGAATTATTGTTAAGATTATTGGGATGATTTTATTGATGTTTTTATTAAGTGTTCATGGCTGTCCAAATATGATTAGAGGCTAAACTTGTTAGTTCTACCTAGGGATGATGTTAATTGTTAGTGTTTGATGAGCTTGTTGGATTGTTTGATTAATAGACTTTAATTGTTATTGTAAAGTTTGATTTAGACATGAAATAGGTTGTGTTTAAGGGCTGGAATTTTTGGTGATTCATTGCTTAAACCTCTTGTGTCGGTTAATTAGTTTTGTATTGATTGATCGGTGCTTGTTTGATTCTAGACTTTGTGTTTAGGGTTTGTTTGCGGTAGGAACAGCCGTAGGGTTTTGTTGCATGATATATAGTTGATTAAAGTACAGCGGTTAGACACCTTCTTAGAGACCGAGAGGTGATAAGAAGTTGGGGTTGTCTCATTGCCTTTGCATACTAGAATAAGGATTGCGCGAGAGCGAGTTCGTTTCTTGTCAGGTTTAGGTGTTTTGAGCGACTAGTTGATCTATTTTGGTTTAAGTTGAACTGTTCCTCTATCCTTGGTTGTGTAGTATTCATTACCATTAGGGTCGAGTGTTGGTGAGACCGAGAGGTGAGTCAACATTAGAACACATTAACAATTGTTTCCCGGTTTGGTCGTTTTATCCGATTAAGAATACTTAGGGTTTGTTGAGTAAGACCGAGAGGTGATCCAGTGAGCCTGATCGATCCTTAGTCGTGTCATCATTAGGGACCGGTGTCTAGATATCATCTAATCAATTAGCTTGTCAGGCCTACAGTTTGATTCAGACCTAGGTAGACGTTTTTCTCCATCCGAAGTTAACACAGTTAGTTCCCTGTTAAGTTTTCTATTTTGGTTACTTTTGTCAGTCAGTCTGGTTAGTTCAGTTAAGTTAAAAAAAATCAAAAAAAAAATCAATTAAATATTATTCTTAGGTAGGTCTTGTCTAAGGTTAGCAATCATTAGCGTCTTACGTGTCCACGCGTTCGATACTCGGACTTCCTAGGTCTATACTACTTGCGATCGGTACACTTGCCGGTTTTTTGTGGTTTTAGGATTTTGTTTTAATATTAAAGCTTAGTTGTGAGGGTTATCCGACGCACATCAAGTTTTTGGCGCCGTTGCCGGGGACACGGTTTTAGGCGTTTTGAGAGCGACTCGAGTTAGGATTTACCTTGTGTGCTACTTGTGATTATTTTTGTTTTATTTTGTTTATTTGTCAGAATATTTTAGATAACTTCATTTCTAATTATAGTTTTATGCGACAGACTCGATCTCGTGGACCACCCGACACTGAAGCATTTCTCGAGCCAGAGAGAGTTTCGTGAGAGACGTCGCACCGTTTCACCATCGTCCACTTCTTCATTCGTTGACTCCGACGATAGGGATAGGATCATGGGCGACAATCCACCACCGAGGAGGACAGTTGTAGACCGGGCCCGACTGGCCAATGCTGGCGCGAGATCCAGCATCGCACCACCCGCCATTGGAGTTAACGCGAACTGGCATATTCCATCGAATATTCTGAACACCATTTCTCATTCTGCTTAGTTCCACGGGTTACTTCATGAAAACCCGCACCATCATCTCACTCGTATCGCGCGTATCTGCGACACTTTCCATCTTGCCGGCGTATCCGAAGATGCCGTGAAACTCCTGCGTTTTTCCGTTCTCGCTCATCGATAAAGCGAGTATGTGGCTCGATTGCCTCCCACAGGGCTCCAAAGCTACTTGGACTGCCATGCAGACCCTATTTCTTGAGAAATACGATCCTCCGGCTAAGGCCGCTCGTTTGCGTAACCAGATTCATTCTTTTCAGATAGAGGACACCGATAGTTTCTACGAGGCATGGGAGCGATTTAAGAATTTGTTAGCATTGTGACCGAACCACGGCTTGCAAGATTGGGCGGTTTTCGAGAAGTTTTATAATGGAGTGACATACGTGACGCAGAACATGCTTGACACAGCGGCAGGAGGTAATTTGCTGACGACGAAGGACCCGGATGAGTGCATCGGTTTGTTTAATGGGTTAGCTATAAGTGGATACCAGCGACCACCCGCCAAGGGTGGTAAGACCGTCGACTCCATATCACGCAGCATGCATTCGGTGGACACGACCACCGCACTCACGCACAGGTTGAGGCGTTAGCGCAGATTGTGAAGGACTTGCAGACGAAGAGCAGGTTGTGAGAGATATGCAGAGGAGGGCATGACACCGTTCAGTGCCCAGTCAGTTCGTAGGAGGAGGTCGTAGACTTTATAGGAAATCCAAACCAAAATCCAAATTCTTTCAATTCTTATAACTCGGGATGGAGAGGTAATCAGAATTCGAACTGGAGGAGCGGCAATAAGTCCGGTTTTCAGCAGCGTCAGAGTCTATTCCAGGATGCCGGTGAGGGAGCGAGCAGTGGGGAGAAGAAGCCCAATTTGGAGGAGATGATGGCGCAGCAGACGCAGATGTTGTCACAGCTATGACACGAGAGGATTCCCTACATAAGGAGACCCAGGAGAAGTTTCTCGAGCACGAGCAGTTCATGAGGCATTAGGGAGCGTCGATTCAAAGTCTCGAGCGGCAGATGGGAGAGATAGCGAGTCGGTTGAACGAGAGGCCGCAGGGTACGCTACCGAGTAACACCGAACAGAACCAGAAGGGATTCGCAAAAACTGTGACAACGAGGAGCGGTGCAGGGGCACGAGATGAGCCCGTGATTCAGGAGATGTCTAGAGGGAGAGTTGTCGAGGAGCCTACAGTAGTTGTAGAGGAGCAGGTGGATAAGGAGATTCAGATGGAGTCTCCGCTGGCCCAGGTGCATCAGAGTAGCAGCCCAGGGAGTTTAGCACAGGCCGAGAGCCAGTAGCTACTGAGCGAGCCACCGAGAGTCTACAAACCTAGAGTACCATACCTCAAGGGGTGGTCGAGAACATGCTTGTTCATGTCGACAAGTTCATCTTCCCGGTTGACTTTGTCATTCTGGACATGAACGATGATGATAGTGTACCGCTTATCTTAAGCCGACCATTCCTTGCCACTGCACAGGCGTTGATCGACGTCTACGAGGGTAAGCTGATCTTGAGAGTTGGGGATGAGAATGTCACCTTTGACGTTCGACAGTCACTTAAACACCCCAAGTCTGCTGATGACTCCTTGTACTTTATCGATACCATCATGGAGCATGTTGGGGAGTTTTTCAGCGAGATCTGTGGAGGATCTGCCTCCGACACTCAGATTCTCGATAGGGACATTCCTAAGAATGAGATGGTTGCCATGACCGATCAGTCAACGGATGATGACACCGAGTCACATCACCCTGAGTCTGAAGTGTCTGCTGGGATCGTACGTGACGATTCGATGGACCGACCTTCTGTCGAAAGCCCCCCTCCATCCTTAGAGCTTAAGGATTTGCCCACCCATCTGGAGTATCCATTTTTGGATGAGGAGAGGAAGTTGCCGGTTATTATTGCATCTGCTTTGACGGAGGTCGAGAGAGAGAAATTGTTGAGGGTGCTACGAGAGCACAAGGAGGCCATTGCATGGAAGATTATCGACATTAAGGGTATCAACCCTTCATTTTGCACACATAAAATCCTCATGGAGGATAATTTTAGGACTGTCGTTCAGCCGCCGCGGCGGCTTAATCTGAAGATGCAGGAAGTCGTGAAGAAGGAGATTATCAAACTACTTGATGCGGGGATCATCTTCCCCATTTCTGATAGTTCGTGGGTTAGTCCAGTCCAAGTGGTTCCTAAAAAGGGTGGCATGACTGTCATCACAAATTAGAGGAACGAGCTCATTCCCACTAGGACTGTGACCGGTTGGAGAGTCTGCATTGATTACCGCAGACTGAATGATGCCACGAGGAAAGACCACTTTCCTTTACCTTTCATTGATCAGATGCTGGAGCGTTTGGCAGGTCAGCAGTACTACTGCTTCTTGGATGGTTTCTCCGGGTACTTTCAGATTCCGATTGCTCCCGATGACCAGAAGAAAACCACATTTACCTGCCCATACGGCACGTTTGCCTATAGACGTATGCCGTTCGAACTGTGTAACGCTCCAGCCACATTTCAGAGGTGCATGGTAGCTATATTTCATGACATGATCGAGGACTCCATGGAGGTGTTAATGGATGATTTTTTTGTGTTTGGGAGCTCTTTCGATCATTGTCTCTCCAACCTTGAGAGGATGTTGGCCCGATGCGTTGACACCAACCTAGTTCTTTACTGGGAGAAGTGTCACTTCATGGTACACGAGGGCATTGTTTTAAGGCATCGTATTTCGAGTGCGGGGATAGAGGTCGACCGAGCGAAGGTCGAGACCATTTCTAATCTTCCCCTGCCCACTTCTGTGAGATCCATCCGGAGTTTATTGGGTCACGCTGGGTTCTACCGTCGGTTCATTAAAGATTTCTCTAAAATCGCAAGACCCATGACCAAACTTCTGGAGAAGGATGACCCATTTGTGTTTTCTGAGCAGTGTATCGAGGCGTTTGATCTTTTAAAAGACAAACTCGTTAACGCCCCGATCATGATTGCTCCCGACTGGTCGCTTCCCTTTGAGCTGATGTGTAATGCAAGCGACTTCGCAGTCGGAGCGGTTCTTGGACAGTGGAAGGATAAACACTTCCATTCGATTTACTATGCTAGCCGGACCTTGAATGGTGCACAGGAGAGTTACACCACCATCGAGAAAGAGCTTTTAGCTGTGGTGTTTGCATTCGATAAATTCAGGGCCTATCTTGTTCTGTCCAAGACGATTGTGTACACGGATCATTCTGCCATTCTTTATCTCTTTAGCAAATAGGATGCTAAGCCACGCCTTATCCAATTGAACCTGTTGCTTCAAGAGTTTGATATTAAAATCCGTGATAAAAAGGGGGCCGAGAATGTGGCGGCCGATCATCTTTCGCGTCTTGAGGGAGCTGAGTTAGGAGAGTCGGGGGTCAGGATTAATGACCACTTTCCGACAGAGAGTCTCATGTTTGTTTCAGCTCAAGATGAGGGTTTTTCATGGTTCGCTGACTTCGCGAACTATCTTGCGGACGGGTACTACCCGAAGATGTCTTTCCAGCAAAAAAGAAATTCTTTACTGATGTTAAGTTTTACCTGTGGGATGACCCGTATTTCTTTCGTATAAGTGCTGACCAGTTGATCAGGAGGTGTGTTGACGTTAAGGAGGGATGGCAGATTCTAGGCCATTGCCATGTTGGACCGACAGGAGGTCACCACGGTGCGAGTTTGACAGCGAAGAAGGTTTTTTATTGTGGATTTTATTAGCCTTCGATTTTTAAAGACGCGCACGCGTTTGTGAGGAGTTGTGATCGTTGCCAGCGGGTCGGCAACATTTCTTCGCGAAATGAAATGCCCCAGAATGCTATTCAGGTTTGTGAGGTTTTCGATGTGTGGGCATTGATTTCATGGGATCGTTTCTATCTTCGCGTGGGAACAAGTACATACTTATGGCTTTTGATTATGTCTCGAAGTGGGTTGAGGCCAAGGCCTTGCCCACTAATGATGCCCGAGTTGTACTCCGTTTTCTCAAGAGCCTTTTTTCTCGTTTTGGTGTCCCGAAGGCATTGATCAGTGATAGGGATACTCACTTCTGCAATGGGCAGATGGAGAAGGCGTTTCGACGCTATGGGGTCACCCATCGGCTTGCAACCGCCTACCACCCACAGACTAGTGGGCAGGTAGAAGTGAGTCACCGGGGGATCAAATGTATTCTTGAGAAAACGGTTGGTTCGAATCATCGGGATTGGTCCGACAAGTTGGATGATGCATTGTGGGCCTTCCGTATAGCCTACAAAACTCCGACCGGTTCCACACCGTTTTGGATGATTTATGGGAAGCCCTGACACCTGCCTGTTGAGTTAGAGCACCGTGCATCGTAGTCCCTACAAAGGGTCAATCTTGATATGTCCGCCGCGGAGGCCACTCAGTTCCAGCAGTTGCACGAGTTAGAAGAGCTGAGAGATCGCGCCTACGCCCAGTCGTTCAGGTATAAGGAGCGGACGAAGGAACTGCATGATAGGAAGTTGAAGGGTAACAAGCAGTTCAAGTGTGGGGATTTGGTCTTATTGAATAATTCCCGGTTGAGGTTATTCCCGGGAAATTTGAGATCCCGATAGTCGGGACCGTTCACGGTCACTGAGGTTTTTCCGTATGGCACGATTGAGATAGAAGATAAAGGCGGGAAGTTTAAAGTGAACGGTCATAGACTGAAGCACTACATTGGCGAGCCGGTGACTGATCAGACGGTCGAGGTATTCTACCTTGACTCGCTCTCCGAGACGTAGGCGTGATGGATGCACCACTCGGGAGACTGCCCGAGTTGTAGAGTTTGTATTTTTGTTATATGTTTGTGCTATCTGTTTTATTTGTTTTGTCTATTTCAGGATGTTCCAAGATGAAACTGCTCGTACTCAATCTCCATTCGAGTCGGTCGATTTAAGGGGTGTTCCATTATTTAAAAAAATAATAAAAAATAATAATAATAAAAAAATTATAAAAACCAAAAACACAAAAATATGTTTATTTCTTTATGTTTTTGTTTTCCGTGTTGTACGCCGCTACATGCGAGCGAGTTTGAGTTTTACAGGTTATATTATGAGCATGGTAGCTACGATGGCGTCTTGGAACAAGTTCTCCCGAGGTTGCGGCAGCGAATAAAATGCTATACGGTCGTTTGGTTACTACTCAGCTATTGAAGATTCTGCACACAAACCAGGGGAGTAACCCATTCTTTGTTTTAGTCTTGTATATTATCCTTTTAATATTCTTGTTTTATTTTTATTTTTATTTTATTTCTTTTTTTTTGTTCTCATCGAGGACGATTTTGTTCTAAGTGTGGGGATAGGGTTTATTTTACTTAGTTGTAGAAATTATTTTTGAAAAAAAAATTGAAAAAAAAATAGTCCCTTGAAATTTGTTTTCTCTACGTTAAACAGGAAATGATATTATTACAGAGTAGTGGTTATTTTATAACTTCTTGGTGTCTTTTAAAAAATATATAAATAATAAATAAGAACAGTGCCGGTGAGGGAGCGAGCAGTGGGGAGAAGAAGCCCACTTTGTAGGAGATGATGGCGCAGAAGACGCTGATGTTGTCACAGCTTATGAGGCGAGAGGATTCCTGACATAAGGAGACTCAGGAGAAGTTTCGGGAGCACAAGCAGTTCATGAGGAATCAAGGAGCGTCGATTCAGAATCTCGAGCGGCAGATGTGAGAGATAGCCAGTCGATTGAACGAGAGGCCGCAGGGTACGCTACCGAGTAATACCGAGCAGAACCCGAGAGGATTCCTGAAGGCTGTGACGACGAGAAGCGGTGCAGGGGCACGAGATGAGGCCGGGATTCAGCAGAGGTCGAGAGTGAGAGTTGTCGAGGAGCCTACAGTTAATGATAGAGAGTAGCAGGCGGATGAGGAGATTCAAATGGAGTCTCCGCCGGCCCAAGTGCATTAGAGGAGCAGCCCAGGGAGTTCAGCACAGGCCGATAGACAGCAGTTACCGAGCGAGCCACCGAGAGTCTACAAACCCAGATTGCCATACCCCGGGAGACTCCGTAGAGATAGAGATGAGGAGCAGAACTCCAAATTCCTTGACCTTTTGAAGCAGCTTTACCTTAATATTCCATTCCTTGAGGCACTGAATCAGATGCCTAAACATGCGAAGTTCCTTAAGGATATTCTCTCGAATAAGGAGAAGTTAGCTGAGGTCGCTTCCATCCCTTTAAGTGCTAGTTGTTCTGCTGTCTTATAGAGGAAGCTACCAGAAAAGAGGGCTGATCCAGGGAGTTTCACAAATCCCTGCACCTTAAGTGATGATACGGTGGTTCATGCTCTGGCTGATCTTGGTGCCAGTATTAATCTCATTCCTTATTCCGTGTATCGCAAGCTGGGTTTATGCGAACCGAGGCCTACCAGGATGAGTATCCAGCTTGCTGATCGTTCTGTGAAATACCCTCGAGGGGTGGTCGAGAACATGCTCATTCGCATTGGTAAGTTCATCTTCCTGGTGGACTTCGTTATTCTTGACATGAATGAGGATGATAATGTTCCACTCATTCTGGGCAGACATTTTCTAGCCACCGCACATGCATTGATCGACGTTCGCGATGGCAAACTGATCCTTCGAGTCGGGGATGAGAACGTCACGTTTGACGTTCGACAGTCACATAAGCATCCCAAATCAGCTGATGACTCCCTATACTTCATTGATACGATCATGACTCATGTGGGGGAGTTTTCCAGCGACCTCTGTGGAGGCTCCGCCTCAGACACACAGATTTTAGATAGGGAGCTTCCAGAGGTTGAGATGGTCGCCTTGACTGAACACCCCCCTGATGCTGACATTGATTCGCCTTCCTTTGATTCTGAGTTATCTACCGGAGATCATCGTGTTCATCAGTTGTATGAGTTGGAGGAGTTACGGGACCATACTTACGCGCATTCAGATCGTTATAAGCAGCTGGCTAAGGAACTGCAGGATCGTAAGTTGAAGGGTATTGAGCAGCTTAAGCGTGGGGATTTGGTCTTATGGTATAATTCCCGGCTGAGGCTATTACCGGGAAAGTTGAGATCCCGTTGGTCAGGTCCGTTTATGATTACTGAGGTTTTCCCGGATGGCAGTGTTGAGATAAAGGATAAGGGCGGGACGTTTTTGGTAAACGGTGATAGACTGATGCACTACATTGGCGAGCCGATGACTGATCAGACGGTCGAGGTATTCTACCTTGACTCGTTCTCCGAGACGTAAACGTGTGGATGCATCACTCGGGAGACTGCCCGAGTTGTAGAGTTTGTATTTTTGTTATATGTTTGTGCTATCTATTTCATTTGTTTTTGTCTATTTCAGGATGTTCCAAGATGAAGCCGCTCGTACTCATTCTCCATTCGAGTCGATCGATTTAAGGGGTGTTCTTCTAAATAAAAAAAAAAATTATAAAAACCAAAAACACAAAAATATGTTTATTTCTTTATGTTTTTGTTTTCCGTGTTGTAACGCCGCTACATGCGAGCGAGTTTGAGTTTTGCAGGTTATATTATGCGCTTGGTAGCTACGATGGCGTCTTGGAACAGGTTCTTCCGAGGTTGCGGCCGCGAATGAAATGCTATACGGTCGTTTGGTTACTACACAGCTGTTGATGATTCTGCACACAAACCAGGGGAGTAACCCGTTCTTTGTTTTAGTCTTGTATACTTTATTTTTATTTTTTTTCTGTTTTATTTTTATGTTATTTTATTTCTTTTCCTTGTACTCATCGAGGACGATTTCGTTCTAAGTGTGGGGATGGGGTTTATTTTACTTAGTTGTAGGAAAATTTTTGAAAAAAAAAATAAATAAATAAAAATAAAAATTTGAAAAAATAAATAAAAATAAAAAATTGAAAAACTAAAAAAAAATAGTCCCTTGAAATTTGTTCTCTCTACGTTAAACAGGAGATGATATTATTACCGAGTAGTGGTTATTTTATAACTTCTTGGTGTCTTTTAAAATATATATATATATATATAATAAATACGAACAGTGCCCATTAGACCCGCACGTAATGTATGGTAACCGAACGGTTTAGACTCAGTAATCGATGTGCTGATAGGCTCAGCATTTGAGAATGAAAGGGCGGTTTGGTTGTTGACCTAATTGAACCTTTTAAATGGCCTGACTTTAGTGGGAAACATCTTAGGGGTTTGGTTTGTTTAACTAAACTCGGGACAGGACTGGAATGAAAAGTCGGGTCATACTCAAGCCTCGAGTCACATGATCGTCTGTATATTAGTTGTTTTATCTTTTGTATTTGTTTCTATTCATGCAAAGCTATGTACTGTGAGTAAAAAAAAATGCAAAAAGCCAAAAGGCAGAAAAAGAAAAAAAAAGAGAATGCATTTGTAATTGCGTGCACTTGAAAGAGAGCTAGAGTTTATAGTTTGTATATGAGTCGAAATGTTTTAATCACGTGGCAATAGGTTTAAGTCAAGTTGGGGTGACTCGGCCCGGTAACACCATAATGGAATTGGTGAAGTGGCAGCAGGGCCTTTAGGTGTGGGTTCCACTTAGTCTTACAAACTAATAAAGTTGTCACTCCTTATTTGCCTTGGTAAGTATTAGGGGCATGGGTTTAAGTGGACCGCAATACCGGTAATCGACCTGATCTAGCTTACTAGGTGAAAGTTGGAAGAAATACTTGGGTAACGGGTCACTTGTTCTAACACTTTAAATAATAATAATAAATAAATAAATAAAACCAAGAGTTGTCGGTTAAAACTCGGATATGATCCTGTGTAGTACTCTTTTTCAGGGACGAAAAAGTCTTAAGTGTGGGGATATTTGATGTGTTGTAAGACACACTTATTTTCCGTACCTTTTATCTACGTATTATATTATATTTTAGGTGTTTTAACTCGTTTTAGATAGGTTTTACATATTAATCTTTATCTTGTAGGCTATGGGTGAAAGAGTGAAGAAACCGAGCTTTTCGAGGAGCTTACGAGCCTTATACGCATGAGATTTCAAGAAACAACTCAAAGCCCATATGCATCAAGGAGGCCCAAGAAGAATAAAAAACCCTAACACCCATAACAAGTTCCGATCGGAACTTCTGCCAGCAACCAAGAAGAAAAGAAAAGCTAGGGAAAAGAAGTGGTGGCGGCTAGGGAAGGAAGAAGGAGGCAAGGACAAGTCTCGGGATTGATTCACCATCGTTTTTGACAGCCAAGAGCAGCCCCGGAACAGCCCATATCCTTTCTTTTTAAACATTGGTCATCATCTTTTTATACTTGTTCAATTGGTTACTAGTTTTGCAATTGATTGAAAGATTGAAGTGTTTATGAGTAGAATTGATTGTTGAATGATTGTTAAGATGATTGGAATGAGTTTATTGATGTTTTTATTAAGTGTTCATGGCTGTCCAAATATGATTAGAGGCTAAACTTGTTAGTTCTACCTAGACTTTAATTGTTATTGTAAAGTTTGATTTAGACATGAAATAGGTTGTGTTTAAGGGCTGGAATTTTTGGTGATTCATTGCTTAAACCTCTTGTGTCGGTTAATTAGTTTTGTATTGATTGATCGGTGCTTGTTTGATTCTAGACTTTGTGTTTAGGGTTTGTTTGCGGTAGGAACAACTGTAGGTTTTGTTGCATGATATATTTGATTAAATTACAGCGGTTAGACACCTTCTTAGAGACCGAGAGGTGATAAGAAGTTGGGGTTGTCTCATTGCCTTTGCATACTAGAATAAGGATTGCGCGAGAGCGAGTTCGTTTCTTGTCAGGTTTAGGTGTTTTGAGCGACTAGTTGATCTATTTTGGTTTAAGTTGAATTGTTTCTCTATCCTTGGTTGTGTAGTATTCATTACCATTAGGGTCGAGTGTTGGTGAGACCGAGAGGCGAGTCAACATTAGAACACGTTAACAATTGTTTCCCGGTTTGGTCGTTTTATCCAATTAAGAATAGTTAGGGTTTGTTGAGTGAGACTGAGAGGTGATCCAGTGAGCCTGAGCGATCCTTAGTCGTGTCATCATTAGGGACCGGTGTCTAGATATCATCCAATCCATTTGCTTGTCAGGCCTACAGTTTGATTCAGACCTAGGTAGACGTTTTTCTCCTTTCGAAGTTAACACAGTTAGTTCCCCATTAAGTTTTCTATTTTTTGATAACTTTTGTCAGTCAGTCTAGTTAGTTCAATTAAGTTAAAAGAAATCAATTAAATATTATTCTTAGGTAGGTCTTGTCTAGGGTTAGCAATTGTTAGCGTCTTACGTGTCCACGCGTTCGATACTCGGACTTCCTAGGTCTATACTACTTGCGATCGGTACACTTGCCGGTTGTGTGTGGTTTTAGGATTTTCGTTTTAATATTAAAGCTTAGTTGTGAGGGTTATCCGACGCACATCACCGTGGGGATCACCATCTCTGTTGGGATAACAGCTTCGGCCCCAAACACCAAGGAGAAGGGTGTTTGTCCCATTGCATTTTTTGAAGTGGTTCTATCGGCCCAAAGAACAAACGGTAGTTCTTCTGCCCATTTTCCCTTCTTGGACCCCAATTTCTTCTTCAGATTGTTGATGATAAATCTTGTTACTGGATTCTGCTTGACCATTAGCTTGAGGATGTACTGTGGTTGAAGTCACCGTCTTGATTCCCCAACTTTCACAAAAGTTGGTTGTTCTTCTTCCGATGAACGGTGATCCATTGTCGCAAACAATCTCTGCTGGGATACCAAATCTTGTCAAGATGTTGCACTTGATGAATGAAATCACATCCTTTTCTTTGACTTGAACAAATGCCTCTACTTCGATCCACTTGGAGAAGTAATCTGTCACGGCCAGCATAAAGACCTTTCCACCAGGAGCTTTGGGTAGCTTACCCACAATATCCATTCCCCATTTCATAAATGGCCACGGGGATATGATAGGATATAATGGTTCTGCTGGTTGATGCAATATGTTGCTATGTCTTTGGCAAGCATCACACTTTTTGGAGAAATCCATTGCATCTCTCCTCATTGTTGGCCAGAAGTAACCTGTCCTTAGTATCTTGGATGCTAAGGCTCTGCCCCTAGTGTGGTTTCCACATTCTCCTTCGTGTATGTCTTTAAGGACTTCTTATGCTTCTTGATATTCCAAACATCTCAAGTATGGACCTGCAAGTGATTTTCAATACAAAATATTATTTATTATTTAAGACAATGTATTGGGTTACCTTCATTCGGAAAGCTCTGGGATTTTCCCCTTCTGGGATCTCGTTATCCTGAAGGTACCATATTATGGGATTGGTCCAAGATGCTGGATTATCCTTAGACTTTGAAGTTTCTAAGACTTCGAGGTTCTCCTTTGTTGCTGGAGTCAAGATATGCATGATAGGTATCTTGACATCTCCTGGTATCTTGAGGGCTGATGCCAAGTTTGCTAAGGCATCTGCTTCAGTGTTCTCTTCTCTTGGTACCTGCACTATGTCAAATGTTTCGAAACACATAGCTAATTGCTTAACTATTTCCATATATTTCGCTAAGTTTTCTGCATTCGCTACATAAGAGCCATTGAAATGGTTAGCTAATAACAAAGAACCAACATAAACTTGAAGATACCTGACCTTCATATTCTTAGCTAATTGCTAACCAACTATTAAGGCCTCATATTCAGCCTCATTATTAGTAGCTTGAAATTCACAAGATATAGATAGAGGTATTATGTCCCCCTGTGGCGATTTTAGCAGGATACCTAAACCTGTTCCTCTTATGTTGAAGGCACCATCGGTATGCAAAGTCCAATTTTCCTTGACGTTCAATTGTTGAACTTCCTTTTCAACTTCTACAAGTATATCCTGGCTAAAATCAGCCACAAAGTCGGCAAGTGCCTGAGATTTGATGGCTGTTCTTGGCTCATACAAGATATCGTATTCACTAAGTTTCACAGCCCATTCTGCCATCCTACCTGACATTTCTGGTTTTCTCAAAACAGCTTTAATAGGATAGTTAGTTTTTACATGTATAGCATGAGTTTCAAAGTAATGTCTTAGTTTAGTGGAAGCCATTATAAGTGATAAAATTAACTTTTCAAGATAGGAATACTTGGATTCAGTATCTAGTAGACTTTTACTTACATAATATATTGGATGTTGTTGACCTTCATGATCCCTGACCAAGACGGCACTGATTGCATTCCCAGAAACGGCTAAGTATAGAGATAAAGGCTCACCATCAACTGGCTTCATTAGAAGTGGGGCTGTGGATAAGTATTCCTTCAGGGATACCAATGCCCTTTCTTGCTTCTCTCCCCATTCGAACTTTTGATTCTTCCTCAGGATATCATAGAAGTCTTTACACTTCTCTAAAGATCTTGAGATGAATCTGTTGAGAGCAGCTATTCTTCCGGTCAACCTTTGGACATCTTTGACATTCCTTGGTGATTTGATATCCAGGATAGCCTTGATCTGCTCTGGGCTTGCTTCTATTCCTCTTTTGGTGACCATGTATCCCAGGAGTTTTCTAGCCTTTACCCCAAAGTGACAGTTGGCCGGATTCAGCTTCATGTTGTATTCATCCAGGATATCAAATGTTGTTGCCAAGTCTTTGAGATGATCCTCAGCCTTCTTTGACTTCACCACCATGTCATCTATGTAGACTTCCATCGTGTCCCCCAGTTGGTCTTTGAACATCATGTTGACGATCCTTTGGTATGTCGCACCTGCATTTTTGAGTCCAAAAGGCATTGCAGTGTAACAGTATATACCTGTGGGGGTCATTAAGGCCGTGTCTTCTTGATCTGAAGGCTCCATTTGAATCTGTTGAAATCCTGAGGATGCGTCAATGAATGTTAGCAGCTCCTGGCCAGTAGTTGCATCCACCATTGAGTCAATGTGTGGGAATGGGAATGGGTCTTTTGGACAGGCCTTATTCAGGTCTGTGAAGTCCACACACACTCTCCATCTTCCATTTTTCTTCTAGACAACAACTAGATTGGCCAACCATCTAGGATATTAGACTTCTCTTATCATCTTTAGTATCGATAAAACTTTGCAGCAAAATGAAATTCGATGTGGTATTTACAGTGGTTTCTAAACTTAATGGACTTTTAATACGTTAGTTTAGACCATGAGGTATACTCTAACGTCCAACATAAGTTAAGATAACATGGCATTTTAAATATGTATTAAACCACTCCCCGTTAGTGTTAAATTTGTTAAAAATGTCCATTGATTATGTTTTTCGCGGGTTAAAATGAACAATACGTACTAATTACTAGTTGATTTGTTATTTTAATTAGTTATTAATTACTAATTGATTTGTTATTTTAACGTTGTTGAACGACTCTTTTGGCTTCTTATTTTTTATATATTTTTTTAATCCAAAAATTAGTACTGTATAAACTCACATTTTATTACGGTTTCAAACTAAATAACCAAATAATCTTTATCAGCAATAATACCCTCTAAAATGTTTAAACAATGTCTTCTTCATCATCAACATCTTCTTCTTCGTCATCATCATCCAACTCCAACACCGCGGACGAGATTTTTTTTCAAACAGTTGTAGTCATGGCCCAAGCTTTTCTACAACAACCACAAGACCACGAACCCGAAAAGCTGCAACAAGAGGTTAGGAACAAATATGGGATTTATTGCTCGATTATTATTATTATTATTATTATTATTATTATTATTATTATTATTATTATTATTATATATTTTTGTAATAAAACTAAATGTTTGATATTAAATTAAAAATTAATATGAGTGAGATGAAGTTAAATAGATTAAACAATTTCCTTTGAATGAGATGGAGTGAAAGAGAAAAATTGAGTGATGTGGAGCTTACTTGAGATTAAAATTGACCTCATGACCTTATAAAAGTTCATAAAGTTATAAACTGCATATTTTTGATTGGCTCATGTGTGTTTACAAATTTAAAATACTTAAAATATGTTAGTTATTATTGGGCGTTGCCGAATTTATTTATTGATTTAGTTCTAGTGTCGTAACCCGATACTAACTAAATTTGCATGGATCCACTCCCGCAAAACATTGATCTTTTTTTTCATTTTTCAAATATGCTAAAACTGTTTTATTTAGTTTCAGTGTCGTCATCGATACCGACCGAATTCCCGTCAACTCGCAGTCACACCATTTTTATCATAATCTGTACGATTAATTGATTAAGCTATTCTCTATGGTGGGCGGGGCATCGAAACCCCTCCACAGTGCCACAGGGCTTCAAAGCCCGCCCCGCTACGGTTTTAAAGCCCATTGGGTGCCCCTATATATATATATATATATATATATAGGGGAGGGTTATTGTACAATAATATCTTATCGTACATTACGTACGCGACCTTCCAGAGCGTCGGATTAAAAAGCACGTGGTGGCAGTTTCGTAAATAACCCAAACTAGTTCATGATCAAATTCGTCGATTACAAATCCATTCTGATCCAAATTCTGAACTCGTCGCTCTATCTCATCCAATTTCTAAACCCTAATCATAGCTTAAAGTATGAAATCTCTAAAGTCAAAAACCAAAATCAAAATGAAACGTCGTTGAACCTCAAGAATCTTCAAAATTGATCAAAACATGATTATTTAATCAATCAAATTGATGTGTAGAAGGATTTAGATTCATCAATCAATTATGAAATGGCAGAATACGATACTCAATTAAGCTCTGATTACGGTTCAAAATATCACGTTTAAACGTTCTTACCAAAACTGAAGATACTAAAACGTTCTGACCAAAACATATTTAAACGTTCAAGTTAAACGTTCTGACCAAATATGAAAACCTTTAAACGTTCAAGTTACGCGTTCGGACCAAAAACGAGCACCTTTAAACGTTCAAGTTAAACATTCTGAACAAAAACGAACACCTTTATAAGTTCAAGTAAAACGTTCTGACAAAAAACGAACACCTTTAAACGTTCAAGTTATACGTTCAGACAAAAACGAACATCTTTAAACGTTTAAGTTAAACATTATGACCAAAAATGAACACCTTTAAACTTTCAAGTTTAGAAGTTCAGAACAAAAATGTTTAGAAGTTCTGTTTAGAAGTTCAGAACCCTAATCAAAGCTCATATATGAAATCAAACGTTCTACACAAAGTTTTAAACGTTCAGAAGCTCAGATATGAAATTAAACTATCTTTAACATGAAATTGAACACTGAAATCACTTTATATAATCTCGTAACCATCAAAAAATCATCAAATCGACCATCGATTTCATCATATGAACAAATCTGGAACATATTTAGACTTCTATCAGTTGAAATCAATTTTCAATTCAATTGAAGTGAAGACTGCAATGGAGTCAGTGACGATTGTAAAACCCCGGCTGAAGCGAAAACGCCCGAATGTGTAGATTGCTCAAACACACGCGGCACTATTAAGTGACCATAATAACATTAATTCATTAAATAACCAAGTACACAAGTTTAATCAAGTAAACAATACAAGTTTAAATCACAGATAAACAATAATCAAAACAAATGTCTCGTTTATTAAATAACCTAGGTACTCTAAGCTTCTTCTAGTCCTTCATCCTCTAATCACGGTAACTGTAACATATGTATAAAATATGGTCAGCTATTAATATAGCTGGTGAGATTTCCATAGTTTAAATACAACGTAAAAACCATACAATTCCATGAAAACTTGTGAAAAGCACATAAGGGTTCTTTACGCTCGATGCAATGGACCTGAGTGTAAAGAACAAACGAAGGTCCTTTCCAGTTGGGGATACCAACGTACTTGGATAATGAGGTCCCTTTTCCACTCGATACAAATGGACCTGAGTGCAAAGGGGAGGCGTATGATCATACTTAATGAGGCAACCACTTGAATTCCACGTATATAATAATTAAACAAATAAGCACACAAGTCTATGATTGAATTGTAGTTTGTAAGTAATTGAAGTACTAACACTTGAATTTTATAATGGATACATATGCCAACCCAAAACATCAAAACATTTAAAAGGGGTTGTGAAAACTCACCTTAGTAATTGAAGTGAAAAAGGAATAAGAATAACTCGAAGGCGTCATAGGAAACCGAAGCGGTCAATCCATACGAACTATAAATAAGAATAAACACGAATTTTATTGACTATTCTAACGGGATTTTAAAGTTGGTTGAATGAATAGATTTAGAAGTTAGTTATTGTTTTATTACAAACTTTACGGCTCATTGATTATTATATTATTATTTATATTTTAACGGAAATCGGTTATTAATATGGTTTAAGTATTTTACGGCGGGTATATGAAGGTTGTACGTTTGAAATACTTGAACTAATGTTTACAAGTTGAAAAATATAATTTTTGTTTTAACGAAATGATTTTTAATATATTTAAAGTTTACTTTACGTTTATTTTAAACTATTTTTAATAGCGACTTACGAAAACGAGAAACTTGGTTTATAAGTGTGAAATGGTGAGTTATATTTTATATTAAATTTACATTATTTTTATTTTATTTAAAAAGACTTTTATGATCTATTTATGATTTTTAAATGATAAAAATTATTTGCTAAAAGATAATTAAATTAATAAAACTGGTTTATATAAAAAAAAATAAAGTGTCTGACCCGGGTGGGTTTCGAACCCGGGTCTCTATGCAACGAGTTCTGAGTGTTAACCAACTGGTCTGGGTCTCATATTCGTTATGAACATGGTTTTAATTATTTATATATATTATTAGTTTTTAATGGTTTTGATTAATAACAATAATGATAAACAGTTTACCAAAAAGAAAAGCTTGACCCGGGTTTCGAACCCGGGTCTGGTGGTTTACAACACATAGACATAACCAACTAAGCTACATGGAACATTCGTTAAAGGCTTAAGAAAATATATATATATATATATATATATATATATATATATAATATTTCAGGTTCTTCTTCAAGAAGAACCCTAGATTTTGCAATTGGGTAATTCGTTCTATGTTTGATCAAATAAGTTTAGGGTTATTGTTTGTTGATTCAACGCCATTATAAAGCATATATCAATTACCTTTTAACGTTTTGATTTGTCGGAGAACAAGGGTCGCCGGAAAATTTAAGAAAGAAACTCCCAATTACAGAAACTCGGTGTATTAGAGGGGGGTTAGGAGGAGTGAGCGAGTTGTAATGAAGCTTGGGCATCTATTTATACTACGGGGTGGAGCGTATACGTGATATTTGCATTAATGGTGAATCCCGTAAATTCCGATGACGATTACGGGTCAAACCGCGGTGAATAAACGCAATTAATTGGTTGGATATCGTTTTATATTTACGGATACATATTTTTATATAATTATTTTGCATAAAAAATGTTTTAAGGGGGTAGTGGCCACCTCTGGCGCCGGATTCCGGTGGCCGGAGGCGCCGCCGGAAAAACGTGACCAGGGGGGACGGGATGGGGTTGGGTTTGTTTATTTTATTATTATAATTTAAATACTATTTACACTTTGGCCCCTAAAGTATCATAAACCTTTTAAATGGAAAGTTAATATCTTTTTTAAGTTAATATAAGTTTTCAAATTTTACCTTTTTAACTCTAAACTTTATAATCAAATTATATGGTTTTCGGTTTTGGATTATTTACGCGTTTTAACTCGCTTAACGTTTAAGGCTCGGGGTTTCATAAATAAATTGAACATAGTAATAGATGAACGAACATTGAAAATAAATGTCGGGAATACTTTATTAATGATAAATAATAATGATAATACATCAAAACGACCCAACGGGTCGGGTTTTCAAATACGAATATGAATCGAAAATTGACAAATGTCACAACATTCCCTAATTTTGAAAATTTCGTCCCAAAATTAGTTTAAAGAATCCGTATCAAACAAATGGGGATACTTAGTTCGCATTTGGTCTTCCCGCTCCCAAGTAAATTCAACGCCATGTTTATATCCCCAACGAACCTTTACCAAGGGTATACGGCTACGTTTGATCTTTTTGTCTTTGCGGTCCCTGATTTCCACTGATTTCTCAACAAAGTGCATAGACTCGTCGATGCGCACTTCGTCAAGTGGTATGTGGAGATTTTCCTCGGCTAAGCATTTCTTAAGATTCGACACATGAAACGTCGGATGAACATTCGCGAGTTCTTGTGGGAGTTCAAGAGTATAGGCCACGCTACCAACACGATCGAGAATTTTGAAAGGTCCAACATATCGAGGAGATAGTTTACCTTTCTTACCGAAACGAACGACACCCTTCCAAGGAGATACCTTGTGAAGAACACGATCACCAACATTGAACTCGAGAGGTCGTCGACGATTATCCGCGTAGCTCTTTTGACGACTACGAGCGGCTAATAGATTTTGTCAAATTTGCACAATTCGATCGGTGGTCTCTTGACAAGTTCGGGACCGGTGATTTGGGTTTCACCAATCTCATTCCAACAAATCGGAGAACGACATTTATGGCCATAGAGTGCTTCGAATGGAGCCATACCGATGCTCGTATGAAAACTGTTATTGTAGGAGAACTCAATCAAATGAAGATGAGAATCCCAGTTTCCACCAAAATCCAAAACACAAGACCTAAGCATATCCTCAAGCGTTTGAATCATTCGCTTGGATTGCCCATTGGTTTGAGGGTGATAGGCGGTGCTAAGGTCCAAACGAGTTCCCAACGCGGTTGCAAAGATGACCAAAAGTGAGAAGTAAAACGACTATCACGATCGGAAATAATACGCAAGGGTACACCATGACAACACACGATATGTTGAACATAGATTTGAGCGAGTTGATCAACCGAGAACTTTTCATTGATCGGAATGAAGTGCGCGGACTTAGTCAAACGGTCAACAATAACCCAAATTCCATCATGGCGGTTTCGAGTGGTTGGGAGTTTGAATACGAAATCCATGGTCACGTCTTCCCATTTCCAAATCGGGATGTGCAGTTGCACGAGTAAACCAGATGGTCGCTGATGCTTGGCCTTAACTTTAGCGCAAGTAAGGCACCGTGCGACGTATAATGCAATTTCTTTCTTCATACCGGGCCACCAAAACGTGGACCGTAAGTCGAAATACATTTTATCCGCACCGGGATGAATAGAATATCACGACTTATGAGCTTCGTCCATGATGAAAGTACGAAGATCGTCACGATTGGGAACCCACAAACGATTAAGGTAATACAACAAACCATCGCGCTTAGTTTCGAGTTGAAGCTCAGCGCCGCAAGACATTTCATCGTGCATATTACCCTCGGCAACCAAGACATGTTGAGCTTCAAAGATTCGGAGTTGGAGATCGGTTTGGACGGTCACACTATGAAGCAAGATAGATTTCACATGAGTTTTTCGGCTAAGGGCATCGGCTACAACATTCGCTTTACCGGGGTGGTAGCGAATTTCGCAGTCGTAATCACTAAGTAATTCAGCCCATCGACGTTACCGCATGTTTAAATCCTTGTGGTCAAAAATGTGTTGGAGACTCTTGTGGTCGGTGAATACCACACATTTTGTGCCATAAAGGTAATGTCTCCAAATTTTTAACGCAAAAACAACAGCACCGAGCTCGAGATCATGCGTCGTGTAATTCCTTTCATGAACTTTGAGTTGCCGTGAAGCGTAAGCGATGACTTTACCTCGTTGCATAAGGATGCAACCGAGGCCTTGGTTGGAAGCATCACAATAAACAACAAAGTCCTCGTTGCCCTCTAGGAGAGCAAGGATCGGCGTATCGCAAAGCATACGTTTGAGAGTTTGGAAGGCTTCATCTTGCTTTGGTCCCCACACGAAAGGCTTATCCTTGTGAGTCAAGGCGGTTAGGGGTAAAGCGATCTTGGAAAAATTGAGGATGAAGCGACGATAATAACCCACAAGACCAAGAAACGAACGAACTTCGGTAGGAGAGGTTGGAGTTTTCCAATTCTTAATGGTTTCGATTTTGGCGGGGTCAACGTGGATACCCTTTTCGTTTACTATGTGCCCCAAGAATAGAATTTCGCTCAACCAGAATTCACACTTCGAGAACTTCGCGTAAAGTTGTTCCTTCCTCAAGAGATCAAGGATGGAATGAAGGTGCTTTGTATGCTCGGTTTTGGACTTAGAATATATGAGGATATCATCAATAAAGACAATCACGAATTTATCTAAGTATGGCTTGCACACGCGGTTCATGAGGTCCATGAATACCGCGGGTGCATTGGTTAACCCAAAGGGCATAACCCTAAACTCGTAATGTCCGTATCGAGTCCGAAAGGCAGTCTTGGGTACATCATCTTCATGCACGCGTAGTTGATGATAACCCGAACGAAGACCAATCTTGGAGAAGCAAGAAGCTCCTTGAAGTTGATCGAAGAGATCGTCGATGCGAGGCAAGGGGTAACGATTCTTGACCGTAAGCTTGTTGAGCTGGCGGTAGTCGATACACATACGGAAGGAACCATCTTTCTTCTTGACGAACAACACAGGTGCGCCACATGGAGACGAATTAGGGCGAATGAACCCTTTTTCCGAAAGTTCCTGGAGTTGGGTAGACAATTCTTGCATCTCGGATGGTGAAAGAAGGTAGGGAGCCCTTGCAATCGGAGTTGCACCAGGCACGAGATCAATGCAGAATTCAACTTCTCGAATGTGAGGAAGACCAGAAACGTCATCGGGAAATACTTTAGGATGATCGCGAACAACCAGAATATCTTCAATCTTTTGCTCCTTCTTTTCAACAATGTGAGCCACGAACGCTACATACTTCTTGCGTAAGTACGTTTGGGCTTGAAAACAAGTTATGAGGTTAAGACTCGAAGGAGAAGGTTTTTCACCAATAACACGAAGGGTTTGACCATCGGCAATTGGTATACGAATTATCTTCTCGAAGCAAACAATTTCGGCACGGTGAAAGGACAACCAATCCATGCCTACTATGATATCGAACCTTCCCAATTGCATCGGGATGAGATCGATTGAGAACACGTGGCCACTAAGATTCATTTTGCAACTTCGAATAACAAAATCGATCATCACGGATTTACCATTCGCTACCTCAACAGTTTACGAGCTCTTAAGTTTAGATCGGGGCTTAGCAAGCAAGGACTCAAATTCAAAAGACACAAAACTCATATCGGCACCGATATCAAATAAAATGGTTGCAAAGTGGTCGTTTACAAGAAATGTACCGTTCACCACATCGCCATTTTGTTGCGCTTGGTGGGCATTCATCATGAAAGCACACCCACGGTTATCTTGAGGAGCTTGAACGGCTTGAGCGGCTTGACCCTCTTGAGGTGCAGGTGCTTGAATAGCTAGCAGTGGTGGAGCTTGATTAGCCAACAATTGAGGAACTTGTGGCTGAATCGCTTGGTAGGCTTGGTAAGCTTGGAGCTGAAATTGCGGAGCAAGAGCCAGCCGAAGTGTGTTCACGTTTGCGAGTCGTGGACACGCATTGCGGAAGTGGCCAAGGTCGCCACAATTATAGCAAGCTCTCGTTTGGTTAATGGGATGGACATATGGCACGGGTCGGGGATTTGGTTGAGCAGCCCTCGGGGGAGCCACTATGGTGGTTTCACGACAGGTGGTACTAAAATGCCCGAAACGGTTACAACGGTTGCATTGACGGCAAGCGGTATTCGCCGAATGGTGACGAAGGCAAGTGGTGCAATGGCGATGGGGTCCATTATAAGGCTTCTTGAAAGGTGGTGCGGGGTTGGTTTGGGCTTGAGGTGCGGCTTGTTGGGTTAGCACGTAGTTCTTGCGCTTCCTTTCGCGGTGATGGGTGGAAGAGTAAGCGGGTTTGGATGGTCCAGGCTTGGTTTCTTTTGGTTCAGCAGCGGGTTTTTCGATCGGTTTCTTGGATGATTTCAGTGTCAAAGTCCCGGCTTTGACATGGTTGTCAGTTAATGTAGCGGCCAGATTAATTGCGTCGCCAAGTTCCTTAGACAAACTACTAAAAACACTGTCTTGGATCTGTCTCGGTAGCCCCCTAATGTACTTATCGATGGCACGTGAGGTAGGGGTAACAAGGTGCGGCACCAACACACTAAACTCGTTAAAACGAGTGGTGTAAGCGGAGTGCTCACCACCCTCTTGCTTAAGGTTCCAAAACTCAGCCTCCAAATTCATAAGCTCATTTGGAGGACAAAACTGTTGGGTCATGAGATCCTTCAATTCGTTCTATGGCAAGGCCATGGCGGCTTCAGTACCGCGGTTCGTCTTTTCCTTGACCCACCATGTAAGCGTGCCTTCCTCGAACATACCTGTAGCGAATCGGGTTCGCTTATCATCAGGACATTCAATTTGGTAAAACATGTTTTCCATCTTTTCGTACCACTGAAGTAGGGCAGTGGCACCTTGAGTTCCATTAAACTTGGTAGGTTTGGCATCAGTAAAGTTCTTGTAGGTTACAACGGGAGCTGAAGGAGGGGGAGGAGGAGGGTTAACGTTAGCCATGATGTTCTAGTGCATCTGGGTCATGATATTGGGGAGGACCGCTGTCAGGTGCTTGGTGATCTGGGAAGTTATGTTGCGGCTAGAGGTTCCAGATGATCGACGCTTAAGGTTGCGGGAAGCCATTCTGCGAACAAAGGTTTCGAAAATCGTGAGACTCGGAATAGTGCATGATATACATAAAGAAAATAAATCTTTTGTAAAGTTTGTTAAAATATGAAAACCATAAATATAATAAGTGTTGTGAGGAACTTAGAGTTTTCATGAACCACCATGGACTCTTGTGTTCCAACACAACATCGAAATTTCGAAAATAAATCGAACCAAAAGCTGGGTATTTGTGTATCACCACGACTTGACAGACTTTCGGTTAAAACACATTGTAAAACATAGAGGGTCGGAGTCACACGTTGCATGAACCACCATGACTTATGTGACATCCTAAGGGATGCAACCATATCCTTATCACAAAGAGGACATGATCACGGTTGAAGACATAAAGTGGTGACTCGTATGGCGTTTGGTGTGGTACGTATTGGCCTAATAAGTTTCATGCCCTTCTCGAACTCTCCAGGTAAGCAACCGGGTCTAGCGTCTGATTGGATATATGCGCATTGCTTATCCTTAGGTTTCATGAACCTTGGTGTCAAGAGTTCGGGAAATAAGCACGTCCCCCTTCCAGTTACTACATACCCGCCATGACGAATCATTTTTATGCAGAAGAATTATCGGAACACCCAAACAAAACTTGCTTGTAAATCCTTTGAAAATTTTGATTTTTAGGCCTAAGCCTTGGACTTGTGTGTGCTTTTGTGTACGTGAGGTGTAAACGAATTAAGCAATATAGCAATCTAGTTAAATTTGATTATTGTCTATGGATGTGCTTTCTGTCAATATTAACAACATAGTCAAAAGTCTTGATAATGGTATGAATTTGGGTACTGTTTTTTGGAATGATCGGCTAAGTAAGGGTATAGCTTGGTACCGACTAGAATAGTTTTAAAAACACAAAAACCGATTTTTTTGATTTTTGGTTCGGTTTAAGCCCAAAACCGACCTGTGCCCCTCCATTCTAATTATAACAATTAGTTAAATATTAGTCTCAATGTTGACAACTGTACCTGCTTTTGCAGTATGTTATGGTCCCACCCGACACAGGTTCGGTTAGCTTACCCGGGAAGAAGACAATAGGCAAGTGCTATTAAGAAAAAAGAACTCGACAGCCTTAAAGATCAGTCATGGGCATTGGCCCGTTTGAGCGCAAATGATGTATCGAAAATCAATTGGTTTGAGTTTCATAGGCTTATAAAGAACGGATTCAATCAACCAGTAAGGTAATTGTTATCTAATGGCCATAACATATATTCTAGCCGCATAGTTCTGCAGAGTCCGCATGCTAATGTAAGGAAGTAAACATATTTCTAGAAGGGAGGGTTTATAGTAGATGAAATAAAAGGGTGGGTTTATAGTAGATAAATCACAAAACATGTCAATTAAATCAGAAAAAAAAAAATGAGATTGTTAAATTCATAATAACAATGAGTAATAAAGGAAGAGTGCGGCCTACGATTTACCCAATTTGGATTTACCTAATTTTAAGTGGCCCGGATTATACACACACATTAAAAGATATTTAACAATCTTATGGCCCGGTTCGGTTTTACACAGTCGGTTTTCGGTATAAACCATAACCAAACTGTTCGCCATTGTTCGTAGTTTTTATAACGATTGATCGCAACTTAAAGAATAAACCAATTGCGAGTGGTCAACATCTTTGTTTCATTGACGTAAAAAATGTTTTTATTGTCGAGCCGAATTTAACCCGGTATCAGGGTCAACTTTTTATTCAATAACAAGTCAAAAGAGTCAAAAGCTTTTAAATAGCGAAACAAAAAAAAACTACAGTTAAAGTACGTTTTTATGAGCAGTGGGCTTCTAAGAGTGATTTAGGCAACCAATGGTATAAAGGGAAGCTTCTATTACACCGATGGTGTTTCCGGATGGAGAGGATTATTGGAGGTGGGTCGGTGGTGGGTCTAGTGGTTTTTCTGTCGGAACTGTTAAAAATCTTATTCGGGCCGAGAGTGGTTTCCGTGGCTCGGGGTCGTTTCGGTGGTGTAGATGGGTTCCGGTTAGATGTAATATTTTCGCTTGGAGAGCTGTTTTGGGTAAAATTCCGACTGTTGACGCGTTATCGTATAGGAAGATTTCGGTGGGCCGCTCGATTTGTGTTTTATGTGAGTTTGGAGACGAATCAGTTGAGCATATTTTCACTTCTTGTTATGTGGCTTCGATTATTTGGCAAGCTATTGCGTCATGGTGTGGTATTAATAATTTTTTTGCCTTCTCCATGGATGATCTGATGGAGGTGCATAATTATGTTGGGCTTAAAGGATATGCTAAAACTGCTTTTCAAGGTATTGTTATCATCAGCTGTTGGCGAATATGGAAAGCTAGGAATGAATGTGTTTTTGATCGTAAAATTGTTAGGGTGGGTGATTTAATTAGTGAGATTAAATCCCTAAGTTTTTTCTGGTTTTCCAATAGGTTTGATAAGTATTCCCTGTCTTGGGATTCGTGGTGTCGGTTTACGTTTATGTAATTGGTGTTTGTGGGTGGTTTTGCCTTTTTTTTGGGCTGTGTTTATAGAAATTTTCTTGTCAAAAAAAAAAATGGTATAAAGGTAACTCTGAGATTTAAAGACATTAAGGTTCCTATGGTAACTCAAATTTTTAGTCAAAGTTATTTTTTTTAATCAAGATTGACTTTTCTGGGTAAACTCTTTATTCTGGTCATGTTTGAACTTTTTTTGTTAGAGTTGACTTTTTTTTTGGGTTCAACTTTGACATGCTTGTGGTTAACCTTGAGATCATGGGTTGTTAATTATTGATGATGTTGCTTTTGTGGAATTCTAAACAGTTTACCTTTTTTACCTTGAGGTTCAATCTGCTCATTTTGATCTTAGGGGCTAATGATTAATGGCTATTAGACAATATGCCTTAATAAGAAATTATACAATACATTTATTTTTTAAATTCATTTTTGTAGTAATAAGTATAGTGGAATGATAGTCATGTTTTGTTAACGCAGGGATTTTAGTCTTAACTACATCAGTGGAGCCATTTCTTAAGAAACTATATGTAATCAGGTGATGCGTGGACTTTTGTTTGGTGAACACTGGAGTAAATTGAACATGGTCTTGACACAATAACATTGGAAATTAGAAAGTACACATGTCCAAACCTTTTCGTTTGAGTTACTTGATTACATGTTAATTTAAATTTTAAAATTTCAAAGGTCATATTTATTATTATGTTTAAAAAGTTAATTTTTTCAACCCGTGTGTCACACGGGCATATAACCTAGTATATATATATATATATACACATACATATGTATGTATGTGTGTGTGAGAGATGGAGAGAGAGAGGGCCCACCTTTTCCCTCTTCCACGTCGGCCGTTCCAAGGGCGCCCCCCCCCCTCCCCCCTCCCCTTTCTACCACGCGCCTCAACAGTGTTCTGCGCCCCATAGCGAGGGGTCTATCAATAAAAAAAGATCAAGGCACCAGGAAATTCATTGCATGTAAAAAAAAATAAATTATATCAATTTAGGCATTTGCAAGAGCATTAGGAGAGGGACCTATGAATTACCAACTACTAACTACAAAGATTATGGCGAACTCTTGGTTGCTTCATTGAGCCATACTTGTACATACAACTACAATACTATGTCAGCAATGGAAAACTTAAGGCGAAAACTCGTTGAAAGCATCCAATGAAGCTAAACCGCAATAACTGATTTGGGTGTTTGTGTAAACGTTTTGGGCGCTTGTTCTTATAGCTCCCTCCATCCGCAAAATAACTCGTTCTGATAGATATTGGGGACTTTAACCAATCTCAATTCTTAACATCTCACGCTCGATCTCCACCCCAGGTCCTGGTATACCCAAACTCATAAAATTCGAAACCAATGAATCTAGGCAAGCCACCGAAACCAAACAGTCCACCAGAAACACCCAAAAAGAGTATGAAACCAACAATGGAATTAGCTATCAGGAACATATATCTGGAAACTTTAAATTTTTAGTTACTTTTCCGTGTCAAGTAAGAATTCATTCTAATAGCTTCATTAAGTGACAAATTAACCTTCACTTTAAATTTATATTATCATTAACTTCTTAAAAACTAGCAAGTTTAACTTGAACCTAACAAGTAATTACTCAACATAAACCAATAGTATTTGATATGTTAGATACAGTCCCATGCGGGTCCAAGCTTCAAACTAGACCAACAAAAGGAACCGATAACACAAAAATCAAAACCAAAAGCCCCATCACGGATCCAAGTCAACACAGAAAACAAAAAATGTTGAAAACATCAGTGTCGGGAAACAAGCTCTCGTCTATCAGTAATCAAGACCCCAAAATTACAAAAACAAAGTACCTCCAAACCAAATTGGAGCACTGTCTAGGTAAAAACAAAGTTACCTAAAACTCTTTCAAACATAATAACTATCAACCATTGTCTAGCAGCATTGACTTGATATGACCACCACCATGATCAGCTATTTTGATGGCGGATTAACCAGCAGTACCTTAAAGGGCGCGATTCTGGGTAGCATGTACCACGAATCAAATACTTAGTCGTCCAGATAATAATAAGATCCCGCAAGTTTCTGTTCCCTGTCCTTTGTTGAGTTAAGCTTGTTGATTCTTGGTCGGTAGTTAGTCGGGTCCCGCCTGAATGTAATGTTGAGGTGCTGTCCAACACATCAAAAACACAAGTTTCAACAAATCATTTAGTTTTCTGATCAATAGCGAGAGTGCGAGGCTTACCGACAAGAAAAGATTCATTCCGGTTAATAGAGACTGAGGTGAATTTGCGACACAATCAATAGACGGTGTCCCTTCATAAACAATCACCCGATCTGCTAAATAAGTTGCCATTATGAAATCATGTTCAACCACAAACGCAGTTTTTTTGGCATGTAGTATGAATCTCTTTATCACTTTGGATGCTACTATACGCTGCTCGGAATCAAGATATGCACTCGGTTCATCAATCAAGTATATATCAGCAGGCTATAATCAAAACAAAAAAACACAACAATATTCAGAAATCAAAACGATAGTTCTTAATAAACTCTGCAGTTAATGCGGTAAAAAATCAAGTATCGGTCAATGACATCGGTTATCGGGGTGAAACATTGGTAACTTTAATATCATGCAGAATTTATATATATACATGTATATAAAAACAAACATATATAATAATAACATTAAAAGTAATATCAAAAGTCAACTCAAAGGTGTCAATATTTGAAACATGATCTAATCATAAGCCATGAACTCTTCCTCCAAAATATCGGTCAATGTCGGTTACATATCGGTCAATATCACCGATAATCGGTACCGATATTCCGACAGATATTTGAATTGATACTTTGTTTGGGGACCGATAACCCTGCATAGTAAGTAAAGTTGTAAAACAGAGATATAATAACTACCTTGCCAAGACACAAGCATAATGCAACTCTTTGCAATTCTCCACCAGAAAGATTGACAACATCTTGATCCATTAGTTGCTCTATTTGAAGAGGCTTCATAACATCAGAAACAAACTGAGGGTGCATATATGAGTCACGAATCTTTGCATGTAGCAAATGTCTGACTGATTTATCAAACTTGGGACTGATTTTTTGTGGTTTGTAAGAGACATTAAACTCGGGTATCTCTATCTCAGAACCTTCCACAGTATCAGGCTTCACTAGCCCAGCCTATAAATAAGATGAATATGAATAAGGTACCAAAATAAATAGAATATCTATTTACATATGATTGGGTCCGGTTCGAGTTATGTTCCATATCTAACTGATCAAATACGTAAAATAAAACAAAACAAGCCAAACAGTTCAAATTCATCAGAGTATGTTATATGCATAGAGCCTCACACATGCTTGTTATTGGAAAAACTAAATTTCAAGTGAATTAGAATACCTTTTAAATCACATTAGACACTAAATATAAATTTAAAAAATTAGATCTTTGAACCAGCTCAAGAGAGCCAAACCCAACCCATTTTGACCGCTAAGCAAGCCCGCCACATTTAACACTATTGTTATTAGTTAGAGAAACAATGTCTCACCAGCATACGAATAAACGTCGTTTTCCCAGTTCCATTTTCACCAAGCATAACTATAATCTGAGAGTCGGTGAATTCACCTTCAACCACTTTAAGCTTAAAACCACCTTGCGTTCTAGACATAGTGGGATATCTATAAAGCGCATACGCTTCAATTTCTTCAGCACTCTCCTGCGGTGTCTCAGCCACCTATATCCCCATACAGATAAAAACAAAAATGGTCGGATCAAACACAATCATTGAAACCGCATGTAAAATCATAATGGTGGACTGGTGGTGATAAAAGAAATGTGAAAAATGCTACCTTAAACGTAAGAGATTCGTCACGGAAACGAAGGTTTTCAGTGGGCACAAACCCTTCTAAAAAGATATTAATTCCTTCTCTAACAGAAAAGGGTAGTGTCACAACACCATAAGCACCAGGCTTCCCATAAAGACAGCAAATGAAGTCTGATAGATAATCGAGCACACTTAAATCGTGTTCCACAACAATCACATAGCTGAAAATGACATAAAAATATATACTTAGTATTACATTCGTTTTAACATCATAAACATATATGATAAATTCTAACTAATAACCTACAAATGGGTCGATTCAGATTTTTATCTCAAACGAGTCAAATTAAAAACTTTAGTTAAAACTGAGTTTGTCATAACCAAAGTTTAATTTTAAACCATACAATACCCAGGTATAGGTTTTATTCAAAGCATTAGATTATTATTATACAATAGTGTTTTGGTAATGATATCCAGCATTATATGGGTGTACGTATGAAGCCAAAAAGATCGATCTGTACCCAAAAAACTGAACCAAGATAACTGAACCCAAACAAAAACAAGCGGTTAGGTTCTATGTTTCGTAAAAATCAAATTGTCAGTTGGTTTTCGGTTTTGCATGTAACAAAAACCAAGAAAACCGAACAAAATTATGAATTTTCGTTTATAATAAATAGTGTAACCCAATTATATTAGTATACCCAATGTATGATAATCACAGCCATTAATTAACAAAAAGATTTCGCCCCAAATTCATCATTTTGTGCCAATTTTTTTTGTCAGCGAAATATTTCAAGCCCAAATGGTAAAAAACTAAGAAACCAAACCGAATTTTTGGCTTCACTATTAGTTTCATAAGTGAACTTATAAAAATTTTAACAGAATAGTGTAACCGAATTATTGTGGCCTAAATGTATAATAATCAATAAACCATTAACTAACAAATAGATTTAGGACTCAAATTCATAATTTTCCACCAACTTTATGTCGGCCCAAGAATTTCAAGCCCAAAGTGTAAAACCAAAACCAAACCGAATGTATAGATTTATAAAATTTAATAACCTAACTCAAGCCATAAGAATTTCAAGCCACTAAGAAAATTGGGCCCAAAGTCATTATTTTTGGCGATTTTTTTTCGAGTCGGCATATCAGAAGCAATTGGTAAAACCAAGTACCCGAAATCGAACTGAAGTCTAACCGAAAAAACCAAAGCCAAATGGTTTTCCAAAACTTACAAAACCAAATTATCAGTTTTTAGTTAGATTAGCCCAAAACCGACTCAGGCACCTGCCGCATTATTGTATAAAAAACATTAAAATAGACAAAAAAAAAGAATGTGAATCAAGCTATCTATAGTTGAAATGACTCATTTCAACCGTAAGGCATTTTGGCCCGTTTTGACATTTACCCAAGTACCCAACCCGCCTGATCACCCATCATCTTGCAACAACCAATCATAAATTGCAAACATATAAATAGTATAATAACCTGTTAGGTCTAAGCAAAGATCTGATAACTTGTGCAGCTTTAAGCCTTTGTTTAACATCAAGATAACTTGAAGGCTCGTCAAACATATAAATCTCAGCATTTTGTATAGCAACAACCGCAATTGCGAACCTCTGAAGCTCACCACCAGATAAATCTCCAACATTTCGGTCAATAACCTGATTCAACTCAAGGTCAAAACAAAGCTCGGCTTTCACATCTCTCTCATCTTTCTGGTCAAGAACTTGTCCTACATTCCCTTGAACTGCTTTTGGAATATGGTCAACATACTGTGGTTTTATGATCGCCTAATTTAACAGAAAAAAATAACAATGAAACTAAAATTAGAACACCTGCTAAGATGATCTTTAAAAATACAAAAGTACCTTTAAATTGTCTTCGAGAATGCGTGTAAAGTAGTTTTGTAACTCGGATCCTCGGAAGTAAGTTAAAATTTCTTGCCAATCAGGAGGGTTCTGAAAAATATTGAAGCAGTGATTAATTCTGAACAAAAAGCTAACAAATATTATTAATACTAAAAGAAGGTAACAAAATTATTAATACTAGACGAAAGGTAACAAATTTACTATTAATAACAAACACTATTAATACTAAACAAAAGTAACAAAAATATTGAAGCCTAAATATGTTAAAAAATATTGAAGCGCTAATTAATACTAAACAAAGAGTTGAAATGGCACTAATTAGTACTAAGCAAGGGTAGCTAATTAGTGCTTCAACATTGATTAGTACAACAATAGAAAAAAAATTAAAGCACTAATTAGTAACACAAATAGTGAAGCACAAATTATGTACAAAAAATAGCGAAGCACTAACTATGAACAAAAATACAAAGGGTTCTGTAAAAAAAATATTGAAGCACTAACCAGTACTAAAGAAAGTAACAAATATTATTGTGCCAACAATTGAAAAAAAGTTAAAGATAAGGGATCAAAAAATTACATTAAAACGCCCCAAATTGGGTTTCAGTTTTCCCGCCAAAACTTTGAGAGCTGTAGATTTCCCAATTCCATTTGTTCCAACTAAACCGAGAACTTGCCCGGGCCTTGGAACAGGCAACCTGCAATTAAATGTTTTGGAAGTCAAGTTGACCAAAAAACAGTTTTAGAGCAAAAAATATAACTGTATTGAAAAGAGCAACGCAGAGTAGTTTGCTAACCTGTGTAACTTGAATGTATTGGCCCCATAACGATGAGTTGTATCTTTATCCAAATCTTTAGGTAAATTAATGATCTCAATTGCATCAAAAGGGCATTTCTACAACACAAAACAAAAAGAAACTTGTTGAAGCGATATTTACTGCTGGTAGTTGATAAGAAGTAAAATCACATGGTATACAAACCTTAACACATATACCACATCCTATGCAAAGCTCCTCAGAGATATAAGCCATCTTGGATTGAGAAGTGACCTCAATACATAGCTTACCTGCAAAACAAATGAGAAAAATGAATACATCACAAAATAAAGTCTTTGCATGACATATTCTACTTGGTAATCTTTCAAAATTTAACATACTTATAACAGGAACACACTTAAAACATAAAAAGAAACTTAAAACAGTATATGCAGAAAAGAAGAACAACATAACAAATGAAAACAACACTAAATACAGACACAGATGACTAAACAAAATCAAGCACATGAACAATTCATGCAACTAACTTAACAGCAAGACCTTGTAACAGCATCAAAAAATGATTTTCGTCTTTAAATTGTAATAATTACAACAAAACACATCGCAGTTAGTTGATGATAGTTCTTTGACTCTAAACCAAGTTTGAGAAAACCAAAAGAACATCTTGCACACCTAATTTGATGAATTCTTGTGTTTCCTCTATCAAATACTTTAAAAACTTTTGCTTATGTTGTAACACACAAATGCTAAATATTGTTAAAATCAGCCTAACACATCCTTTAAATGTTATTGCTGTGAGTTCAACATTCATCTCAACCCTCTTAATTCAAGCAATATGGTCTAAGAAAAGTTAAGATTCATCTACATTATATGAAACCGTTATGTGTTCTAAAGGTGGTAGTTGAATACCTTGTTCAATATCCCCAAAAGGATAAAGTTAAGTCTAGTTAATTTGTAATTTTATCCAAGGGAACGCTTTAACTAAGTGGTTTGTAAACTTATACAATATCACATGTTCTAAAAAGTTGATTATTCAACTGATTATAATAAGTACATAAAATTTGCACTTTCGCGATGTCTCAATATTTAACAAAACGTAAATGAAAAATGAGACATTTAACACCCCAATTTAATGAGGCTGGTTATAAATCAAGATATAAAGTAAATTATATCATCAAGCTATGCAGTTAATGCGGAAAAATATCGTATATCGCTCCTTGACCGATATTTGTAATATATCAGTTATCGTGGTGGGATATCGGTAATTTTAGTATCATGCATAATTTATAAATATAGCAATTTCACACTTAACAATTCAGTATACTCTCCTCCTACTATTAACAAATAAACCTTTTGTAACTTGCAAAACACTAACAATTGTAGCAAGTACGAACTGATTACAACTAAAAACACCAACAATAAACAGTAAAAAATGAGAATTAAGACTTAAAAAACTAATATCGGTCAATAGCACCGATGCTAGAGGTCCGATAACCTCAACTGCACAAATACTTCAAAAAGATAATTGCTAATAAGAATGCATGAGCAATGTTACAGATCATATTCACAAAAACAAAGACGAGATAAGAGATTACAGAATTCAATATATGCATATAACAGATTATAAATTCCATAACTGAGCATAGAGCATGTAACCGCCCTAACTACTTTGGTGTTTTGAGTTTATTTTACTTGGATTAAAGTCATGGTAATACAAGCAGATCAAATGATAACAAAAAGCAAATCAGTGAATGAATTAATTTACCGGTTTTGACAACAGGACAGCTTTTCTTGCACTCCTGGCGGCACTTCTTGGGCTTGCATCGGTCTTCTTTCAGGATGGCGATACGCGTCAATCGATCCGCCATTGATGGATGGAAACAGAAGAACGGAACCCTAGCTAGCAGACGAAGACAAAAAATAAAGGAGAGCTAGGGTTATTGTTGTTTGGGAATTTGCACGATGATCCCTCAATCACACCTTAAATAACAGTTTTGACGACCAACAGTTTTGTTCAAATTTGTTATTTTAGTCTAAAAATTTAAAACTTGCTACTTTCGTTCCTAAAATTTCATTTTTATTGTCATTGCATTTTTTGTCAATCTCGTTAGCATATTTGACTGAAATAGCAGATTTTAACAAATTATACGTACGAAATTTGCAACGAAAATGAAACTTCAAGGACAGAAATAACAAACTATAAATTTTTAGACTAAAATTGTAAGTTTAAACAAACCACATGGACGAAAACTGCAGTTTTCTGTTTATAGTTTTGAATTTGTTAGCTTTATCTTTCTTCCTCTTTGATATAATAATAATAATAATAACAACAATAATAGGATTTTGAGCAACCTAATATTTTATACTTTATCAAAATGCTCTAAATTGTTACATTATATTCTAAACCTCTATTGTTACACATGACATTCTATAATTCTTTTAATCATTTATTTTCATAAATGAATTGAACGTGGGATCCGATTAGAGCTAAATGGATCATAAAAAATTATTTCAAACCTAAACACTAGAATTGATCCTTTTTAATCATTTTTTCTCTTCATTCACAAGTATCATCCAGTACACTCTGACAAGTCCTAAATTTCACAATCCTCATCCGCCACATATCGTTTGGTTTTGCAATCGTCAAGACACTAGGTAGCAACTCAATCCCTCAAGGGCAAGTTGCCGATTTCATCGATCTTTTATAGCCTTCAACATTACATGTATCACGGTATTTAGATGTTTAATCATATTCAAGATTTCAAAAAGTAACCCTTGTAACATCTCGGATTTTCCGAACCCATATTTGTGTACGTTTAACCCGACCCGAAACATTTTTGGATCTTTATTATTACTGAAAATCAAATATTTATGAGTTTTAAGTTCTCTTATGTTCACTTTAGACCCTTCATGTTTTATATATCCTTTATTTCTTATTTATATCATAACAAGTTCATACAATGACCAAAAACCAAATTACAAGGACCAAACATGACAAAATGTGAAACACCGCCTCATACTCGCCGGGAGCGCTACGCGATGGCAAGCCCCGGGTTGGCCGCGTGGTGTGGTGGCTCCACTGTGTAGATTCTTAGTCCGATTTCGTTTCCTATCTCGTTTTTGGTATAAAAATCGTGTATTTTAAGCATTATTGAGTGAATTAAGGTCCAAAAAAAGGTATTACAACTAAAATACAAGTCCGTACTCTTAGCTTAACAATCAAGAACGAAATCTACAGCTTATTTCATTGATTTAGTCATTAAATACATATTCGGTTTCCTAAACGAGTAACTTAACCATAATTAGTTCGTTTTAGTGTTTTCTATATAAACAATCCTTATTTCTTCTGCCACAAATTTCCCTAAACCCTAAATTTACACGCTCAACCGTCACTTAACTCTGACCTTCATCAAACTTCTCGGTTTTTGCTTATTTGTTGAAAATACAAGTTCGTTCGCTTGACTTTGCTTGCTTTAGGATCTTTGACTCTTCGTTTCTCTTGATCCTTTCACTTTCCAGGTAAGTTGTAAACTGTAAAATTGTTCATATATATTCCCTTGTCAATAACCATCAATCAATTTCGGTGGTTGAAGGGTGTTGACTGGTCAAATCGTTTAAAACTCATTAAAGGGAAAATTAGTCAACAAGTTTGACTTTCTGTTTTCTCAAACTTCTGGTCGGATTCAACATTCAGTCCAGAAGACTTTTATTCTCGTAACGAAATTTTAAGGCTACTGACCAAAACCCTAATTCCGACTCGCTGTCTGGATTCTGGTCAGTACCAGCTCGCTTAAATCTTAAATATAACATAACTTGAGTTCTAGACGTCCGTTTGGATTGATTCCAACGGCATTAAGTTGTTTTTTACTCATACTATCATATCTCCAAATTTCAGGTTCTGATTGTTATCTTGTTTGACGCGTTAGTGAACGACTCGTTTAATTCTTAGTTCGTTTATCTCATTTATTAATCACTTGCCTTTAGCCTAAGGTGAGTTTTATCATTCCTCTATTTTACTAAGTTTTCTAAACGTTTTGGGGATATATGCGTATATCATATTATATATATATATATATATATATATATATATATATATTTATATATATATATCAAAAATAGCAAACGTGTAATTGTGTGTGATTAATCAAATATACATGTTATGGCTTACTTGTTTATGTGCGTATTCGTGTTCGGAGAGGTCCCGCATATCCCCTTGTATAGGGTTCTCATTATTATTGACCAACGCCCGATTCGCTTGGCAACGGTCTTATTATTTGCTCATGGTTGATTTACCGGCGCCCGATTCGCTTGGCAATGGTTTAATCGACATCTTATTTGCTCATGGTTTGATTTCATTACCGCATTTATTATGTTTTGCTTATTTATCTTATTTATTATATTAACATTATTTTATTGCAAAACTGGTGGTAAACTCACTTAACATGTGTTGTTGGCAAACTCTGTTTTGTACGCATATGCATGTTGTTATTGAATTGAAGTTGAAGCATGGACACTTAGAAAGAACTTAGGATTTTAATAAAGACAAACATGAATTTAAATTGTTATATATATTTATTTGAATTGTTTCGTTATATTTGGATATTGTGCGTCCATTTGAAATAAAATTATTAAATAGATATTATCGCATTTATATTATGATAGTATCTTCGAGCTGTGAGCAATCGGATCATGCCCTGACATTTCCGCCTTAGGTTGGGGTGTGACAACCCTAATTTGATTTACAAGTTTTGTTACATTGCTTCAACAAAATCAATCATCTTTTTCAACAGTAAATGTATGAATTCCAAAATTCTTTCATTTTCTTCAACGTTTACAATAATCATTATTTTGATTTACCCTGTGGAAAATTAGAAGGGGTTGAATAGTTTTTCTTATTTTTAATCTAATTTTAACAAGTTAATGACTTTGTTAAACACTTTTTACAACTTAAAATAATAAACACAAATAAGTAAAGAATTAAGGGTTAGACATAATTGGATTTACAGATGTTCAAGTGAATGTTAACTAATTCACTTTACGTCCTCTCCCCGATCCACGATCGAGAGTTTTCTCCACTAATCGTCTCCTTAAATGGTAGGGATCACCTATACAAAAGTCTCACTCTTCAAAGAAAGTGATCACCTTCTTCCCCAAACAAACTAGTACTTAGCTTTACACTTTCTTCAAATCTCACTATATCAAGATAGTGAATCTTCACATAACAACTAATTAACTCTATATCAAGATAGTTCCTAGCCCAATACAAATCAACGCTATATCAAGATATCGTGTTCCCCTCTAAAATCACCACCTAATTAGAGGTGCACAAATCGGTTTAAAACTCAAAACCGGTTTGGGTTAAAACCAGTTCGGTTTGGTCTACAAAAGTCAAAATCGGTTTATGATCGGTTTTGGTTCGGGTTGAAACCGGTTTCTTACAATGTTACGATCGGTTTCGGTTCGGGTTTTGATCGGTTTTGGTTCGGGTTTTGACCGGTTTTTGCCCGATTTTGGCCTGTTTCGGTTCGGTTAACCGATTTGGAACCAGTTTTGGTGGAAAAAATTACAAACCAGTTCCGAACCTATGGTTTCAATCGGTTCAAAACCAGTTTATACATAATCGGTTTCAAACCGGTTCGGTTTCGGTTAAGTTAATCGGTTTATTTGCCCACCTCTACACTTAATGATGATTCCTCACTTTCAAAACACTAGAATAATCTCTAGTGTTGACCGCTCAAATTGCAAGTAAGATGGTTCGATGATAGCTTAGAAAAGCTCTTTGTTTTACTCAACACTTTTAGTCTTCTCTATATATGATTGAAGCTTGATTAGACTTAAATAATAGAAGTGAGAATCCATGGTGATTCAATACGATTTGATCTAGTCTTGTGATATGATCATGTGATTAAACGATTAGGTATCATTGTGTGTTAGTGTGTGTGTGTGTGTGTGTGTGTGTGTGTGTGTTGAGAGTGAAATTGGGCAGCATAACAAGAGAGGATTCAATAAAATAGGAGCTGTTACTTAACGAATAGATTACAGGGGTATTTATAGGAAGGGTGACTCATTCGCTATACATGCATAGCGAATGAGCACCACATTCGCTACGCCATTCACTAAACATCCCTTAGTGAATGGACCTTATACACTAACTCTCATTCGTTAACATTTCTAACGAATGAGGACCAAAAACTGTGTTCATTCTCTATACAGACCATAGCGAATGACACTTTACATTACTTACAAAAGAACCCTATACATCAGATCTATTACCAATACGATTTAACAAAGAATGAGACGACTTCTGATGTATCAACAAGCTCTTCATCGTCTTGAGCTTTGTCTTCTTCTTCTGGTCTTCCAATCGGCATAGCTATGAATTCCAAATGCATGACAAACGCGAACAACACTTTGGGATTGCATAGCCAGCTCATTGTCTTTGTTGTGCGCCCATCTGATCTGATTATTAAATAATGCATCGTTATCAGATTCAAACAGGTTGACCAGCCACATTGGATCCAATATCTGAATAAATTCAATCTTAGCACCTGAACCCAAAACAATAACGGCTTCACCTGGACGATCATCATAATACCACCTATTTGAAGCTCTTATAAATGCTTTGAGGTAAAGTCTTTAAAGGAAATTTCTTTAGCGTGTGAGGTGGCTTTACCTTCAATACCAGTTTTCTCCACCTAGTACGTACATCTATCTCATCAGCATACTTTCTTGTCGGCACCTAGGGCTTGAAAACCTTGAAACCATGATTGACTTCGTGGATAAAATGACGATAGAACCAATCAATCGGTTGATTGTTTCCATGATTCATGAAAGGTCTATACGCCAACGTATGAACATCCCAGTGCGACATCGAGAGAATACCAGTAAAGTGTGTAAAATACTGAATCCCGTTCGCCCATTCATAATGCATACCTTCACCTCGGGCTCGTACATCCTCGATACTATATCACCCTTTACCGTCTTCACAGCTACAAACTTTTTTATTTGGTATGCAGACATTCTGGCCTTGGATTGTAAGTAGTCTTATTTCGGAGCGCACCGTAATGTCTCGATCCACTTATTCATCTTCTTTGTGTTATATTGGAACATACCATCTGAAGCTTGTCTTATCTTTGTAGTCTCTGGTTCTTTACCATTTTCTTTCTCTTTCTCCTTCCTTAAACGCTACTCTACCTTTCATAATGTTCAGTCGTGAAAAATGGAATCCCTTCATCAGTGTTAAACCGTGTATGTGATGTGATCTAAAGTGTACATACTATTATATAAAGATTCCCTACACTTTGAGTAGTTTTTTAGCTACTTATTCTTTAATATAAACTCCTAAGTGATTCGAATTTGTATTTAAAGAGTTCCAAAAGATAACAAACTAAAATGAGTATATTGTTTCAACTAATAAAGCCTATTTAAAAACATATATAAGAATTAAGTTAGTATTAGTCGTTAGCATAAATTGTAAGACTAATAATATATTAATATATGTGACTATCTTAATTATGGTCATGATTTATTAATACAATTTGTGTCATAGGAATTGGAGAACATCGGTCTGCACAAAAGGGAAGTACTAAATTTAAATGGGCTGATCTTGATTGTTTAATGAATGGTAGCAAGGCCCGAGAAGTTACACATAAAAAGGAAGTCGGTTACCATGAGAGAGATATATATTATTATCGTTACTTTAGGAGGAGGCCACGACAATCAGATAGAGAAGTCATTTGACAGAATTGTTAACAGGGAGGCAGGCGCAAAGAGAGAAGGAGAGGAGACAGAGCCATTGGTTTGAGCAGAGAGCGTTTGGGTTCAATAACTACTCATCCAAACTTCATTATTATTCGGTTTGATTTTATTGTTTTCTTTATGAATTTAGTTTTTGAACCTTATTTATTTGGGTTGTTCTTGAGTATGGTTGTTGGCTAAACCCTTAAACCACCTAGGTTTATGATGAACTTTTGTTGATATTGGATTTTAGTTTTGACTTTGCTTTTGTTATGGTTTATGATTAAGCAAGTGGTTTCTTGTTATTTATTCGATGCATTATGTGCTTAGGATTGTTTGACGGGTTTTATTGTTCCACGGTTTCCTTGGTGATTGTCTGTCATATGATAGGATTCTGTTAGGTCATATACTGTGTTTTTGACTAGTTTATGGACGATTTGCAATAAAGCCATAGGAACAATATTAATAAATTAAATAGACCTAAGTGTGCTGCTAATCTAAATAGCTAAGAGATGATAGACTATATGATAAGCCTTGGTTGTTTAAGATTCCTAGATTTAGTTCTTCGTAAGGAGTCTATCTAGGTTTGAATTTTCAGCTTTGTTTATCTAGTTGAGTGAATACTTTAAACCACCTGTGATTTCCGCGCTGTTAGATAGGATTTCTTATAGAGGTAGTTATCATTAAATAAATTAGCAACCGTAAGCGAGTCTAATTAAACTGTGTGTTTTTAAGAACTTAATAGAAATCCATAGGTGTCTTCTTGAGAATGGTCAGGGGTCCTGTTCGGGTTTTCTTTAAGTGAATAATTTAAGATCCCAGTTCCATAACTTAGCGTTTTCCTACTATCTGATAGTTGACGCATTAGGGATTCTAGTCTAGGTGGTTACCTGTCATCATCTGAATTAAGTCTAGGTTTAAGTCATCTTTAAGTCTTAGTGATTAATTTAATATTAGTTTGTAGTAAACCCCCCAATAATATAAATAAATAGTCGTGTATGTAGTTGAGTCGAGTCTAATTTAGCTAGTTTACGTAATTAAAAGAGTCTCGTGGGTTCGATATCCGGACTTACTTAGCTGTACAAGAGTCGACCGATTCACTTGCCGGTTAGTAGTTTAGTTAAGTTTAATAGTTTAGAATTTATTACTTAGTGTCTAGATTAGCATGTTTTTATATAAGTATTCATATCAGGGTAATCCTCAGCCGTCACATCCTCCATCTCCATATCATCATAACAAGTATTCCCGAATGGAACATTCGGATCAATTTGCACATCATCAGCATCCTCCACTACCACATCCACTCGAGTCACCAATTCATCCACATCTTTTTTATTGAAGTTCAGCAGCATGGCGATTTGTTCTTTAGTCAAGTTATGGTCAACAAACTTTCCCTCCTTAATCTCATCAGCATTGACCATGCTCATCACAACCCCTTTCATGTCAACGAATAATATCACCTATTGTCTTAATTAAGTCATTATCAAAACATTGAGGTTGATTAAAGTTTACACAATTATTTTTCCAAGAAACCCATTTAACATGTTTTGTGCTATTTATTTGATATATTGCTAGATTGTTGTTTACTAAATATTAAAGGTTTCAAATTTTGACATAATATGATTTTCCACTTATTTTTTTCCTACACTTTTTTTGTGTGTGTTCATGATGAAAATTTCAGAGAATGAATTAGCTGTTTGTTTAAATTCCAACAACATTTATTGAAAATATCTGATGTAGCAATGTTTTATCTTTTAACATAAGGGCCGTTTTGGTTTGACTATATTGTTTGTCTTATATAAAGTAATTTGATCATGTTCATTGTTTCTCAATGTTTTAAATGATTTTTTTATTACTTATTTAATTTATGGGTTGTTAACAAATGGAAATTTTCATAACTACAATACGGTTTTATGGTTTTATGAGTTGATCTTAACCCATTCGCTTGCTATTCACTGCTTTTCGTTGAATCATTCCATTATTCATTTGCTTATAATCCTTATATTCATTTGCTAAATCATTCGCTTGTTTTATAAGTTAATCAGATTGTCAATTCTAGTCCCTACAGTTCTTTTCTTGACAGATTAAACCCAAAATTCGACAAAAATGTCTGATTATTATACTCTCGTGTCTCAAAATGCAGTGGTGCGGACCATGTTGAACTATGACTCTGAGATCGGTTCTCATGCAAAAACTCCAACGCTAACCAACCTTGATGGTTTTCAAAGATGGAGTACGAGTTTGAATCTCATTTGGGAGTCATAGATCCGATTGTCTTCTCATGTTAGAAACTCCTTATTTGAGATAGGTTATTGATGCTTCGAGTGTTGGTTGTGTGATAAAGGCCGTCGATCAAATGAGTGCTGATGAAAAGAGAAAACATGATTTGGAAGTCAAAACCTATTATACTCTTATCATCGCATTACCAGCGAATATTCTACACCAGTTTGGTGATCTCAAAATTTCAGATCACTTATACTAAGCTTTAAGAGCCAGAAGTTTGGGAAATATGAAAGAAAGTAACAATGCCCTCCTGTGAGTATTTGGAATGACTGGAGAAACTTGAGAATTTGAAGCTTAGGTGGATTGAACCTGTTAAACAATGTGGTTCGCCAGAAGCTGCGGAACTGGAGGTTGGAAAGACTGAACTTGATAGGCTTGAGCAGATTGCACCGGCGGGGCAAGGGTTTGAACTTGATACGTGAGTCAAGGACACACATTATAGTAATGGTCGGGATCACCACAGCCGAAGCACGATCAAGTGGTGGGGTAATTTGCTACCCTTATCTTATTCTCTTATTAGTATTCATCACGATTCATTATAGCGTCTGTTTCAAGAAATCCATTTTCTTTCAATCTCCAAAACTCTACTTTTATAAGCAAAAGATGTTTTGGAAATCACACGGTTTTACTAATCCAACTCGAACTGTCACACCCCAACTTAGTGTCAGGACCGTGAATCGGGTGAAACCTTAAAAGGGTTGACAAGAATACACCGACTCGATTACCCAAAGGCCTGTTGAATATCCAGGCGGAATCAGGATATCCAACGAGTGGGAATGAAGGAGTGAAAATAGCAAACACAAAACAATGATAGATAATTAATAAAAGCTCATTCAAAGACAAAGATTCACTGTATTAAATGATTCATTAATGAAACAGTGAAAGGAATGTCTAGGGTTTCGTGTATGACGGTGGCGGCTATACGAGAAAACTAATAGAATATTCTTTTGGAATGTTTCTCGTATTCTGTGTGTGCCAACCTGTAAATCCGTGTCCTAAATGGAATCCTAGGACCCTATTTATAGACCATGACATTCCTTCCAGAAGTTCCTAATCATTACATAATGAAATACAAAATAATACAAGTGTCGAGTCCTCGAGTAAGGTAACAATCCTGCTCGAGCAAACTCACTATGCTAGGTATGCTCGACGAGTGTCCTCGAGCATACTTTACTTAGAATATCTTCAAAGAAGATATTCCCTTCCAGCAGACTTCATCCCTCTTGACTGGTCCAAGTTTTGCTCGAACTAGTCCATCGAGCAAGCTCATTCTTCTTGATGTCTTCAGTTTTACTTATTCAGCAATCTTTAGCATGCTCGGATGTAAATCTTGCTCGGGAACTTAACTGTGCTCGAAGTCCTTGCTTTGATCACGTGACATCTTCTTATTGCATCCATGCTTGTCCCCATGTGCTCGATCATCCTGTGCTCGTAACACTTGGTTAAAACTTGTATGATCAAGCTGTTTGCTCGATTGGCAATCCATGCTCGATAGAAGAATACTCTTGCTCGTTGAAGTGTAGCTTGCTCGAAGCCTTAACACTTAGAAGAATCAACCATTTAAGGTTCTGAAGACCTTTCTCGAAGTAGTAAAACCATTCTCGATCATCTAGGCTTGCTCGAAGTCCATACTTAGCCGTTTTCTGAGGAGGTTGAGAAGATTCCAATCTTCCTTATCATAAATCCGACCCAACAATCTCCCCCTAGAATGGAACAAGCTCAGATGCACCAAAACATACCTGCATAGAGTTACACATGTATCAGACATTAAAGATATATCATTTAAGAATGTCATTTCATTACATATGTAGGAATTCTGCCTCTTGGGCATTACACCTTAAAGTTTTTTTTTACATCAAGTACAGATTAAAAATACAAAGATAAACAGAAAGAAATAATCATCGTTCATCCTCTTTTCTGCTATCTTCTCCTCCTGCTCCTTGTATCAGCTCCTTCTTTCATTCTCTTAACAAAGGCAGCCTTCTGTTTAATCATGTTAAGCTCTACGGCATCGGAGGAGTCATATGGAAATTTTGCCTAAATCAGGTTTTGAAGGTCCTGTGGATGCATAAATTTGAGATCTTCATCATGTCTTATCACTGCAATGGGCATGCCAGACTCATTTATCAATGTAATTGAATCATTGTGCTGATTGTACGTTATGTAAGTGATTCTCCCAAATTGCTGCACCGTTGAGTTTGGTTCCTGCATCACTTCTCTTATGGCTAAGCACTCTTTTAATGTTTTTCTTTTACCATGCGAGCTACTGACTTGAGACTGTCTTTTCTTCATCTCAAAGAGGGAGAGTTCAGAGATATGTACTTCATTGATCCTTTTGTTTCTTTTCTCCCTCTCTGTTTGGCTTCTTATCTCTCTCTTCTTCTGTTGCAGGAATGGAAACCCCCTTTCTGCTTGTTCTTTTATAAATCTTGAGAGATCATTTCTTTGTTGACCAGATGGCTGATTTCTGATTTGATTGTCATATAGTGTTAGTTCTGCCATCTTTGTCAACTGTTCTTTTGTAAACTTTCTTAAGTCATCTCTGAATATAATGAGATGCTCTTCTTTATCTTCAGTAATTACTCTCAAGGTCTTTGACCTTTTATCAAAGAAGAGATGTGTGGGCAGATTCAAATTTCTTGGTTGCTCGTGCCTCACACTCTCAGATCTTAACGGTGCACGGCTGGTGCTTCCTTGTTGAGTTTTCTTTGCTTTATCCAGCCCTTCCTCTTCATACCATCTTTTGATTGTCTCATCAGTTTGAACGACTAGCCTTCACATTTTTACTCCCTTTTTATGCAGAGCACCCATCATTTCTGCTCTTACTTCTTCTTCGGCTCTCTTCTTCGCTTCCTGCAGTTTTCTTTGTGTTTCAAGATACAGTTTCTGCTCTCTGTTGTATATTTCCATTAATTGTTCGTGAGGCATGTTTAGGAACTGTTCTTCTGTCATTCCTTTCTCTATAACAAACTTCTTTAACATTTCTACCCTCTTAGGGTCTTCAAATCATCTTTTCAATTCTTCTTCTTTTCTTTTTGCATCATCTCTTTCCCTTTGCAGTCTCATCTTCAACTCCTGTTCTCTCTCATAATTTTCTCGACTCTTTTGATCTTTGTGAGAGGCCTGAATTTTTTTTTTCAGTTCTTCAGGAGAGAGATTTATCAAGAAGTTATAGCTATAGCCGTATAGTTGAAGAAACTTGATATCATTGTGTTTAGCTTTTAATGCTTCATAGTTTGCTTCATCAGTTACTTTCTTTTCAGTTCTCTTTTTACTACTGTCAGACTCTTTTAATACCTTTTCACTCTCTACCTTCTTCTTTGATACCTTCTTCACATAGTCTGAGATGTCATCTACAAGAGCATTCATGTATAGTCTATCAATTGTGTCAAAAGATTGTAAGTTAAGGAATTCAGACTTGTGACCGGCTTTAATCAAAGTTTCTCTTTTAGACTTCCTTATCTTCCACCCTTCAGCTTCTTTTGCCATTTGTTCTTTTGATAGTCTTTGAAGGTGCCTTAAGTCATATCCCAAACTGATCAGATAATCTTTGTCTTCATTCTCCATTTCAACCTCCTTTGACTCTTCATCATCTTCATTCTCAACTTCTAAATCAACTGTTTCTTCAAGATTATGGAGAGCCTCAATCATTAGTTCTTCATTTCTTTCAGATTGAGCCCTCCTTCTTTCTTCCAGTTTTTCCAATGTTATTTTGTACATCATTTTCTTTACGGATTTTTGTCTTTTAGATTTGGGTGTCTCAGTTTCTGCGGTATGCTTTCACTTCAAAGATGATTGAGTTGGAGTGGATGTGTCGGGTTGTGTCACTTCAGCTTCTGGCTCTTCAAGTATGATTTCCTCATCAACTGACTTAGAGGTCTTTGATTCTTCAACAATAATTTCTTCTATGACTGGTTCACTTACAACAGCAGGCTCTTCAACATTTTGTTCTCTTTCTTTGCTCATGTTAATGAAGTCTTTTTGTGCCTTTCTTGCTGCTGATACTATTTCTGGATGATGCCTTTCTGGGTTATTTAGAATGTGTACAAGATCTTTCATTATGACCAATTTTACCATTATACTTGCTGAGACTTCAATGGTTTCATCTTCTTCACAAATGACCGGTTCCAATCCAAGTTCTTGTTCCTTTTCAGGATTGTCAGGTTCACTTTCAGATTATTCTGGTTCATTTATTATTGGCTCTTCAATCTCAGTGATAACTGGCTCTTCAGTCTGTGTAGGTTCTTGTTCATTTTCATTCAGATTTGTTTTGAGAGCTTCAATTGTAGCCTTAAAGGGATCATCTGCCTCTTTCAACATCCTCTCATCCTCCACTTCCTTCTCTCTCATGTTTATTAGTGCTTCAAGCACTTCCTGAGGGATTTCCTCCTCCTCCTCTTCTCTCTCCAAAGCCTCCAAATATTCATTCATTAAATTTATGGTTGTCTTTACAGATTCAGCTTCTGCAACATCTGGATCAACTACATTTTCTTTGTGTAAAATATCATCAGATTGAACTTTATGTTGGGGCAGGGGATGCAGATCATCATCAGTAAGTGCAACCCCCTTTCTCTTTTCTTTTCTTTTCAAAATTTCTTCTTCAGTTTCTTCTTTTTCTTTATTCTCCCCCTCATCATCCGAATCTCCATCATCATATGCTTGATTTAGTATGTTTAAGGCATTTAATGGTCCCACTTTCACAACTTCCTCATCAGAACTCTCATATATCTCTCCAATCACCTTTAAGCTCTCTACACCTTCAGGTTTCTCCCCCTGTTTTGGTGCATCTGAGGTCTTCTCAATCTCAGATTTCCCCTCTAGGGTTCGAATTTTCAATAGAGCTTTAGTCAGTGCAGCCTCCAATGCCAAGTTCCTTGTAGTCAATATGGCATTTTGTTCTTTCAACTTTATATTTTCAAACTCAAGCCTGGCATTCTCACAAACAATATCATATAGGTTAGGGCTTGATGGTGGAGTTTCTTGATTTGGCTTTGAGGCGGGTTCAGAGAGTGGTTCAGTATCAGCAGTTTCTGGAGATGGAACTTTATATTGTTTAGAAGTTGGGATCGATTGAGTTGGTGGGGAAGATGGTGGTGTTTGAATGTGTGTGTCTTGTAGGGAGATGTAGGTGGTGTAGGAACAGGAATGTTATCAGTAGGTTCAGTATCAGATAGGGCAGGTTCAGTTGGGGCTAGTGAGGAGGTAATATCGTCATTCACATCATCTATCTCAATAGAATCTGTGTCATCATGGTAAACTGTAGGTGGTGGTGAGTCTGGTGGAGTTATTTTGTCGACTGTGTCCGCAACATTTGTTACAACATGGGCTACAAAAACATCATCATCCATTGGCTCTGCAGCCTGGTTGACTACACCCTCACCCTGTTCATCTGTCTCCTCATGCCCTACTACCTCTGCATTATCTGCCTCATGTGCAACTTGTTAAATCAAAGGTACATTTCCCTTAACTACCTCTTGTGCATCATCATCATTATCAACCATCATGCCATGTCCACCCTCTGGACCATTGTCCCCATCATCATTTTGATCATCATCATCTGCATCATCATCTTCTTCATCATCACTATTCCCTGGGATTCTAGGCACATTAATAGCACCTAGAGCTGGTACGAGCAACCATGGGAGGATATCCCAGTCATCATTGTCAACAAATTTGCTCTGAGCATCTTTCATTCATTTACATATGTTGGGGTCCTACAGTTTCAAAACCACTCCCATTCTTTGAAGATTAGGCAATTCTCTGTTTATCAAGATCTGTAGAAATCTGGGATACATAAGAAATCGTCGATTGATTTGCTTCTCTACATTTGATGCCAACCCTTGAAAGATAAGTCTGGAAATGTTGAAGGGTTGCTGATAGAGTATGGCTACTGTGAGAGTCCCAAGCTCTCTACTCAATAAAGTCCAAGTCCCTCTCATAGGAGATAAGGACTGGATCACATGATGAATCAGGAACCTGTAGATCAATGGAAAACTCTCTTTCTGAAATTGTCCCTCCTTTACTTCTCCTTGGTATCCCATAGTTTCTTGAAAGACTCTTAACAACCTTGGGACCGAGTAAGATGGCTGAGCATTAAACTTGTCGTTCAGTTCCCAAGCAGCTCGTATAGATGCTTCTGTTATCTCATTATCATTATTTAGGACCGATGCCTCAATCCTTTCCCCGTTAATATCATTCACATATGTAGCCGAGCCCCAAAAATCTGCAACACGATTTCTGTAAATTGTGGGGCTTTCAGTAAGGGCTACTCGCAAGTTAGAGTCCCTCAAAAAGTTTATCATTGGCTCCAGTTCTCGGTTGTCCTCATCTATCTCCAACTGAGCGCACATATTATGCCTCTTTTCGAATTTGAACGCCATCTGTTATTGCAAAAACAAGAGAATATGTCAGTACCCAAAATTGCAGAACTAATAATCGAAGATGAGTAGATGATTTTAGTGTCTCCAATGACCTGTTCCGTAGTAATATGCGTACCTGCAAAAACAAGTAAACAGTTAGTCCGTATATCAATTGAAAACCCTAATTTCGAAATCAGTGCGACTATAATTGAATAACGATGTCTTACCGAAGCCGAAACAGAGCTAATGGCTATAATCGAAGTAAAATCAAGTAAGTATTAGAGCAATCGAGCAAGAGGAACATAGCACGAGCAAGAGGGTTTTTGTGGTTAGGTTTAAAAGAGGAAGAAATATATGAAAAAGTTTCTAAGTCCCCCTTTTATACCTAACGTTTGGGTGGTACAGTACCTTGGTTTGTCGTCTAGTGCACGATAGTTGTCATTTAATTCAAATTTAATGTACCTCCCTTGCTCGAGCATACAGCCAAGGTAACAGCTGGCTCCCTTTGTACATGAGTACATAGTGCCACCTTTTCTCGATGTACTTGGAATATTCTGTCTTTGATCACTAGTGTACTCGAGACAGATTGCTCGACTAGACTTGTGCTCAATGCCTTAGCCAAATTCCTAATGATCATCATAGTACCTGCTTGAGTATTAAGTCATACTCGAGGTGTAGTATGCTCGACTATACTTATCAAAATACAAATTTCTGAGACACACCAGTAATCGAACCTTACTCGACTATGCATCATGCTCGAGATACTTAGAAATATATCATGACAATGTCCTATGCTCGAGATGCATTCTTAAGTGCTAGAGCCTTTGCTCGACTAACTTAGATTGCAAAAGCTCAATGTGCTCGATGTACCCTTATGCTCGAAAGCCTTAGCATATTAAATCATTCCTTATGCCTGTACTCGAACTCACAACTTAAGTGTCTTAGTCCACAAATTTGCTCTAACTACTTAACAAAATGATCCAGTTGCTTAAGCTCGAACTCTCATGCCGACACACCTAGCGCACTTCTATGCTCGAATCCCTTGCACTCGAATACTTATTAGACAAACAAGAATGCAATCATGCTTGAAACACATACATTACTATTCACTTCATTTCGGGTGCTCGAAAGTAAGATGCATGCTCGAAACACTTAATAGTTCATACAAGTCACATAAGTTGCTTGACACAATGATATCATGCTCAGTAAGCAAAGTTCTTCTGCTCGAATTAAAAATGATCATCTCAATTTGATGAGCTGACCTAAAGAGTTAGTTTAAGGTGAAAAAAGAGATCAAAATCCAGTTCAAAATAAAATTCATTTTGATTTATTGGAAAGATCTCAACATGGGATCAGACTATTTAAAACACGATCACACCACTTCATGGTCAGTCTTATTATAACTTAAGTCAGGTTGACAGCAGGTATACTTAGCGTAATGGTCATTGCTTTTTGTGTAACATTTAGGATTCAATTAGAGCTTAAGTTAGGAATGGTTATCACTATATCTTCAGATTGCCTCTAATCTCTTCTCAAAGCATATTTAACTTTCTCCAAATCACCCCGAATTGACTTCGACCCCCTGATGCCCTGGTCAAAATTTGATTTTTGTATAATAGAGCAGTTACTTATTTATATTTTGTCTTTGATAACAAACTTTAAGGTTGAAAGTTGGACTTGCATGCCATCCGGACTTACATGCCTTACATTCAGGGTGTTTAGGACTTATTTGAATGCCCCACCCCTGTAGTTCCCTTAGTGCCCCTTAAGTCATGAAATCAAATAACTTATTTATTTATATTATATTTTTGTTCTTTTCATACTTTTTCAATCACTCTCTTTTTCGTTTCTTTTGAGAAATTTGCCATATAGCAATAATTTACTTCTGCTCAAATACTTAATAAATATTTTGATAGACCAGAAACACCAACAGGCTCGTGTATGATTGGATAATAACCTTTCTGCCTATCATTCGGAGAGATATGCTAGAGAGCATACCTTATTTTCCAATGTTTCACCACATCATACTTAGCAAATTTAAGTTTATATCACATATGACAACTACAGACTATGGAAAGCTACTATACTTTGCCAATGACTGTACTCAAAGTCCTTTGAACTTATAATCCATGGGTTAGTTATCTTAAACAGTTTTCTATCATTTCCCATTTTAGGTTAGATTCAATCTCCACAGAAAATAGTTTCTAGCTTCTTTGAAGCTGGGAACTTGGATAATATTATCATATCTCTTATGAAATATCACCGAAAATAGTGATGATGTGATTGCTTTAATGGTTTTGTTTGGATCCAGACACATGTGTATTCGGTCTGAGTTGTTTTATTCTCTAATTTGCATTACAACGTTTTTTAAATCACATAATCTCATGTAAATGTTGATTAACTCTATAAGACAAACAACCTGTCTATCGTATAAAGTATATAAATTTGTTTTGACTGATTATAAAGGTTTAACGTATTCACCTGTACTGATGATGTGATTGCTTGAAAACCTTTCTTGATTGTGAATGATTGTTAACCTAACCCTAATGCTACGAGTTCGTTTGTTTCGTTTGCTGCAAACACTACATTCAATGCTCCTTTAAATGATGTTATCAACAAAGATGGTGGTTGTTCAGCTGTGGGGAACAAAGATAGTGGTTGTTCGAATGATAACAAGGTTATTGGATCAGATTCGTTAAATATTCAACAAGATGGAGGTTTTTCAGCCTTTGTCTCGGATGATAACAAGGTGTTTGGATCTGAATCTTCTAATATTCAAAGGGATGTAGGGAAGGAAAAACATATGGAAAATTCAAAGCCTTCGTATATGAGTGTTGTCCAACTTGAAAACAAGACATCGAAGGTAACATTAAGAAAATTAAATGTGGAGTCAACAATGGATGGAGTTGATGTGGTTATCCCGGTTGAATCTGTCAAGAAAGTTAACGAAAGGTTTAATAATACTTTGTTTGGCTACTTTTTGGGTAATAAACTTCCTTTTCCGGTTGTTGAGTATTTTGCTAAGAAAAATTGGAACAAATGTGGGCTTACGAGACTTATGATGAATGCGAAAGGGTTCTTCTTTTTCAAGTTTCATACGGAAGCTGGGATGATGCAGCTGATTGAAGATGGTCCTTGGATGATTAGGAATGTCCCCATTATTCTTAATATTTGGACTTTGGAGTGAGATTTGGAAAAGGAGGATATACGGTCTGTTCCGGTTTGGGTCAGACTACAGAATATTCCTCTGGGTGCATTTACTGAGGAGGGTCTAAGTATGCTCGCTTCAAGAGTTGGGGATCCGATAAGTATGGATTCTTACACTGCCAATATGTGTAAGGAATCGTGGGGAAGAAGTAGTTTTGCTAGAGTTCAAGTTGAACTTCATGCAAACCAGGAAATTAAGAGGAAGCTGGTTGTTGCTGTTCCGGATACGTGGGGGGAGACAAGCAAGATATCGGAGATTAAGATTGAATATGATTGGGAGCCCCCCAGATGTTCCTTATGTGAAGTGTTTGGCCATTCGAACACTCAATGCCCGAAACAAGTTCAGGAGAAAATGGTAAATGAAGAACCAATGAAAGTCAATAATGATGATGGTTTCCAGAGGGTAAAGGGAAAGAAAAAAGTTAATACGCAAGTCAAGAAACAGAATCTTGTCTATCGACCGGTTACTAAACCTGCTGTGACACAGCCTGCAAATAAACCACCCTATCAAAGACAAGACACTAATCATCCAGTGGGTAAACCTGCAGCATCTAAGGCGGTGGGGGTTGAGTCAAAGGAAATGCATTCTGTCCAAACCCATAACCGGTTTGATAATTTAGTGGACGAACCAGAAAGTGATGAAGATGATGTGGAGGAGCTGTTTACGGATGTGGCTAACAGTATGAAAGCGGATATTGGTTCTGAGGGTGCAAGCACACCCGGTGAATTGGGTGCTTAATGGGTACTATTGCTTCATGGAATATAAGAGGGTTGAACCGCCCTCTTAAACAAAAAGAGGTTCGTAAGGTAATCCAAGATAATAATATTCAGGTGTGTGCTATTCTTGAGTCTCACGTACAATTAAACGCGGTTTTTGATGTTTGCAAGAAGATTTGTAAAAATTGGGATTGGACCAGCAATGGTAGTGTTTGTGATAAATGTACTCGGATTATTGTGGGGTGGAATACGGATTTGGTTGATCTTATGGTTATTGATTATTCGAACCAGGTTCTTCACGTTCAGTTAAAGTTTAAGCTGGATATCAAGGTGATGTATGGTTCTTTCGTGTATGCTGAGAATTATTATTTAAAAAGAAGGGAGTTATGGCATAATCTTGCTGTTCATAAACAATTCACTCGTGGTAAACCGTGGGCTTTACTAGGAGATTTTAATTGTGCTCTTAATTTGGAAGACAGCTTACATGGTTCTTCCAAAATTTCCACTGGGATGCTTGATTTTCGTGATTGTTTTAAGAACATTGAAGTTGAGGATATAAATGGGGTCGGGCTCCAATTCACTTGGAGCAATAAACCGAAAACGGGTATGGGTCTTTTCAAAAAGCTTGATAGGGTGATGGGAAACTCTAAATTCATGGAGATTTTTAATGATTCTTCGGCGGTGTTCCTTCCGTACCGGATTTCAGACCACTCTCCATGTTTATTGAAATTCCCCTCTCTTATTAAAGGTAAGCCTAAACCGTTTAAATTCCCTAATTTTTTGATCGGAAAACCGGGTTATAATGATATTATTGCAAACGGCTGGAAAATTGAGGTGAATGGTTATCACATGTTTCGCGTGGTAAAGAAACTCCAAAACTTAAAACATCCAATCCGTTCTTTGCTGCACCGGCAAGGCAATCTCCACAAGAAAGTTAATGCTCTGAGAACCCTTCTGGATGCTTGTCAAACCCGTCTTGACATTGACCCTACTAATTTGGAGTTGATTCGGGAGCAGAGTAGTTATCTTAAGGCTTATCATGAGGCGGCTAAAGATGAGGAAGAATTCCTTAAACAGAAGGCTAAAGTCGATTGGTTAAAGCTTGGTGACTCTAACACTGTGTACTTTCACAATTCTTTGAAAATGCGAAACCATAGAGGTCGTATTGATACTATAAGTGATGTTCAGGGCCGATTATTTGAGGGGTCGGATGTTCCTTCGGTGTTTGTTAATCATTTTATGAACATCTTTGGTTCAGATTTGCAACCATTGAGAAAACCGGATAATCAGATTTTTACTACTAAGCTTTCGACCTCTCAGGCGGAGCTTATGGTTAGACCTATATCCGATTTGGAAATCAAGGATGCTTTTTTCTCGATTGGGAATTCCAAAGCGCCGGGGCCTGATGGTTTTTCCTCGGCTTTCTTCAAAAGTTCTTGGGATATTGTTGGGAAAGATGTTTGTTTGGCGGTTCATGAATTTTTCAGAAAAGGAAGTCTCCTTAAACAGGTTAACCACACTATTATTGCCCTTATTCCCAAAGTGACCACCATTTTGACTCCTAATGATTTTCGTCCCATCTCGTGCTGCAACACTTTATATAAATGCATTACCAAGATTATCTCGGTTCGTATGATGAAGGGTTTGGAGTCGTTAATTGATATCAATCAGTCTGCGTTTGTTCCTGGGCGTAGGATTTCTGATAACATTCTTTTGACCCAAGAATTAATGCATAATTATCACACAAATAATGGTCCGCCTAGATGTGCTTTTAAAGTTGATATCCAGAAAGCTTATGATACGGTCAGTTGGGATTTCATTCGTGATATTCTTTTTGGGTATGGTTTCCACGACAGGATGATTCGTTGGATAATGGAGTGCATAACCACTTCTTCCTTTTCGATATCCGTTAATGGGAACTTACACGGGTTCTTTAGTGGTAAAAGAGGTCTGAGACAGGGTGATCCGATGTCCCCTTATATCTTCACGCTGGTTATGCAAGCTCTCACGTTAATTCTGCATCGAAAGGTTCGTATTGAACGATCGTTCCGTTTTCATCGTCATTGTGAAAAATTAAATATTATCAATATTTGCTTTGCGGATGATTTGTTCCTGTTTGCTCGAGGTGATGTGAATTCTGCTAAAACTATTATGGGGGCTCTGAATGATTTCAAAGATATGTCCGGGCTTACTCCGAGTGTTCCGAAAAGTACCGCGTTTTTCTGTAATGTCCCGGACCGCGTTAAAAGTGGTATTCTGAATATTATGCCCTTCGTTGAAGGAAGGCTCCCGGTTAAATACTTGGGAGTTCCTCTTATTTCTACGAGGTTAAATTACCGTGATTGTAAGAGGTTGCTGGATTGTATGGATAGTCGGATTGGAGATTGGAAGAATAAAACTTTATCTTTTGCGGGTAAACTTCAGCTGGTCAAGTCTGTTCTGTCGTCCTTATATATTTATTGGTCTGCTGTGTTTTCACTCCCTTCTAGACTTATTGCTGATCTTGAGAAACGGATTAAAAATTTCCTTTGGGACTATGGTCACAATAAGGGAAAGCATAAAGTCTCTTGGGATATTGTGTGTCAGCCGAAATGTGAAGGTGGTTTGGGTATCCGGCGTATCCGGGATGTCAATAACTCTCTTCTGGTTTATCATATTTGGAGTTTAATCAATGGTCGTAATTCGTTGTGGGTTAAATGGATTCATGAGTATAAAATGAAGGGGCGAAATTTTTGGAGCTTGCAGATTCCTAACTCGTGTACTTGGGGGTGGAGGAAAATTCTTCAGTTTCGTCCTCGTATTAGACAGTTTATTTGGCATGAAATTGGTAATGGGAGATCTACTTCAGTTTGGTATGATAAATGGGATGATCTTTGTCCTTTAAGTGATTATATTAACCCGAGAGCTATACATCGGGCTGGCTTGTCTTTAGAGACCTGTGTCAATGATGTTGTTCATCATAATAACTGGGGTTGGCCGCCTGATTGGATTTTGAGATATCCAATTCTTTTGAACTTAAAAGAGGTCAGTATTTGTCCGGATAAGAGGGACAAGATCGTGGTAATGGATGAGAATGGGACTTCAATGAATTTCTCGGCTTCAGGAATATGGCATCTTCTTCGGAGACCGGCTGATAAGGTGTCTTGGGTGCATGTTGTTTGGTTCTCTCAATGTGTTCCAAAACAATCCTTTATGTTGTGGACTGTGCTTCATGATAGGTTGAGCACGCAGAATCGTATTATGGGGTGGAAAATTGGTGGGTATCCAAATCATAACTTGTATTGCTGCCTTCTTTGTAATGGAGAGCCGGATTCTCGTAATCATCTCTTCTTCGAGTGTAAGTTCTCTTCTGAGGTTTGGAGTATTGTAAAAATGAAAGGGAAGTTTCAGGGGTGCAGGAATGGTTGGGCGAATATTCTTCAATATGTGTCTCAATTTGGAATGTCCAACTCTATTGATAATGTTGTTAATCGGCTGTTATTTGGGGCTTCGGTTTATGTTATTTGGAAGGAGCGAAACAACCGGCTTTTCAAGAACTCTTTAAAGACTCCTAAGATTGTTGCGGACGAAATCATTAGGGGTACGCGCCTAAAGCTTATGACTCTAAAGTTCAAGAATTCTGAACGGGTTAATCGGGTTCTCGAGGATTGGCACTTTCCGCTGGGAGTTTCCCACCAAATTGATGATAATGGTTGATTTGTTTTTGTTTTGTTTATTTACTTGGTTCTTGTGTAAGCTTTAGCTGTGTTTACCAGTGTTTGGTGGTTTTGGTTTTGTTTACTCTTGTATGGCATGTCATACATGAGAACTAATATGGCACTCTGTCATATTACTTGTACTTTTTTGGTTGTGTGGAATGCATTTAACCGGGTGAATCCCTTTACCCAAAAAACCTATAAACAAATAGGTTTGAATGATCACCTTGCTGGTGTTTCTTGATTAGACTGCAGACCTTAAGTCTAGTTTTAACCTTGATTAGATTTGTGAATGTTTTGAAATCATGATTGTATTAGTGTGACGTTTGGTATAGCATGCTTTGGCCTAATAGGGTCTATCACGTTCGCAAACTTCTCCAGGTAAGTAAACGGGTCCCGCGGTTGATTGAGATGTGTACGAATTACTTACCTTAGGCAAGAAGAGTCTACTAATGATATCCCACTTCCAGTTACTACATGCCCGTCAAAATATAGTTTTGTATAACATTAACTCTATAAAGTAATGTTTGATTGAAAACTGTATGTGAATGCTTTTGAAAATACTTTCAAGGTTAAAGGCCATTACTTTTACTGAGTCTAAGCTATCATAATATGATTGACAATAACTTAAACTTAGATTCTACCTTAGTGAATACTTGGAATACTTATGCTAAGGCAGAATGATTGCTTAGTTGGAGAACTTCGCTCCTAACTCGCTTAACTGCTCAAAAGCTTGTTATATCTCCAATATTTGCACGAACTTCAAGAAAATGGACCTCGAAACTTCATAGCACTCGGGCACGTTCTCCAATGTTAACTATGTGAAAGTGATGGTGAATGTGGGATGAATGAGCTTCAAACCCGTAGCCCCCTTTTATAGGCAAAGTTTTGGGGACCATCGCGTAGCGTGATGGGCCTTTTCTTAGGCCGTCGCGTTGCACGACGCTGCAATTGACGAGGTATTGCCACGTGTTGACACGTGGTTGGCCACGTTGCCCTGATTACTTATTGGGGTCATCGCGTAGCGCGATGCTCGCTTGTTCTCAGACCATCGCGTAGCGCCGTGTCCCATTATTCAGGATTTCTAGGGAATGGCTTCGCGTAGCGCGGTGAACGAATCTATCCACCAATCACGTAGCCGATAGGTCTGGAAAACTAAATTTTTCATTTTAACCCCTTTAAGTTTCAGAATTGTCACTTTTGGCCCAAAATTGAACAGGGTATTCCTGAGATGTTACATCCTCCCCACCTTTTGAATAATCTCGTCCTCAAGATCTGTTGAAATAAATATGGGTACTTTCTTTTCATTTCTGATTCAAGTTCCCATGTATACTCAGGTCCACGTCTTGAATCCCAACGGACTTTTACCACCTTGAGTTTTTTACGTTTGATGAACATAAATATCCTGTCTTCAATTTGAATCGGTTGTTCCACAAACTTAAGTTTCTCTATAAGTTCGAAGTCTTTTAATGACATAGCAAGAGTTTCATCAGCTAAACACTTGCGTATATTTGATACATGAAATACATCATGAATGCCTTTCATTTCATCGGGTAATTCCATCCTATATGCAACATGTCCTATTCTTTCAAGTATTTTGAATAGTCCTACGAAACGCGGACTTAATTTTCCTTTCTTTCCAAATCGTACTTCACCTTTCCAAGGTGACACTTTGAGTAGTACTTTATCTCTTACTTGAATTTCTAACGGTTTGCGGCGAACATCAGCGTAACTCTTTTGTCTATCTCTTGCCGCCTTCAATCATTCTCGTATCTGTATTACTTGATCAGTGGTTCTTTAAACAATTTCGGGACCTGACAGTTGATTATCCTCGGCTTCTGACCAACATACGGGTGTTCTACATTTCCGTCCATATAACGCTTCGAATGGTGCCATTTGGATACTTGTATGATAACTATTGATATATGAAAATTCCATTAAAGGTAAATGAGTCTCCCAACTTCCTCCTAGATCAATTACACATGTACGAAGCATATCTTCTAACGTTTGGATAGTGCGTTCACTTTGACCATCTTTTTGTGGGTGATACGCAGTACTTAAATTCAATTGCGTTCCCATAGCCTTTTGGAAACTTTCCCAAAATCTTGAAGTAAAACGACTATCTCTGTCTGAAATAATAGACCATGGTACGCCGTGCAAAGATACAATATTTTCAACATATAGTTGTGCTAACTTATCCATGCTATAAGATTCTTGCATCGGGATGAAATGAGAAGACTTAGTCAATCTATCTACGATACCCCAGATTGCATCATTTTGTCATGAAGTTCTTGCTAACTTCATAAAAAAATCCATGGTTATCATATCCCATCTCCATATCAGGATTTCAGGCTGTTTCAACATATATGGCAATGTCTTTCTTCATACGAATTGTAACACCCCGTAACCGCAGCGGAAACGTACACGGGATGCAACAGACACATCTGATATCAACAGCATTGTTTATAAAGAAAACACCACTACATTAATTTAAACGAATTACATTGTTCCGAGTTTCGTTACCATCTAGGTGTTATCACATAAGTTTTACCGATAGTACATTAACATATTTAATGAAAAATATAGATCCTTAATCTTCCACAAAATAGCACACATCATCAAGCACGTATCACTCATTCCAATTTGGGTGTACCTAGAAAGCATGTAAAGAAAACGGGTCAACTACGAATAGTTGGTGAGTTTCACTGATTTAAATAAACATTGACAATTTATTATAATAAATCATATATTAGCGATGTAATTATGCTGAGCCCACAAGTGAAACCTCTGACTATCACGCACAATTCCCGTGGCATATCCCCCGCCCACGGACCCGTGACATATCCCCCGTCCACGGAACTGCCCCAAACCGCTATGTCTAACATTACATAGCAAAATACATATAACACCCAAAATAGACATGTGCAACTGGCTGGGAAACATCAGCAAATCCATGCCGGACCAGTTGGGTTTGTCAGACCAATAGTACTATTCACACTCTACCGGCTTTTAGCTAATCACTCGTGTTGCGGGCCCTTACAATGTTAGCAACTCAGACAATTACCATCTTAGTACATTTCCGTACGATTCCCGTACAATAGAACATATATAAATACATTCATTTCCATGCGATCAGCATGTACTTAAACATTTTGATATAAACATGCTTTCCGCCCCGGGAAAATATTTAAAACAGTTCAGTAAAAAGGGGCTCGTGAAAACTCACCTTTTTGTGAGCAAGATGTAATACTGTGAACAGCTACCGGCCCGGATCTGTAATACGATCCCTAAGTCGTTACTACACAATTTCTATTAATATAACTTAAATTCGTGTTAACCGGTACGTATGGGAATACTGTTAACCCAGTACCGTACACGACCCGGGGACAATGTTAACCCCGATACACTTCTCAGGACTTAGATTGTGATATCACTTAGAGTTCTTTAGTCAAAACTACCATTAGTTTGTTTTCTCGTTTTGCGTGCCTAGCACGGTTAACCGTCTTTATGTTCTTAAAAATGAGTTTGGTCACATACGACCCGAAAATAGTTGTTACTTATATTTTAATTAAAGTGATGAAATTAGAGCTCGGTTTAGACACCCCGTTTGGCCGCGGGGCCCGTTTCCGTCTTTAATATACAGGAAACGACTAAATCGGGTAAAATTACCCAAATCATCCGAATTACTTTCGGATGACTTATTTTTACTTGATTAACTTAGTTTCATGAAAATAGTCCATTTTTAGGGTTTTTACACACCAGTCAGTTCGCTTAAGCGAACTTTGCCGGTTTACGCGTTTTAAGCTTTAAAAGTTTGTTTTTATGTTCTATTTAGCACAAATAATTATCCGTTTAGTCTCGGATCTTGAAATTTTGCACAAATCAGTTTTTGACAGTAAGGATTTTTATAAAAATATTTCCAGAATTAATTTTTATATTTAACATTTATTTATCTATTTTTAAACGTCATTTAAACACCAAATATGTCAAAAATACCAAACGACATTAGAAAAATCCCAAATTTTTCTGGGATGACTCCTGCCATCCACATAGTTCCCAGTAATTTTTACAGAACCAAAAACTCATTTTTCAAGCTATTTTTACCAAAACCGAGCTAGAAAACCCTAGATCTCGTTTTACCGAAAAGCCTACTCAGACTTCTCCAATGGACCTGAAATTTTGTGTGTGATATTTATATGTTATAAAAAGCTTATCTAAATTTTTCCAGAATTTTTCATGATGTTTAGCTATTTTTCACCATTTTTAGCCAAAACCGAGCATTAAATTCACCAAATATTCATCCTTTATCCAAAAATTACCAAAATTTCACAAATTTCATATTTTCATGTGTAGATCATCTCTGTGAAATTTCATGACTCAACTCTAAGTCTACCACAATCTGTCCAAATCTTACAAATCATACGAAAAACCGAACTACCTTGTGTTTCTAGCTTTAGATCGCAAAGATCTTGATTTCTAGCCTTTGCTAGCAACTAGATACAACACCTACAAGCACAACAACACCACACCAAGCAAGTTATACCCACAATCAAGCCATTTCTTTCATGGTTTCGGTTAAGACATCAAAACAAAGATTTTAACCGTAAAAATTCGTTTTTGACTCTTTTAACTCCTTTCTTGGACCAAGATCCCTTGTATAACTTGTATACATCACTTGATCACGCAAGAATCGGTTTCATCTAGGGTTTTCACCCATTTTTCACTTGAAACCTCATTTTCTTGTAAATGACTCGAGAAAAGACGATGAACACGACTATAATCCGATCTTTACCTCGGTATCTTGGTATAAATCAAAGGAGGTTGGATGAATGTGTAAAGTGTTGAGAGGATTTGGAGAGTTGGGATGTAGAAAAAAGAAAAATGAAATGTGTGTGTGTGTGCATTGGAGCGATCGGTCCATTGTAAGGTGGGGGGGCCCACATCTCAAACCATGGCCACACATTTGGATTGTGTAATCCGGATAATGTTGTGGATAATCTGGTTCAGTTCGTTTTTCGGTTAAACACTTAATTCGGCTTAAAACGAGGCTAAAACGGTCGTTTTTCGGCTTAAAAATAAAATTTATATAAAACCGATTTAAAATCTTTAAAAACTTAAACCATGACATTTATTGACTCAACACATCATATTGTCGGTCATTGTGCATCTTTTTCGGCTTGATCGATCGTCTCTTGCTTGGTTTGATGTTAAAGGTTTCGTTTAACGTACCGACATACTAATAAATCGAAATCCTTTTTCTGTGCTATAATTCACTTATCCCGAAGCCTTAATACTTCGTAAACCTTACTAAACATCATATATTTCATCTATGACGTAATCCCCGATTCGTTCGGGTTTCAATAACCGTTCATCGGTTAATCGTAATTCCAATACGACTAACTGTACATTCGAGTATAATTCGTACTGGGAATCTTATATACTCGTACAAACACGTTATAATTCATATATTTAGTATTAAATAACACATAAATGGTATATTCCGGCTAGGGTATACCTGAATTTGCCGGAATCGTTACATTCCCCCCCCCCCCGTTATAAAAATTTCGTCCTCGAAATTTTACGCATCAACTACTTCCTTTTGCGGAAATAGGTGGGGGTATTTCTTTCGAAATTCGTCCTTTCTATCCTAAGTATATTCTGGGCCTCGTTGCGAGCTCCATCTAACTTTGACCAACGAGATCTTATTGTGTCTAAGTTGCTTGATTTTCCCGTCTACTATTTCTATGGGCTCCTCTACAATGTTGAGCTTATCATTTATTTGGACACCCTCTAAAGGTAACACCGATGTCTCATCCGACAGACACCTTTTCAAGTTCGACACGTGAAACACGTTGTGAACTGCACTCAGTTCATCAGGCAGTCCTAATCGGTATGCTACAGGACCGATTTTTGCAATAATGTCGAACGGTCCAATGTATCTAGGGGCTAACTTCCCCGCCTTTCCAAATCTGACTACTCCCTTCCAAGGTGATACTTTCAAATACACTTTATCACCTTTCTCAAATGACAACGGTTTTCTACGGGTATCGGCATAACTCTTCTGCCGATCCCGTGCGGCCTTTAGATTGTTCTTAATTTCAAGAATTTTGCTGGTCGTTTCCTGGACCAGATCTGATCTAATAACCTGTGTGTCGCCCACTTCAGTCCAGCAGAGTGGTGATCGGCACTTCCGTCCATACAATGCTTCACACGGTGCTGCTTTTATACTGCTATGGTAACTGTTATTATAGGAAAATTCAACGAGTGGGAGATGTTGATCCCAATTTCCCTTAAAATCCAGTACGCATGCACGAAGCAAATCCTCCAGGGTTTGGATGGTCCTTTCAGACTGACCATCGGTCTGAGGGTGGTAAGCTGTGCTTAGATCAATACGCGTTCCCAGCGCTTCTTGCACAGCTTTCCAAAGTTTGGAGGTGAAATGGCTATCCCGATCGGAGATGATCGAGATGGGTATACCATGACGAGACACAATTTCATTTATATAAATCTGCGCAAGTCTCTCGGTGTTATAGTTATTTCTAATCGGACTAAAATGTGCTGATTTGGTTAATCGATCCACGATTACCCAAATTGCATCATGCCCTCGGGACGTCTTAGGGAGATGTGTCACAAAATCCATCGTGATCTGCTCCCACTTCCATTCAGGAATTTCCGGTTGTTGTAACATTCCCGAAGGTTTCTGGTGCTCCGCCTTAACTCTCGCACACGTCGTACACTTGCCGACGTATGTGGCTATATCCTTTTTCATACCCGGCCACCAGTAGAACTCCTTCACATCCTTGTACATCTTATCCGATCCCGGATGTATGGAATATTTTGATTTATGCGCTTCGTCCATGATTAATTCACGAAGGTCATGGAGGGTCGGGATCCAAATCCGATTTTTGAAATAGAGAATTTCGTCCACGCGCTGTTCGAAATTCTTCTCGTTACCGTAAAGTCCCTCTTTTTCCAATTGTTCCTCTTTCAACGCCTCGCGTTGAGCGACTCGAATCAAATCCGAAAGGTTCGACTGGACAATCATCCCCAGCGCTCGCACACGCAATGGTTTAACTCGATCTTTCCTACTCAAGGCATCGGCTACAACGTTAGCCTTGCCGGGTAATAACGGATGTCACAGTCATAGTCGCTTAACAACTCGACCCATCTTCGTTGCCTCATATTCAGTTCTTTCTGATCGAATATGTGTTGTAAACTTTTATGATCGGTGAAGATGGTGCACTTTGTACCGTAGAGGTAATGTCTCCAGATTTTAAGTGCGAAGATAACTGCTCCCAGTTCTAAGTCATGAGTAGTGTAATTTTTCTCGTGTATTTTTAACTGTCGAGAAGCATAGGCTATAACCTTATTATTTTGCATCAACACGCATCCTAACCCTCTCCGGGATGCGTCACAATACACGACAAAACCATCGTCTCCGTCGGGGAGACTTAAGATTGGCGCTTGGCACAATCTTTGTTTTAACGTTTGAAACGCTGTTTCCTGCTCTTCACCCCATTCATACTTTCGATCTTTTTGGGTCAGAAGGGTTAAAGGTTGGGCAATGCTGGAAAAGTTCTCTATAAATCGACGATAATATCCAGCTAAGCCTAAGAATTGGCGGATTTCCTTTGGCGATTTAGGCGCTTGCCAATTCTTAATTGCTTCAACCTTACTTGGATCAACGTGTATTCCTTGATGGTTTATAACGTGACCAAGGAATTGCACTTCTTGTAACCAGAAGTTACACTTGGAGAATTTTGCATACAACTTCTCCTGATTTAGAAGCTCTAAAATTAATCTTAAGTGTTGCTCGTCCTCTCCTTTACTCTTCGAGTATATCAAAATATCGTCAATAAACACGATGACGAATTTATCGAGGTAGGGTTTACAGACTCGATTCATGAGATCCATGAATACTGCTGGCGCATTTGTTAGCCCGAAAGGCATAACTAAGAACTCGTAATGGCCGTAGCGAGTCTGGAATGCGGTTTTTGGGATATCCTCCTCCTGAATTCTAACCTGATGGTATCCCGATCTAAGATCAATTTTTGAGAAATTGCTCGCACCTTGCAGTTGGTCGAACAGGTCATCAATTCGGGGGAGAGGATACCTATTTTTGATTGTCAACTTGTTCAGCTCCCTATAATCAATGCACATTCTAAGGTTTCCGTCCTTCTTTTTCACGAATAGTACCGGTGCACCCCACGGGGAATAACTAGGACGTATAAATCCTTTATCCAACAATTCTTGCAACTGATTGGATAATTCTTGCATCTCGGATGGTGCAAGTCGGTAGGGTGCTTTAGCAACAGGGCCAGCTTGAGGTAATAAATCGATTCTGAATTCGACCTGTCGGGTTGGCGGTAATCCAGGAAGTTCTTCTGGAAAAACTTGTGGAAACTCGCGTACCACCGGGATATCATCCACCCGTTTCTCATCAGAATCGGTGTCCGTCAAGCTTGCTAGATACGCCACGCATCCCTGGCGTATATATTTTAACGCCTTGAGGTGGGATATAAATGGTATCATTGTGCCCGACTTCTCTCCTTGCACTAACACCTCTTCGTCATCCGACACCCGGATCTTGACGATTTTCGTTTCACAGTTTATTTCTACCTTATTACGTGCTAACCAATCCATTCCCACTATCACGTCAAAACTACCCAATTCTACCGGTAACAAGTCAATCGGAAGGGATTGATCGTTCAGAATAAAAGGGCAATTCTTCTGATTAACTATCATGGTTTTACCGTTAGCTACTTCTACAGTATAAGGTTCTATGGTTTCACTAATCGGAAGGTTTGCTATTGATAGAAACTTGACAGAGACAAAACTTCTATCGGCGCCTGTATCAAATAATACAGAAGCGTAATGATCAGAGACGAGGAATGTACCTGTCACTACGCTGGGGTCCTGGCGTGCTTCGTTCGCCCCCAGGACAAAAGCTCGGCCTCTCGCCGGATTGGACGACGATGCCTGACCCACTGCTTGTCTCCCATTTCCTCCCTGGTTCAGCCTCGGACAGTTTCTCTTGAAGTGATCTGGGCTGCCACATTCCAAGCAAGCACGGCTAGTGGTCATCATTTGGTTTCCTTGTGGGTTTTGTTGTCGGGTTGGTTGGGTCCTAAATGGCTGCGCACGGATAGGTTGCGGTTGTCGGTTCAGATTGTTTAGGGTTGTCCTACAACTCGGTGCGTAGTGCCCATTCCTGCCACACCGGTGGCACACTACCTCCTTGCACACGCCACCATGCTGGCAACCGCATTTCCCACATTTAGGGAACGTCCCTTTCTGCGATTCCTGCCTTCCGCCTGAACTAGTCATGGCGTAGTTCTGGGCAGCGGGCCTAGCACGTTTACTTTGCTGCTTCTCCCGGATCCTATTGTCATACGAACCTCGCTTTCCCCCAGCAGACTCTCCTGCCACCTTCAGTGACCCACTCTTCACGAAATCGTATGTGACGATACCAGCTTGCGTCACCACACTCTCAAACGTCTGGTGTCCCCCAGAGTTGACTATACTCCTTACTAGTGGAGTTAGTCCCCATATATAACGCTCAACCCTCTTTGACTCTGGGGTGACCAACCATGGCACTAATCGCGACAATTCATTAAATCGGTTTGTATAACCTAAGTGGTCTGCCCCCTGCATCTCCAGGTTCCACAATTCGTTTTCTAACTTTTGCAGTTCGTTTTTCGGGCAGAAATGTTCCAGTACGAGAGCCTTGAGCTCTGTCCAGGTCATGCGGTTTGTCGCCGCCTGACCGCGAGTCTGCACTATGGTGTTCCACCATGTCAAGGCATGGTCCGTGAACGTGCAGGTAGCATACTTAACAACGTAATCCTCAGGGCAGTTGCTGATGTTCACAACAGCCTCTATTTTCTCAATCCACTTAACCAACCCATTGGGTCCCTCAGATCCGCTAAATTCTAGGGGTTTGCACAACATAAAGTCTTTGATTGAACATCCCCTGGATACAGGAATTGGTTCAGTGCGGTTCGTTTCTACAGTTGGTATAGGGCCATTACTGTCCGTAACGACCACCCTAGGCGGTGCGTCATTACTCTGAATCGTGTTATCGTTCTGCGGAGGATTAGTATTTCGTTCCCCGTCATTATTGGTGGTCGTTTGATTGCTCGGAGGGGTTGGATTGGCCGAATTGTTAATACTGGCGGCGATGCGCGATACTATATCCGGTATCGCCGCCTCTAACTGTTGAGCAATCAAACGACTCACGTCCACTTCCGACAATTGGGCTGAACGTTTTGGTGCCATTCTACACAACATCAAGAAAGTATATATAATTAATACAAGTTCCAATCATAAAACACAACAAACATTCCATTCATTAATAAACATTAGTACATATTACATCCATGTCAGTTCACATACTTTCCTGTCCTCATTACATAAGTTAAGTTTTCATACAAAGGGCCTATGTCGGCATCATCTCGACATAACCCGCAATGGGTCAGTGCTTGAATGATACCCAAAAGTATCTATAATGATATACCCCAAAAGAGACCCTCCTAAGGGCCAGTGGTTGTATTATAACTACCCAAGATTCACTCTATGTTAGCATCACCACTAACTGCTTACACAGAGTATCAAAAAGCGGCCCCTGTCTACCACCCTAACATGATCTAATCACGGTGGTATACCAACCACACCAACACCGCCGCCATCCCCACAATCACTGCCATTAAACCCCGGATCCGTGTTTCCATCCGGTCAATCAACCCCAGGGAATAGGCGTCCTCCCTCCTCAGCTGCGCGATCGCATGCTGGCTGTCCAGTATGCAATCCACCAAGTGATTCCTCCTCTGAATACCCACCGTCAAGGCGGTGGTGTGCTCATTCATCCGCTCGGTGAGCACCCGGAGCCACGCCGCCTCGGTGGAGGGACGCTCATCCCTCACTGGCCTGGGGGTACCCCACACAGGTGGCGGCACAGGCCCGGGCTGGGGGCGGGAGGACTCGCCTCTGTGTTAAGTGGATCTGGGTGGGGTAAAGGTAGGTGGAACATACGGGACACTGATCCGCGCAGTGAGGCGGGGACCGGGTCTGGGAGGGGTGAGGGTGACCTGAGGTGTGGGTGGGGTGGGAGACCTGGTAACCCTAGCAGGGGAGGACAAGCTAGCACTCCTAAGGCTAGTCTCAGAAGGCTCGGTGCTGGAAGCTAAGCGTACACTCCTAGAGTCCCCGGAACTGGCCTCCTCCGGGTCCTCCTCTACAGATAAACTTCGTGATCTTGACATGCTTACCTGTACACAAGTTAGCAAACATATAGTCCTTTTCATAATGTAAATCCTAATTAAATTAATATACACACATTTATACCACCTTGTCACACAAAAATATTATTATATACTTACACATATGTTGCCGATTTTACCTATTAAAGTCCCCCGTGACTTCCCCTGAATTCCCTCGTGCGGACAAGTCTGTTATTATGTTCCGGACCATAATAACTCACTTGTCCATCCAAGTTCATCCAGACCTCGTCACAATAATTTATTAGTTGATATTCAGATCCTATAACACTTGAGCTACTGGTATATTTTAGGTATCTTTTAAAGACATCCTAATTCTTTATAACCAATGGCTCTGATACCAAGTTCTGTAACACCCCGTAACCGCAGCGGAAACGTACACGGGATGCAACAGACACATCTGATATCAACAGCATTGTTTATAAAGAAAACACCACTACATTAATTTAAACGAATTACATTGTTCCGAGTTTCGTTACCATCTAGGTGTTATCACATAAGTTTTACCGATAGTACATTAACATATTTAATGAAAAATATAGATCCTTAATCTTCCACAAAATAGCACACATCATCAAGCACGTATCACTCATTCCAATTTGGGTGTACCTAGAAAGCATGTAAAGAAAACGGGTCAACTACGAATAGTTGGTGAGTTTCACTGATTTAAATAAACATTGACAATTTATTATAATAAATCATATATTAGCGATGTAATTATGCTGAGCCCACAAGTGAAACCTCTGACTATCACGCACAATTCCCGTGGCATATCCCCCGCCCACGGACCCGTGACATATCCCCCGTCCACGGAACTGCCCCAAACCGCTATGTCTAACATTACATAGCAAAATACATATAACACCCAAAATAGACATGTGCAACTGGGTGGGAAACATCAGCAAATCCATGCCGGACCAGTTGGGTTTGTCAGACCAATAGTACTATTCACACTCTACCGGCTTTTAGCTAATCACTCGTGTTGCGGGGCCTTACAATGTTAGCAACTCAGACAATTACCATCTTAGTACATTTCCGTACGATTCCCGTACAATAGAACATATATAAATACATTCATTTCCATGCGATCAGCATGTACTTAAACATTTTGATATAAACATGCTTTCCGCCCCGGGAAAATATTTAAAACAGTTCAGTAAAAAGGGGCTCGTGAAAACTCACCTTTTTGTGAGCAAGATGTAATACTGTGAACAGCTACCGGCCCGGATCTGTAATACGATCCCTAAGTCGTTACTACACAATTTCTATTAATATAACTTAAATTCGTGTTAACCGGTACGTCTGGGAATACTGTTAACCCAGTACCGTACACGACCCGGGGACAATGTTAACCCCGATACACTTCTCAGGACTTAGATTGTGATATCACTTAGAGTTCTTTAGTCAAAACTACCATTAGTTTGTTTTCTCGTTTTGCGTGCCTAGCACGGTTAACCGTCTTTATGTTCTTAAAAATGAGTTTGGTCACATACGACCCGAAAATAGTTGTTACTTATATTTTAATTAAAGTGGTGAAATTAGAGCTCGGTTTAGACACCCCGTTTGGCCGCGGGGCCCGTTTCCGTCTTTAATATACCGGAAACGACTAAATCGGGTAAAATTACCCAAATCATCCGAATTACTTTCGGATGACTTATTTTTACTTGATTAACTTAGTTTCATGAAAATAGTCCATTTTTAGGGTTTTTACACACCAGTCAGTTCGCTTAGGCGAACTGAGCCGGTTTACGCGTTTTAAGCTTTAAAAGTTTGTTTTTATGTTCTATTTAGCACAAATAATTATCCGTTTAGTCTCGGATCTTGAAATTTTGCACAAATCAGTTTTTGATAGTAAGGATTTTTATAAAAATATTTCCAGAATTAATTTTTATATTTAACATTTATTTATCTATTTTTAAACGTCATTTAAACACCAAATATGTCGAAAATACCAAACGACCTTAGAAAAACCCAAATTTTTCTGGGATGACTCCTGCCATCCACATAGTTCCCAGTAATTTTTACAGAACCAAAAACTCATTTTTCAAGCTATTTTTACCAAAACCGAGCTAGAAAACCCTAGATCTCGTTTTACCGAAAAGCCTACTCAGACTTCTCCAATGGACCTGAAATTTTGTGTGTGATATTTATATGTTATAAAAAGCTTATCTAAATTTTTCCAGAATTTTTCATGATGTTTAGCTATTTTTCACCATTTTTAGCCAAAACCGAGCATTAAATTCACCAAATATTCATCCTTTATCCAAAAATTACCAAAATTTCACAAATCTCATATTTTCATGTGTAGATCATCTCTGTGAAATTTCATGACTCAACTCTAAGTCTACCACAATCTGTCCAAATCTTACAAATCATACGAAAAACCGAACTACCTTGTGTTTCTAGCTTTAGATCGCAAAGATCTTGATTTCTAGCCTTTGCTAGCAACTAGATACAACACCTACAAGCACAACAACACCACACCAAGCAAGTTATACCCACAATCAAGCGATTTCTTTCATGGTTTCGGTAAAAATTCGTTTTTGACTCTTTTAACTCCTTTCTTGGACCAAGATCCCTTGTATAACTTGTATACATCACTTGATCATGCAAGAATCGGTTTCATCTCGGGTTTTCACCCATTTTTCACTTGAAACCTCATTTTCTTGTAAATGACTCGAGAAAAGACGATGAACACGACTATAATCCGATCTTTACCTCGGTTTCTTGGTATAAATCAAAGGAGGTTCGATGAATGTGTAAAGGGTTGAGAGGATTTGGAGAGTTGGGATGTAGAAAAAAGAAAAATGAAATGTGTGTGTGTGTGCATTGGACCGATCGGTCCATTGTAAGGTGGGGGGGGCCCACATCTCAAACCATGGCCACACATTTGGATTGTGTAATCCGGATAATATTGTGGATAATCTGGTTCAGTTCGTTTTTCGGGTAAACACTTAATTCGGCTTAAAACGAGGCTAAAACGGTCGTTTTTCGGCTTAAAAATAAAATTTATATAAAACCGATTTAAAATCTTTAAAAACTTAAACCATGACATTTATTGACTCAACACATCATATTGTCGGTCATTGTGCATCTTTTTCGGCTTGATCGATCGTCTCTTGCTTGGTTTGATGTTAAAGGTTTCGTTTAACGTACCGACGTACTAATAAATCGAAATCCTTTTTCTGTGCTATAATTCACTTATCCCGAAGCCTTAATACTTCGTAAACCTTACTAAACATCATATATTTCATCTATGACGTAATCCCCGATTCGTTCGGGTTTCAATAACCGTTCATCGGTTAATCGTAATTCCAATACGACTAACTGTACATTCGAGTATAATTCGTACTGGGAATCTTATATACTCGTACAAACACATTATAATTCATATATTTAGTATTAAATAACACATAAATGGTATATTCCGGCTAGGGTATACCTGAATTTGCCGGAATCGTTACACGAATCCACCAATAATCATTCTTTAAATTATGATACATCTTGTCACTTCCCTGATGCATCATGTATTTTGATTTATGAGCTTATTCAAGAATCTTAGTTCTCAGTTCTCCAACCATTGGTACCCAGATTCCTTTCCCTAATCGGAGTATTTCATCATTGCCCTTAACCAATTGATCAATCGTTCCAATTTCTTTCTCAACCTTAATACTTTCTTCTTCTAGTGCCAGTTTTTGTGCTTCTTTAATTTGATTTATCAAATCTACCTTAAGTGAATCTTAGGGCTCGAACACTTTTCGGTTTATCATGTTCTTTTCTGCTCAAAGCATCTGCCACAACGTTGGCTTTCCCTTCATGATATACAATTTCACAATCATAATCATTCAAAGTCTCCATCCAACATCTCTGTCTCATATTCAGTTATTTTTTTATCAAAAATATGCTTCAAACTTTTGTGATCAGTATATATTGTAAACTTAACACCATACAAATAATGTCGCCATAACTTTAACGCAAAGATTATAGATCCTAATTCAAGATCATGTGTGGTGTAATTCTTTTCATGAACCTTTAATTGTCTCGAGGCATATGCAATAACTTTCTTTCTTTACATTAAAACACATCCCATACCTGTGTGTGAAGCATCACAATATATGGTGAAGTTACAATATGACCTAGGAATTGACTTTAATACCTTTAGCATTTACAATATGACCTAGGAATTGAACTTCCGGCAACCAAAATTCACACTTAGAGAATTTGGCATATAACTTTTCTTTTCTCAAGGTTTCCAACATAACCCTCAGATGAAGTCAATGATCTTCTTCCGATTTGGAATACATAAGAATATCAACAATGAACACAATAACAAATCTATCAAGATATGGCTTGCAAATTCGGTTCATCATATCCATAAATGCTGCCGGAGTATTAGTGAGTCCGAAAGGCATAACTGTGAACTCATAATGCCTGTACCTTTTTCTAAATGCCGTTTTTGGAATATCTTCATCTTGAACCTTTAATTGATGATATCCATATCTGAGATCAATTTTAGGAAAATAACTTGCACCTTGAAGTTGATCAAACAAATCATCAATCCTGGGAAGCGGATATTTGTTCTTGATGGTGACCTTATTCAGCTCCCGATAATCTATGCACATTCTCATCGAACCATTCTTCTTTTTGACAAACAATATCGGAGCTCCCCATGGTGAAGAACTTGGTCTTATAAATCCTTTTTCTAATAGTTCATCCAACTATTTCTTCAACTCCTTCATCTGTGTAGGTGCTAGTCTATAAGGAGACTTAGCTATTGGTGAGGTTCCTGGTACCAAATCAATTAAACTCTACGTCTCTGTCTGGCGGAATTCCTGGTAACTTATCAGGAAATACATCCTTGAATTCTGAAACAACTGGTACTTCTTCCAACTTCCTTGTTTAGGTTCTTTGGTTACAAAAGCCATAAATGCAAGACATCCTTTGCCTAAGATACAACTTGCTATTATCTTTGATATTATTCCAAATTTTCCTACTTCTTTATCTCCAATTATCTGAATGATTTTACTATTTGGTGTTCGAATTTCCATGGCCTTATCACTACACAAAATACGGGATTGGTTCATTTCCAACCAATCCATACCTAAAACTACATCTAATCCTGCTAAGGTCATGGGTAATAGTTGTACAGGTATATCATAACTGGCTAATGAAATCGTGGCGTTACCACCTCACGTATTCTAATTAGATCTCCATTGGCAGTTTCAAATTCATAATGATTATCTAATTTTACTAGAGGTTCATTTAACAGAATACAGAATTTATGATCTATAAAACTCTGGTTAGCACCTGTGTTAAATAACACTCTAGCATAAGCGTTATTGATAGGAAACGTACCAGTAATCACGTCCGGTATATCTGCTGCCTTTTGTGTATCGAGCATAAAAGACTCGATCATTTCCCTTTCGACCATCTGTTTTTGCACCACTTCCACTTGCTCCTGCTGTGGTGACTGTTGGCTTCCTCTTTGGGCATTTCGTACTAAAGTGCCCCTTCTCTCCATAATCAAAACATACAACCGTTTTTCTTTTACAATCAGCTTTCATGTGACCAGGCTTCTTACAAAAATTGCACGTGACAGTGTTGATTGGTCGTAAACATTTACCATAGTGCCTTCTACCACATGACTTACAAATGGGACGAGTGTACATAAATTTCCCTTCCTTCTTCTTCTCGACCTTCCTTATCTTTCCTCCAACAGGCGTTTTCTCCACATTCTTTTTCTTCTCATCATGATTCCGGATCATCCCGTCCATCGGATATCCGCCTAACTTCATTGCTGACTCAATTGTCGCAGGCATGTGCGAACGAACTAGATCACGGATTTCGATTGGTAACCCGTAAATGTATCTAGTCACTTTGTTAAACTCGGGGGTGACCAGATGTGGTACAATGCGACAATACTCCAAAAACTTAGTTTTATACTCCTTTAAATTGGTTCCAATAACCTAGTGATTCCATAACTTTGTTTGAATTTGGTCTATTTCGTTAATCAAGCAAAACCTTTTCAAAATCATTTCCTTAAACACTTACCACTCCAAGTCGTATAAGTTCTCTCTACCCTTGACTTCGATGAGAGTATTCCACCACTCTAATGCCTCTCCCTTTAAAATATGGGAGGTATACTGAACTTTCTCCGCTTATGAATATTTACCGATGATCACGATCGATTCCATCTCCTCCAACCATCGGAGGGTTACAATTGCTCCCTTATCTCCATAGAACTCTTTGGGGCTATGGACTTTGAATACCTTGAAATCACATCGTTCTAGAAGTTTTAATTTCTTTATTTTATTTGGTAGCTCGTTTTCTACAGTCGAGCTATTAACACTTACTTCTTTCTTTTCTGGTTCTTTCTTTTTTGTTTCCTTCTTTTCTGACTCTTTCTTTTTAGTTTCTTTCTTAGATTCCCTTTTTGACTGGACAGTTTCTGTTTTGCTTTGACTTGGTCTTTTGGAACGGGATGTTGTTCTACTTGGATTATTTTTTAGTAATTCAACTAATGGGTTAACAGCTTCCTTGATTAAATCACGAATACCACATACATACTCGGGAGGTATTGCTCGGATTTTTTCCTCCACTGTCCTTTCATTATTGTTATCTTGGATAGTTGGCTTACTATCAGCTTTCTCTTTTCCGGACATGCTGTAAAATAAGATAATAATAGCTTAGGGAAACAGTAACATAACATTTCCATTTCATTTTGATTTATGATACATCATTTTTAGAGCAAAAAGGTGAGCGCATGCTAGAGAGAGAAACCGATTAGGGTTTCTTGGATTATTGCTGCATGATCTTGATCTAATCTTTGGTTCTGATTGCTTAGTAGGTTTGTTATTGATCACGGCTATTTGATATAGTTTAGTTAGATCGATCCAATCCTATTAACTGATTGAGGATCTTGTGGTTAATCAAGATTAGGATTATTAAGTTCTTGGCCGTTCAAGAGAGATAGGAGAAAACCGATTAGGGTTTGTGGGGATCTTGGCGCCGTTTCTTGGTTGTTTGCTGCATGATCTTGATCTAATCCTTGGCTGATTGTTTAGTAGATTAGGATTTCTTCTTGGTGCAGCCGCTTTTAAATAGTACTAGGGTTTCAAACAGCCGATTTCAAGATTAGGGTTTCCAGCCGTTCTTGATCTAATCCTTGGCTGATCTTGGTTTATTTGGAATTTTGGTTCTTGTTCTTGGGTGTTATTTTTTGATTAGGGTTTCTATCAGCCGATCTTGGTTCTTGTTCAAGATTAGGGTTTTCAAACAGCCGTTCTTGGTTCTTGTTCTTGGGTGTTATTTTCGTTCTAGGGTTTTGCATGGAGCAGAAGGGTGGTAATGGATTTGTTGATCGTATCAAGCAAGGGTTTTCAGCCAATCGAGTCACGAACATTGATGGGGTTCTTCCTCGTAGGGGGGCTCTGAAAACTGTTTCGTTTGCTGCAAACACAACATTCAATGTTCCTTTAAATGATGTAATCAATAAAGATGGTGGTTGTTCAGCCGTGGCTTCTAATGATAACAAGGTTCTTGGATCTGATTCGTTAACTATTCAACAAGATGGAGGTTTTTCAACCTTTGGTTCGGATGATAACAAGGTTTTTGGATCTGAGTCTTTAAATATTCAAAGGGATGAAGGAATGGAGAAACATATGGAAAATTCTAAGCCTTCGTATGTGAGTGTTGTCCAACTTGAAAACAAGACAACTAAGGTAACATTAAGAAAATTAAATGTGGAGTCAACAATGGAAGGAGTTGATGTGGTTATCCCGGTTGAATCTGTCAAGAAAGTTAACGATAGGTTTACTAATACTTTGTTTGGTTATTTTTTGGGTAATAGACTTCCTTTTCCGGTTGTTGAGTATTTTGCTAAGAAAAATTGGAACAAATATGGGCTTACGAGACTTATGATGAATGCGAAAGGGTTTTTCTTTTTCAAGTTTCATTCGAAAGTTGGGATGATGCAGCTGATTGAGGATGGTCCTTGGATGATTAGGAATGTCCCCATTATTCTTAATATTTGGACTATGGAGTCAGATTTGGAAAAGGAGGATATACGGTCTGTTCCGGTTTGGGTCAGATTACAGAATATTCCTCTGGGTGCCTTTACTGAGGAGGGTCTAAGTTTGCTCGCTTCAAGAATTGGGGATCCGATAAGTGTTGATTCTTACACTGCCAATATGTGTAAGGAATCGTGGGGAAGAAGTAGTTTTGCTAGAGTTCAAGTTGAACTTCATGCAAATCAGGACATTAAAAGGAAGCTGGTTGTTGCTGTTCCGGATACGTGGGGGGAGACGAACAAGATCTCGGAGATTAAGATTGAATATGATTGGGAGCCCCCCAGATGTTCCTTATGTCAAGTGTTTGGCCATTCGAACACTCAATGCCCGAAACAAGTTCATGATAAAAAGTTAAATGAAGAACCAATGAAAGTCACTAATGATGATGGTTTCCAGAGGGTGAAGGGAAAGAAAAAAGTTATTACGCAAGTCAAGAAACATAATCTTGTCTATCGACCGGTAGTTAAACCTGCTGTGACACAACCTGTAAATAAACCATCCTCTCAAAGACAAGATACTAATCATCCCGTGGGTAAACCTACAACTTCTATGGCTGTGGGGGTTGAGTCAAAGGAAAAGCATTATGTCCAAACTAGTAACCGGTTTGGTAGTTTGGTGGATGAACCAGAAAGTGATGATGATGAGGATGATGTGGAGGAGCTTTTTACGGATGTGGCTAAGAGTATGAAAGCGGATATTGGTTCTGAGGGTGCAAGCACACCTGGTGAATTGGGTGTTTAATGGGTACTATTGCTACATGGAATATAAGAGGGTTGAACCGCCCTCTTAAACAAAAAGAGGTTCGTAAGGTAATCCAAGATAATAATATTCAGGTGCATGCTATTCTTGAGTCTCACGTTCAACTAAATTCGGTTTTTGATGTTTGTAAGAAGATTTGTAACACTTGGGATTGGACTAGCAATGGTAGTGTTTGTGATAAAGGTACTTGGATTATTGTGGGGTGGAATACGGATTTGGTTGATCTAATGGTTATTGATTATTCGAACCAGGTTCTTCACGTTCAGTTAAAGTTTAAGTTGGATAATAAGGCGATGTATTGTTCTTTCGTGTATGCTGAAAATTGTTATTTGAAAAGAAGGGAGTTATGGCATAATCTTGCAGTTCATAAACAATTCACTCATGGTAAACCTTGGGCTTTACTTGGAGATTTTAATTGTGCTCTTAATTTGGAAGACAGCTTACATGGTTCTTCCAAAATATCCACTGGGATGCTTGATTTTCGTGCTTGTGTTAACAACATTGAAGTTGAGGATATAAATGGGGTCGGGCTCCAATTCACTTGGAACAATAAACCGAGAACGGGTATGGGTCTTTTCAAAAAGCTTGATAGGGTGATGGGAAACTCTAAATTCATGGATATTTTTAATGATTCAACGGCGGTGTTCCTTCCATACCGGATTTCAGACCACTCTCCATGTTTATTGAAATTCCCCTCTTTTATTAAAGGTAAGCCTAAACCGTTTAAATTCCCTAATTTCTTAATTGGTAAACCGGGCTATAATGATATTATTGCTAACGGCTGGAAAATTGAGGTGAATGGTTATTACATGTTTCGCGTGGTAAAGAAACTCCAAACCTTAAAACAGCCAATACGTTTTTTGTTGCACCGACAAGGCAATCTACACAAGAAAGTTAATGATCTAAGAACCCTTCTTGATGCTTGTCAAACCCGTCTTGACATTGACCCTACTAATTTGGAGTTGATTCGGGAGCAGAGTAGTTATCTTAAGGCTTATCATGAGGCAACTAAAGATGAGGAAGAATTCCTAAAACAAAAGGCTAAAGTCGATTGGTTAAAGCTTGGTGATTCTAACACTGCGTATTTTCACAATTCCTTGAAAATGCGAAACCATAGATGTCGTATTGATACTATAAGTGATGTTCAGGGCCAATTATATGAGGGATCGGATGTTTCTTCGGTGTTTGTTAATCATTTTATAAACATTTTTGGTTCGGATATGCAACCATTGAGAAAACCAGATAATCAGATTTTTACTACTAAGCTCTCGGCCTCTCAGGCAGAGCTAATGGTTAGACCTATATCCGATTTGGAAATCAAGGAAGCTTTTTTCTCTATTGGGAATAACAAAGCGCCGGGACCTGATGGTTTTTCCTCGGCCTTCTTTAAAAGTTCTTGGGATATTGTTGGGAAAGATGCTTGTTTGGCGGTTCATGAATTTTTCAGAAAAGGAAGTCTCCTTAAACAAGTTAACCACACTATTATTGCCCTTATTCCCAAAGTGACCACCACTTTTACTACTAATGATTTTCGTCCCATCTCGTGCTGAAACACTTTATATAAATGCATTACCAAGATTATCTCGGTGCGTATGATGAAGGGTTTGGAGTCGTTAATTGATATCAATCAGTCTGCGTTTGTTCCTGGGCGTAGAATTTCTGATAACATCCTTTTGACCCAAGAATTAATGCATAATTATCACACTAATAACGGACCGCCTAGATGTGCTTTTAAAGTTGATATTCAGAAAGCTTACGATACGGTCAGTTGGGACTTCATTCGGGATATTCTTTATGGATATGGTTTCCACGATAGGATGATCCATTGGATAATGGAATGCATAACCACTTCTTCCTTTTCGATATCCATAAATGGGAACTAACACGCTGGTTATCCGATGTCTCCTTATATTTTCACGCTGGTTATGCAATTTCTTACGTTGATTCTGCATCGAAAGGTTCGTATTGAACGCTCGTTTCGTTTTCATCGTCATTGTGAAAAATTAAATATTATCAATATTTGCTTTGCGGATGATTTGTTCCTGTTTGCTCGAGGCGATGTGGATTCCGCTAAAACTATTATGGGGGCTCTGAATGATTTCAAAGATATGTCCGGGCTTACTCCTAGTGTACCGAAAAGTACCGCGTTTTTCTGTAATGTTTCGGATCGCGTTAAAAGTGGGATTTTGAATATTATGCCCTTCGTTGAAGGTAGGCTCCCGGTTAAATACTTGGGAGTTCCTCTTATTTCTACGAGGCTAAATTACCGTGATTGTAAGAGGTTGCTGGATCGTATGGATAATCGGATTGGAGATTGGAAGAATAAAACTTTATCTTTTGCGGGTAAACTTCAGCTGGTCAGGTCTGTTCTGTCGTCCTTATATATTTACTGGTCTGCTGTTTTCTCACTTCCTTCTAGACTTATTGCTGATCTTGAAAAACGGATTAAAAATTTCCTTTGGGACTTTGGACACAAAAAGGGAAAGCATAATGTTTCTTGGGATATTGTTTGTCAGCCGAAAAGTGAAGGTGGTTTGGGTATCCGGCGTATCCGGGATGTCAATAACTCTCTTCTGGTTTATCATATTTGGAGTTTAATCAATGATCGTAAGTCGTTGTGGGTTAAATGGATGCATGAGTATAAAATGAGGGGGCGAAATTTTTGGAGCTTGCATATTCCTAACTCTTGTACTTGGGGGTGGAGGAAAATTCTTCAGTTTCGTCCCCGTATTAGACATTTTATATGGCATGAAATCGGTAATGGTAGATCTACTTCAGTTTGGTATGATAAATGGGATGATTTATGTCCTTTAAGTAATTATATTAACCCGAGAGCTATACATGGGGATGGGTTGACTTTAGAAACCTGTGTCAGCGATGTTGTTCTTCATAATAACTGGGGATGGCCGCCTGATTGGATTTCGAGATTCCCAATTCTTTCGAACTTAAAGGGGGTGAGTATTTATCCGGAAAAGAGGGACAAGATCGTGGTAATGGATGAGAATGGGACTTCAATGAATTTCTCGGCTTCAGGAATATGGCAACTTCTTCGAATACCGGCTGATAAGGTTTCTTGGATGCATGTTGTTTGGTTCTCTCAATGTGTTCCAAAACACTCCTTTATGTTGTGGATTGTGCTTCATGATAGGTTGAGCACGCAGAATCGTATAATGGGGTGGAATATTGGTGGGTATCCAAATCATAACCTGTATTGCTGCCTTTTATGTAATGGAGAGCCGGATTCTCGTAATCGTCTCTTCTTTGAGTGTAAGTTCTCTGCTGAGGTTTGGAGTATTGTCAAAATGAAAGGTAAGTTTCAGGGATGCATGAATGGTTGGGCGAATATTCTTCAATATGTGTCTCAATTTGGAATGTCCAACTCTATTTATAATGTTATTAATCGGCTGTTACTTGGGGCTTCGGTTTACGTAATTTGGAAGGAACGAAATAACAGGCTTTTCAGGAACTCTTTGAAGACTCCAAAGATTGTTGCTGATGAAATCATTAAGGGTACTCGCCTAAAGCTAATGACTCTAAAGTTCAAGAATTCTGAACGGGTCAATCGGGTTCTTGAAGATTGGCACTTTCCGAGAGGAGTTTCACACCAAATTGATGATAATGGTTGATTTGTTTTTGTTATGTTTGTTTTTTTGGTTCTTGTGTAGGCTTTAGCAGTGTTTACCATTGTTTGGTGGTTTTGGTTTTGTTTACTCTTGTATGGCATGTCATACATGAGAACTAATATGGCACTTTGTCATATTACTTGTTCTTTGTTGGTTGTGTGGAATGAATTTAACCGGGTAGAACCCTTTACCCAAAAAAAAAACGTTACATAACAACTTATTCTAATCTTTGACCCACTGTTTGACAAGATTTTTCATCTTATCACACTTCATTATTATTTTCTTTCCTATTTTCTTTTTGTTCACCCTTTCATTTCAAAGTTCATCCATCACCGCGTTAGCGCGGATTTGGATAATCAGTGGGCACTGATGCGGCAGGGAATAGATATGCATTTTCTCTAGGAAATAGGTGGGGATTGGCTACGTATGCCTGCATTTCCTCATTTGGTATATTATTGGTGTAAAATTCCTCAATCAAACGTCGTTATTCTCTTATCTCGTTAGCTTGTTCCGAGATTGTTGGGATTGGACCTACATATGGGGGAAATTGAGGATGAAATTCTTCTTCTTCCTCCTCAGGTTCTGAGGAATCATCTTGGGGCATCCGTGATTGTACAGGATTTCGGTGACTTGGTCCAGCTAATATTTGAGCATTCGAGGGTGGTGATCTGAAATGCCATCTTCTTGGGTCCAAGTGACAATTCATCCAACTAGAAGAATCGGTTTAAATTTCCTGTTTAAATCTACTCTGAACTTATACTTCTTCTATCGGGTGATACTACGGATTGTTTTTAGTTGTGTCGTCTGATATCTCAATCAGCATTTGTTGGCTACCTGGTAGGTATACGGGTTGAGTTATGTACGGAAAATTCGGAACTATCGGCTGTTCCTGGCCGAAAAAGCTAGTGTAGTAACTATTATTATTTTTGCTACAGGCCATATCTGGCGGATTAAGAATAGGTATAGGATTAGTTATTCTAGCGACTCGATGCTTATGCCCAAGATAACTAACATACGACATCTGCACTTATTTAGTCTTAGGGATAGAGAAGATTACCAATCCTATCTTATCCCTACATAATAAAATAATAGCAATCTTATGGTTGAAGCTTAGGTACTATTATCATAATACCTAATTCGCTAAAACCGATGGCTCTTAAACCAACCTGTCACACCCCAACTTAAGGCCTAGGAGTGTGACCAATATTTGGTACCTGTTTTGTAAATATATCAGAGTTATGGTTTAATTTTAGCAGAAGACTTAAAGGTTTAATATAATATTTATTTACATTGAAAATTTACTTGGGAATTAAATACTCCGGGTAAAAAAAAAGGTTTTTATGTTAGTAGCTGGAAGGGTATTTTTTGTTCTGCTTCTCGATCATGATTTTGGTCTCTTTGAGTTACAAGAGCTAGTGGTCGAGTTATACTTAAAATGTTTTAATGACCCTAGTAGTATCCAGCTATTCTTAAAATTTGGCGAATTCCTTTTGGTGCCCTTGGTATTTGCCAACTTTTATTGATATCTATCTCGCTCAGGTTTATGTGAATTCCGCGCCTGTTAACAATGCGTCCTAAAATTGCACTCCTTATAACCAATATTCATACTTGGACAACTTGGCATACAGTTTCTTCTACCTTAACAACTCTGAGATTGTTCGTATACGTTGTTCGAGTTCCACCTTGGTTTTCAAATATATTGAGATGTCATTGCTAAAAATTGTAACAAATTTATAGAGGTGCGGTTTACAAACTTGGTTAGGGAGGTCCAAGAAGGCTATGGATGTATTAGTTAGCTCAAAAGGCATAATTGAGAATTCATAGTGACTTTATTGAGTTCGAAACGCCGTTTTAGAAACATCTTCTTCTTGGATTTTAACTTGAAGATAGCCGGATCGGAAGTCGATTTTCGAAAAGTAATTCACTCCCTAGAGTTGATTGATCAAATCGTCGAATCATGAGAAGGGATGCTAGTTTTGATAGTGATTTTTGTTTAGTTCTCCGGTAATCAACACACATCCTAAGCCTCCATCCTTTTTCTTTACCAACAACATCGGTGCTTCCCAATGAGGATAGCTAGGTTCTTTGAAATCCTTATCTAATAATTTCTTGTAGTTGTATAATTAGTTCTTACATTTCGGAGAATGCCAGACGATAAGGTGCCTTGATAACAGTAGTTAAGGTTAGGTTAGTTCGGAGTTCAACTTTTCGGATAGTGGTATTCCAAGTAGTTCATCAGGGAAGACATTAAAGTATTCGAGTACTACAGGGAAATCTTCTATATGTTTCATTGGGGTTTTTATGGTTATGTTTTCCAGAAATGCCATACACCCTTGGCGCAAGCACTTTAATACTTTAAGATGAGACATTAGAGGTGATATTGTATCAACTTCTCTCCTTGTACCATAATTGGTTCATCATCCAAGAGAGGAATTTTAACTATTTAGTCATTACACACGATATCAGGCTTGTATTTAGCTAACCAGTCCGTACTGACAATTACATCGATGCTTCCCAACTAGACCAGGAGTAGGTCAATTAAAATTGGTTGGTTGTTTAGGATAACAAAATAGTTTTTGTGTATTTGGTTAACAGTTCTAGGTTCACCGTTAGTAAAGTCTATAGTATAAGGATCTATTAGCTCACTAACCGGTACATTTCCTGGGGATAAGAAGTTAGTGGGGATAAGACTTACCTCATTGCTTATATCAAACGAGACTGAAGCATATTAATCAGAATTTACAAATTTACTCTTCACTACATTTAAGTTTTGTCGTGTTTTATTGGGTCCGATCACTAATCGCGGCCTGTAGCCGAGTTAGACGTCGATGTTTGTTGGTGGTTTAACTTGGGACAGTTCCTTTTGAAGCGTTTCGTACTTCCACACTCTAAGTGAGCATGAGGGTTTGTCATAGGTTGTGCGCGAATTGATTACGATTGGGTTAACTGGGAATGGTGAGGTTAGAACGGTTTGTTTACAGTACTTATAATGGTTTCACAGCTACATGTATAGTATCCAATCTTCCCGATTTTATGACATGCCTTTATTCTACATACCCTTTAGCAAAGGCTCATATTTTATATGTTTAATTATGAACTAGAGTTAATTGTCGTATTATTTTAAGTTGTAGGGTACGTACGTTTAAATTGTTGCAGCTTTTGTACTCCTGTTTCATGATTAGCTCGTTTTGTACTAGATGATTTCCCGGTACTCTCAACACCCCTTTACTGACCGAATTCAAAGTTACCACCCCGGCTTGTGTCCAGGTATTCTTAAAATTTAAGTGGCTAACTGGATTAATTAAGGTCTCTACTTCCGGATTACAAACCTAAGTATTAGTCGAATCAGATCGTTAGAACGGTTTGTGTATTCCAGTTGACCCCCCCCCCCCTTTCATTTTGGATTTCATTCCTTGGAAGAAATATTTCAATATAAGGGTTTTAAGTCTTGTCCAGGTCATGCGGATAATTGCCTTTTATTCCCGAATTCGTACAATCGTTTTCTACCACACAAGGGCGTGGCTAAGTAGTGTAATAGAAACATAATTAACGATACAATTTGATGGGAGCTACTAGTACGGATAACATGCTTTATCGTCTCGATCCATTTTATTAATTCCTTTGATTCTTTAGTACCACTAAAATTTATATGTTTGCACGACTTAGATCGTTTAAACGAATATTCCCGTCATGAAGGATCACGGTTGTTATGGCTAGTATTCATGTTCAGTAAAAGATTTTTGTTGCCAATGGCATTTAGTGGGGGAAATTATCATTATCGGTAGTAGCATTAATGCTCAATGGGGGAGTATTATTTGTGACAATGTTCATATTTATCATGAAAATACATTTGTAACTGTGTTAGTATTGGGCGGCGAAATAATATTCGCGGTTGTAATAGTTTTGGCCTTTGATCTGTATTCATTGATGTATTAATGCTGGCAGCGAATCGCGCTGCGATTGTCAGAGTTACTATTTGCAGTTGCCGAACAATCATTTCGGCCACAACTGCCTCAAATCATGTGTTTGTTTTCTTCGGGGCCATTCTATAATGATAAACAAATAAACTTCACATAACAGTAATTTGCCCTATAACTCATTGCGCAGGGAATCACATTAGCTAACGTTCAGGTAATTCAAGTAGCAGATACGTATTACACACACCGAGTCGTATATCCATATACCCAGGATAGTACATAGATTTAGCCTGATAAGGCCATTGTTTGCATGTATATATCGAAAATTGTCATCCCGTGACAAGAAATTTTAACCCGGTAAGGGTTAGTGTTTGTACTAATAGATCCAAATCATCTCCCACATCAGCATAGCATACTACCAAATGCTTGCATGGAGTATCGAAACTATACACAACATTGTCATACTATCCTTGTCTATCCGAGCATATATTATGACAATCACGAATAGTTCATAACTTGCATAACAAATATTTAGGTGTAATCCCACCATCGGGTATTGTCTTATTCTGCCTCTCCTGTAAATAGGCATTTGTTCGTTAAGAGTTTAAACAGTATGTTGTAGTCGGGAGGCATTTGTATACTCCTGTTGACCTTTGGGTGTTATTAAGTATAATTACATAATACTCTTTCATCAAGTCATTCAGTATATGCAAGCGTTCTAGGTCTACTAAAAGTGATAATTGATTAATTGGGAGTAAGCATTATCTCTATAATCCAAGACACATCATTGGTCCACGGCGTGAGGTTTCCCTTCTATGATAAATCGATCGAAGTGGCGACAATATAGGAGTGGTTAGAGATACTCATGCACAGATGATTTGATAAATATATTCGTTAAGAAGGTTCATTAATGTTGGTGGTACTGGTGAGGTATAAAGGAATTATTATTTTCATAACTGGTGTATGGTATATGTAGGTGGTCACGGTTTGTTATATTATTAAAAATTTAATAGGATAGCTATTATATTTATAATTTGATAAACCATACTCTTTCCAAGTATTTTCTTGGGAGTGGTGTTTATTTTTAAACTATGGAAGTTGAGAGATGGCTAAAAATAGTTCAATTTGCTGTTAGAAACTTGTATGTGAGATAAAGATTAGGCCCGAATTGAGAAGTGTCGTGTTCCCTTGAGATGGACGTACGTATATCATACCTTCCATAGTTCCTTTCTGGGCCTTGAACTGACGCTCGGTCTGTGATTCAATCATACAATAAGGTTTAGTTTGGATTTGCTAGAACGTCCTTGTATTTCCGTTTAAAGTTAACATCAGTTCTTCGTCCGATATAAGACTACCGATTTCAACATCTTTTGTTTCCATAGTTTGTTAAAAAATAGTACTTTTCAATAGTAGGAATAGAGTAGATAATATTATTACTTAAGGCCAAATAAAATATTTTATTTGTTATGGTCAAACACAATATTAATTAAGATAAAATATAATATTATTGTTAATAATATACAATTTTAATTTAATATTGATTATAATCGAATATAATATTCCTTAGACGGAGACTTCGTATTATCAGCAGTCCAGTACGTACACGTATTCGTACACCTTGCTCCAAATAAGCACGTATGTGCGTTATATATATACATACTTAGTATTACCTTTTATACACACATGTTGCCATTTTTACCTACCCGTACGTTCCACGACTTCTCCCCGAATTCCGTCGTACACGCAAGTCTGTTATTATGTTCCGGACCACAATAACCCACTTGCCCTACAAGTTCATCCTGGCATCCGTCGGTATATAATATTAAATTATTATTTATTTTCCCAGAGTTAATCGAGCCTACGGTTATATTTTTGGTATCCTAAGGGATAACCTAATCCTTTATAACCAATGGCTCTGATACCAACTTTTGTCACACCCGTTAAGCGATTTGCGAAAGCGTAAAACGAAAATGTAACAGACATCTCTGATATCAACCACATTATTTATAAAGAATAATACAAACTAGTTTAGAATATTTTACATTGATCTAACTTCATTTACAACTAGGTGATACAAACTAAATCCAGCCCGTTAAGCGGCTTTACTTCCTATTAGTACACTTGCATCAATTCACCCAGCATTGATCGCAAGTCAAACACGTAGCACATTGAATTTCTAATCCAATCCAGTACCTGAAAAACATGTTAAAATGGGTCAACTACAAATAGTTGGTGAATTTCACGAGTTTCAAGAAATCAGTTGTGCGTATAACAATAACAGTTTGTAAATACGCAAGTATGTATGTATGTATGTACGTTCACAAGTACGTTTGTTTGTATGTTTATGACGTAATTATGCTAAGCTACAGTGAAGCCTTGACTGTCTATGCTGCGTGCATCCATTTCCCACGCCCAATCAACCACTGTGGCTCCCCTTCCGCCCACAATATGCCCCGGTAGCTATGTCTAACACCACATAGCCTATTTGTATAAGTATAGTCATGTTTAAGCGGCGCTATGTGACACGGCAACCAGGCCGATTCCTTTTGGGTTTGTCAAACCAATAGTACTATTCACAAACCACCGGCTCGAAGTTAATCACTGTGTTCGTGGGGACTTTTGTGTGTTAGCACTTACATAATTCCCATTATCAAACAATTCAGAGTATATATATATATATCAACATGTTTGTCACCCCAAAAGTTCGTAAAAACAGTTTAAAGTGGGGTCATGAAACTCACGGTTTATTCAGTATTCAGTAGCACGTTGGTTCGAGGTCTGTTTGACTTGTAATCGCGGGTTCCTATAATTAATATTATTATAATCTCCATAATAAACTAGGCTGTATATCTAATCTGGGTATAGCTGGAACACCCAGAATGTGTCAATAGGCTTAGGTTGTGATGTTGTTCAAAGTCTACTACTTAAAACCGAACTTGGCTCAGTTTCTCCGTTTTCCCAGCTGGGCCAAGTTGTTCGTTTATGCGTTCAGAAAACAGTTATGGGGATGTAAGCTTAGTTAAATGTGTTGGTCGATAAAATGATTAAGTTATAAAGAAAGATCACATATTTGGGTTCCAGATTCGCTACATGGCTCGTTTCCGTTTATTCAGTTTGCTTTGAAGAAAAGTGCACCTAATTTATCCAAATTGTCCGGATTTCTTATAAAAAGTTCGTTTTTACTTAATTAATCCAAAAATATAATTTCTGATCACTCTTGGTGTTTTGATATTCCAACAGGTTCGTTAATCACGAACTCGTCGGTTTTATCAGGATTGAACTTGTTAAATCTTTAAATTAGTACAATTAATTATCCGTTAATCCTTAAATTATGAAAATTTAGACACTTATCAATTAAAATATTTAGATTTTTATGAAAATATTTTTGGAATTATTTACTGATTTATTAATTTATATAAATTCATTTTATCTGCTATATTTAGCCCGAAAATCGTCCCTTTATTATACCAAAGGATCTCCAAAAATTCCATCAAAAATTCTGAGTGATCAGAATATGTTCCCAAACAACCTGGAAAAATCCCAAACTCTAACAATCTTTCCAAATATCATTTCCGAGCCAAAAACGACAGTGAAAATTCAAATAAACGCAAATTAACAAAACCTACTTAGGCTTCTCCAAATGCTCCCAAATTTCATATGTGATCAAAGTATACCAAATATGAGTTCCCCACAAAAGTTTATAATTTTTCAAGCATTTTAACTATTTTTCCCAATTCGGTAATAAATTTGCCAAATATTTTCGGATGGTCGAAAAATTACAAAATTTGAACAGTGACTCAATGATATGGTCCCTGATGTCTCTGCAAAATTTTATAACCTAAAAATATGCACATCACAATCGAATCCTAAACAGCCTGTAATCGAGTGTTTCGGTATTACCTTAGCGGTTTCGCTTCGTTTTCGCCTTTCTAATCAAGTTTTCGGGTTCTTGTGCTCCTATGCAAGCTAGATACTGGTCCTATATCACAAAACTAGCATGCTTCATCAATATGGTAGCCTCTTAACTTAGGGTTTCGGCTAGGGTACTAAACCAAACTTTTGAACCGTAAAAACATCATTTAAACCCTTTAATCCGTGTTTATGGCCAAAAATAAAAAATATGATTCTGATTCCTAACCATGTGTATGATCAAAACATGTTTTTGGATCATTTTTATGGTTTTTGCATGGTTAAGAATGATTTTTGGTAACAAAACTATGTTTGAACGATCACCCATAGCTTGCGCCAAGTTATCCCACCAACATAGTGCCTCGGAACGAAACGAGGCAGTAGCATAAGTCACCATGTCATCCCCCTTGCACTTACTAACCCTCAGAACGGCCTCCATCTCTCTCACCCACTGATGTGCTATCAATGCATCTTTAGTACCATCGAAAGAAGGGGGGTCACACTTCTTAAAGTCACCATACGAGCAACCCCGAGTAGATACACTAATAGTCCGGACCTCATCTTCATCCCCACTCGGCACATACACTTCCTCTTCCTCTTCGACCTGCACCTCCTTACTCTTCCTTCCCTTATCCGAGCCTTTACCAACCAGTGACTCCTCCATGGCCCTAATGGCCTCAGTAACGATCTCAGGTATGGCGCTATGGAGCACCTGGTAGACCTATCCGCGATAGCAGCGCGCATAGCAGGATCTAAGGAGGGTTATCCCCCTCCTCATGAGTCGGGGTCTCCTGCTGGGGAGTAGGAATCTCACTCTCGGCTTCCGCACGTGGCCTACGACCATGACCATGACCACGACCACTAGAACCACCTCTCTTAGCTGCTCAAGTATTAACCATGACTTATCCCTACAAAGACAGAATTTTAATATGATTAAGTACAAGTGGCATTTAGAACATGTAAGGTAAGGGTAAACTGCTAATGACGTCGATCAAGTGTAATTAGTCGTTTACTTTACCCGCCCGTCCTAATCTTCCCATTTTTCAGGATTTCTAGAGAATGGCATCGCGTAGCGCTATGAACTAATCTATCCACCCATCGCGTAGCGCGATGGGTCTGAAAAACTAAAATTTTCATTTTTAAGTTTCAGAATTGTCACTTTTGGCCCAAAATTGAACAGGGTATTCCCGAGATGTTACATCCTCCCCACCTTTTGAATAATCTCGTCCTCGAGATCTATTGAAATAAATATGGGTACTTTCTTTTAATTTCTGATTCAAGTTCCCATGTATACTCAGGTCCACGTCTTGAATCCCAACGGACTTTAACCAACTTGAGTCTATTACGTTTGAGGAACTTAATCATACTGTCTTCAATTTGAATCGGTTGTTCCACAAACTTAAGTTTCTCGTTAACTTCGACGTCTTTTAATGACATAGAAAGAGTTTCATCAGCTAAACACTTGCGTAGACTTAATAAATGAAATACATCATAAATGCCTTTCATTTCATCGGGTAATTCCATCCTATATGCAACAGGTCCTATTCTTTCAAGTATTTTGAATGGTCCTACGAAACGCGGACTTAATTTTCCTTTCTTTTCAAATCGTACTACACCTTTCCAAGACGAAACATTGAGTAGTACTTTATCAACTACTTGAAATTCTAACGGTTTGCGGCGAACATCAGCGTAACTCTTTTGTCTATCTCTTGCCGCCTTCAATCATTCTCGTATCTGTATTACTTGATCACTGATTCTTTGAACGATTTCGGGACCTGACAGTTGATTATCCCCGGCTTTTGACCAACATACGGGTGTTCTACATTTTCGTCCATATAACGCTTCGAATGGTGCCATTTGGATACTTGTATGATAACTATGTTATATGAAAATTCCATTAAAGGTAAATGAGTATCCCAACTTCCTCTTAGATCGATTACACATGCACGAAGCATATCTTCTAACATTTGGATAGTGCATTCACTTTGACCATCTGTTTGTGGGTGATACATAGTACTTAAATTCAATTTCATTCCCATAGCCTTTTGGGAACTTGCCCAAAATCTTGAAGTAAAACGACTATCTCTGTCTGAAATAATGGACCATGGTACGCCGTGCAAAGATACAATATTTTCACCATATAGCTGTGCTAACTTATCCATGCTATAAGATTCTTGCATCGGGATGAAATGATCAGACTTAGTCAATCTATCTATGATAACCCAGATTGCATCATTTTGTCATGAAGTTCTTGGTAACTTCATAATAAAATCCATGGTTATCATATCCCATTTCCATATCGGGATTTCATGCTGTTGCAACAACCCCAACGGCTTTTTGTGTTCGGCTTTTACTTTAGAACATGTTAACACTTAGCAACATATTTGGCAATGTCTTTCTTCATACCAATCCACCAATAATCATTCTTTAAATTATGATACATCTTGTTACTTCCCGATGCATCATGTATTTTGATTTATGAGCTTCTTCAAGAATCTTAGTTCTCAATTCTCCAACCATTGGTACCCAGATTCTTTTCCCTAATCGGAGTATTTCATCATTGCCCTTAACCAATAGATCAATCGCTCCATTTTCTTTCTCAGTTGTAAGGCCCCGAACCCCAGGAGCCCCACAGTTGGTATTCATACAAAATATTTTTTAAAGTAATTAAACTTGGAAACGGTTTCTTTCATTAAAACAAACATCTCAGAGTGTAAATTCAACGGAAAACATAAATTGTAAAATAAGTTCCCTAAAACCCGGGAACTTTGCCCAAAACCAATTTTAAATATAATTCATAAAACTATTTAAAATAAAATTGTTCAAAATACATCCTTCCATCCACGTATGCCCTTCACCGTCCAAGTAGCTTCGTGCACGTCCAAGCGATAAGGCATCCTCTTCCTAACCTGAAACTCACACTAACATGCACACAAAGTCAGCTTAAGCTGAGTGAGTTCAAGTTTTAAGTAAATAATATCAGTAATAACAAATATGATAGACATACCAAAAGTTTTAAAGTAAAAAGAGTGCATCCATTATGTCATCATTACCAAAGACTAAACATTCTCATACATACATATACAAAGATATATATATATATAAACATCCTTTCAAGTACATCCCTATATATTACAATATATATATATATATAACATCCACATATAACATCAGGGTCGAGCAAACGTACAACCCAAACACATAACATCAACGCATGCAAACACAAAGTAGGCATACGCAACATCCGTAGTCGAAACAACTACAACATCACCAAATATAGGCCAAACAATAATGTATATATGTCCATATATATATATATATATAAATATATTTCTTTTTAACATCCAAAGGCCTACCATATACTAGCAAGCCTATATAAAATCGTTTTAAAACATTTCATTAAGTAAGAAAAACACTTAGGCGTGCATGCTAGCCCAAATTTAAAAGAGTAAAAAGGGCATCATGAACTCACCTGAGATCAACCAAACACCAGCAACGAGCTTGGAAATCTCTAAGTGCACACTCACAAGTAAGGGCCTGTAAATTGTACACAACGCGTTACTAAACTAGACCGTAAGAACACACTTGCCTAACGGGCCGCTCAGGCCCAACAACTTGGCCCGAGGCCCAACCCATACTCTTTTACTTTACCTCAGCCCCTAAAACTTTCAATTAACCAAATCCACCCTACGATCATGGTCGGGGCTAACCATGATGCACAACTCACCCGTCGGTATGCAAATCGAGTCGAATACGCGCGTACTAAATCTCAAAAACCAAATGTCAAACAAATCAGCCCCAAATGGACCAATTCCCATCTTAACCTTTTCATACATCATAATTATGTCCCCCGAGTTGATAGTGTTGACGGTTCCTTTTTACAACACTCACTTTAATGTTTACACGACAATTCGCGCACAACCGACTCGATTGACTAATCACCAACCTAATCAGCCCCGAGTACCAAAGAAATAATTTTCCCACAGCCCTTAAACCCCCCTAGGGCCATGAAAACTGATCCGGTTGGTAATTCAATCGATTAACTCATCAAACTCAACAATTGACGATTCTACACCCGATAAACCCTAGTTTTCGACTCAAAACCGATTGACCGACCTAAGCACCTTCAATGAATATGGTTTTTAAGTATAATGTACCACACATACCTAGGAGGATTTTGGTGCAAAACCCTCACTCAAAACAGTCCCGGAAACGCTCAATTGGACAGCCACCCGGTTAACCTACAACAAGCCATTAATCGATCAATACGCGTGTTACAACGACCAATTATGGTGTAAAAGACTTGGGGAAACGTAGTACATACCTTGAATTTAAGTTCTAAGGCTTAAACGTGGCTGCAAAAAGAAAAATCGGGGGTGCTTGGGTCCTTGCTTTTTGCCGATCGCAAATAAGGGCGGGGGGGCTAGGGTTTAGTTTACAATATAAAATAAATGTTACGCATTAGCCCTCAAGGTTTAAGGGATATGATAACTTGGAAGGAAAGGTTGGATAATTTAACGTACCGGGAAGATGGTCGGGTCAACGAAAGATGCCGGACAACTCCCAAGAAATATACATACTCTACATGCAGGAAATCTTTAAACGATAACTTAGCGGGCGTTACATCAGCCTTAATACTTTCTTCATCTAGTGCCAACTTTTGTGCTTCTTTAATTTGATTTATCAAATCTACCCTAAGTTCCAATCTTAGGGCTCGAACTCTTTTCGGTTTATCATGTTCTTTTCTGCTCAAAGCATCTGCCACAACATTGGCTTTCCCTTCATGATATACAATTTCATAATCATAATCATTCAAAGTCTCTTTCTCATATTCAGTTCTTTTCGATCAAAAATATGCTTCAAACTTTTGTGATCAGTGTATATTTTAAACTTAACACCATACAAATAATGTCGCCATAACTTTAACGCAAAGATTATAGCTCCTAATTCAAGATCATGTGTGGTGTAATTCTTCTCATGAACCTTTAATTGTCTCGAATCATATGCAATAACTTTCTTTCCTTGCATTAAAACACATCCCATACCCGTGTGCAAAGCATCACAGTACATGGTGAAGTTATCTTGACCTTCAGCCAAAGCCAAGATTGGTGCATTCGTTATTTTCTTTTTCAGTGTGTTGAATGCTTCTTCTTGTTTTGGTCCTTATTCAAATTTGACAGACTTTCGGGTGAGTGAAGTTAACGGGACAGCTATTCTTGAAAAATTTTGAATAAACCTCCTGTAGTATCCGGCTAAGCCTAGAAAACTTCTCACTTGACTTTGCGTCTTTGGTTTCTCCCATTTGGTTATGGCTTCTATCTTAGCGAGATCGACTTAAATACCTTTAGCATTTACAATATGACCTAGGAATTGAACTTTCGGCAACCAAAATTCACACTTAGAGAATTTGGCATATAACTTTTCGTTTCTCAAGGTTTCCAACATAACCCTCAGATGAACTCGATGATCTTCTTCCGATTTGGAATATATAAGAATATCATCAATGAACACAGTAACAAATTTATCAAGACATGGCTTGCAAATTCGGTTCATCATATCCATAAATGCTACCGTAGCATTAGTGAGTCCGAAAGGCATAACTGTGAACTCATAATGCCCGTACCTTGTTCTAAATGCCATTTTTGGAATATCTTCTTCTTGAACCTTTAATTGATGATATCCAGATCTGAGATCAATTTTAGAAAAATAATTTGCACCTTGAAGTTGATCAAACAGATCATCTATCCTGGAGAGCGGATATTTGTTCTTGATTGTGATCTTATTTAGCTCCCGATAATCTATACACATTCTCATCGAACCATCCTTCTTTTTGACAAACAATATCGGAGCTCCTCATGGTGAAGAACTTGGTCTTATAAATCCTTTTCCTAACAGTTCATCCAACTGTTTCTTCAAATCCTTCATCTTAGTAGGTGCTAGTCTATAAGGAGACTTAGCTGTTGGTGAGGTTCCTGATACCAAATCAATTTTAAACTCTACCTCTCTGTCTAGCGGAATTCCTAGTAACTCATCAGGAAATACATCCTTGAATTTTGAAACAACTGGTACTTCTTCCAACTTCCTTGGTTCGGGTTCTTTTTTTACAAAAGCCATAAATGCAAGACATCCTTTGCCTAAGCAACGACTTGCTTTTATCTTTGATATTATTCCAACTTTTCCCGCTTCTTTATCTCCAATTATCCGAATGATTTTACTATTTGGTATTCGAATTTCAATGGCCTTATCACTACATAGAATATGGGCTTGGTTCATTGAGATCAAATCCATACCTAAAATCCTGCTAAGGTCATGGGTAATAGCTGTACAGGTATATCATAACTGGCTAATGAAATCGTGGCGTTACCTAAGACCTCACGTATTCTAATTAGATTTCCATTGGAAGTTTCAACTATATAATGATCATCTAATTTTACTAGAGGTTCATTTAACAGACTACAAAATTTATGATATACAAAACTCTGGTTAGCACCTGAGTCAAATAACACTCTAGCATAAACGTTATTGATAGGAAACGTACCGGTAATCACGTCCGGCATATCTGCTGCCTTTTGTGTATCGAGCATATAGACTCGAGCATTTTCCTTTCGACCATTTGTTTTTGCACCATTTCCACTTGCTCCTGTTGTGGTGACTGTTGGCTTCCTCTTTGGGCATTTCGTACTAAAGTGTCCCTTCTCTCCACAATCAAAACATACAACTGTTTTCCTTTTACAATCAGCTTCCAAGTGACCAGGCTTCTTACAAAAATTGCAGGTGACAGTGTTGATTGGTCGTAAACATTTACCATAGTGCCATCTACCACATGACTTACAAATGGGACGAGTGTACATAAATGTCCATTCTTTCTTCATTTCGACCTTCCTTATATTTCCTTCAACTGGCGTTTTCTCATCATTCTTTTTCTTCTCATCACGATTCCGGATTATCCTGTCCATCAGATATCCGGCTAACTCCATTGCTGACTCAATTGTCGCAGGCATGTGCGAACGAACTAGATCACGGATTTTGATTGGTAACCCGTAAATGTATCTAGTCACTTTGTTAAACTCGGGGGTGACTAGATGTGGAACAATGCAACACTACTCCAAAAACTTAGTGTTATACTCCTTTAAATTGGTTAAAATAACGCGGTGATTCCACAACTTTGTTCGAATTTGGTCTATTTCGTTAATCAGGCAAAACCTTTTCAAAATCACTTCCTTAACCAGTTCCACTCCAAGTTGTATAAGTTCTCTCTACCCTTGACTTTGATGAGAGAATTCCACCACTCTAATGCCTCTCCGTTAAACATCTGGGAGGTGTACTGAACTTTCTCTGTTTATGAACATTTACTGATGATCACGATCGATTCCATCTCCTCCAACCATCGGAGGGTTAAATTGCTCCCTTATCTCCAAAGAACTCTTTGGGGCTATACACTTTGAATACCTTAAAATCACATCCTTCTTGAAGTTTTAATTTCTTTGTTTTATTTGGTAGCTAGTTTTCTGAAGTCGAGCTATTAACACTTACTTCTTTATTTTCCGGTTCTTTCTTTTTTGTTTCCTTCTTTTCTGACTCTTTCTTTTCAGTTTCTTTCTTAGATTACCTTTTTGACTGGACAGTTTCGTGTTTGCTTCGACTTGGTCTTTTGGAACGGAATGTTGTTCTGCTTGGATTATTTTTCATTAATTCAACTAATGGGTTAACAGCTTCCTTGATTAAATCACGAATACCACATACGTACTCGAGAGTTATTGCTCGGATATTTTCCTCCACTGTCCTTTCATTATTATTATCTTGGACAGTTTGGTTACTATCAGCTTTCTCTTTTCCGGACATGCTGTAAAATAAGATAATAATAGCTTAGGGAAACAGTAACATAACATTTCCATTTCATTTTGATTTATGATACATCAGAAAGGAAATACAACCACAACGTTACATAACAACTTATTCTAATCTTTGACCCACTGTTTGACAAGATTTTTCATCTTATCACACTTCTTTATTATTTTCTTTCCTATTTTCTTTTTATTCACCCTTTCATTTCTAAGTTCATCCATCACCGTGTTAGGAGGATTTGGATAACCAGTGGGCGCTGATGCGGAAGGGAATAGATATGCATTTTATCTAGGATATAAGTGGGGATTGGCTACGTATGCCTGCATTTCCTCATTTGGTATATTGTTGGTGTAAAATTCCTCAATCAAACGTCCTTCTTCTCTTATCTCGTTAGCTTGTTCCGAGATTGTTAGGATTGGACCTACATATGGGGGAAATTGAGGATGAAATTCTTCTTCTTCCTCCTCAGGTTTTGAGGAATCATCTTGGGGCATCTGTGATTGTATAGGATTTCGGTGACTTGTTCCTGCTAATATTTGAGCATTCGGGGGTGGTGATCCGAAATGCCATTTGCTTGGGTCCAAGTGACAATTCATCCAACTAGAGGAATCAGTGTAAATTTCCTGTCGATCGTATAGAGTATATAAATCTGTTTTGACTGATTGGTATTCTCCTGTACGGCTGTACCGATGATGTGAATGTTTGAAAACCTTTCTTGATTGTGAATGATTGTTAACCTATAAACAAATAGGTTTGAATCATCACCTTGCTGGTGTTTCTTGATTAGACTGCAGACCTTAAGTGTAGTTTTAACCTTGATTAGATTTGTGAATGTTTTGAAATCATGATTGTATCAGTGTGATGTTTTGGTATAGCATGCTTTGGCCTAATATGGTCTATCACGTTGGCAAACTTCTCCATGTAAGTAAACGGGTCCCGCGGTTGATTGAGATGTGTACGAATTACTTACCTTAGGGAAGAAGAGTCTACTAATGATATCCCACTTCCAGTTACTGCATGCCCGTCAAAATATATTTTTGTATAACATTAACTCTATAAAAGTAATGTTTGATTGAAAATTGTATGTGAATGCTTTTAAAAATACTTTCAAGGTTAAAGGCCATTGAAAATTGTTTGATTGAAAATTGTATGTGAATGCTTTTAAAAATACTTTCAAGGTTAAAAATACTATCATAATATGATTGACAATAACTTTCACTTAGATTCTACCTTAGTGAATGCTTGGAATACTTATGCTAAGGTATAATGATTGCTTAGTTGGCAGAACTTTGCTCCTAACTCGCTTAACTACTCTATAGGTCATTATATCTCCAATATTTGCACGAACTTCAAGAAAATGGACCTCGAAACTTCACGGCACTCAGGCACGTTCTCCGATGTTAACAATGTGAAAGTGATGGTGAATGTGGGATGAATGAGCTTCAAACCCATAGCCCCCTTTATAGGCATAGTTTTTGGGGACCGTCACGTAGCGCGATGGGCCTTTACTTAGGTCGTCGCGTAGCGTGACGCCGCAATTGATGAGGTGTTTCCATGTGTTGACACGTGGTTGGCCACGTGGCCCTTATTACTTAATGCCTCTTATTCTCGGACCATCGCGTAGCGCGGCACCCCATTTTTCAGAATTTCTAGGGAATGGCATCGCGTAGCTCGATGAACTAATCTATCCACCCATCGCGTAGCGCGATGTGTTTGGAAAACTTAATTTTTCATTTTAATCCCTTTAAGTTTCAGAATTGTCACTTTTAGCCCAAAATTGAACAGTGTGTTCCCGAGATGTTACACAGACATTTATTAATTATCTTTTGAATTTATATTTAAATATTATCAAAACATTTGCTTCTGTTTTCAATGTTTTATTAACCCACATGATGAAACGGGTTATGTGGACCATCCGACGATAAGAGTATTATGGTCCAGAACATAATTATCCAAGTTCTCGCATGGAAATCATAAGTACAATTATGTGTCATAACTTAGGACCGAAAGTAGTTTGAGTAATTGTAAAATTGATAAGATGATAAGGACATGGCGGATACGCCGCTGGTACATCCTATATATAAGTGCCCTTATCGGATTGTCATTTGGAGTGTTGCTTCGGTTATTAGGAGTTCGTTGTTATGATTTTTTCTTTAAAAGTTTAATTATTTTCAAAAACGATTGTGTTCTAGTTTTCCTTAATTTCGGGAAGAAATTCCCTAAAGTATGGGAGACTGTAACATCTCGGATTTTTCAAACTCATATTAGTTTACGTTAACCCGACTCGAGAACATTTTTAGATCTTTATTATTAATAAAAATCACATAGTTATAAGTATTTAGGTTTTCCGATGTTCACTTTATACCCTTCATACTTTATATAATGTTCATTTCCTATTTTATGCATAAAAGGTTCATTAATTAGCCAATTATCAAACTTCAAGGACCTAAATCATCAAAAATAAAATATGTACCCCATCGTGGCCAGAGCACTGCACGATGGGAGGCCTCATTGTGGCCGCGCGGCACGGGGAGGTGCCTGCACAGATTCCATCTTCAATTTTCATTCCTAACTCGTTTTTAGCAAGTAAATCACTTATTTTATGCTTATATTGAGTAAATTAAGGTCCAAGAAAGTGATTATAGCTAAATTACATGTCCATGCTATTGTTCAAGAATGAATTTTTAATGATCTATCATTGATTTCGTCATTAAATACTTATTCGGTTACTTAAACGAGCAAACTAACCAAATTGGTTCGTTTTTGCATATATTATATAAACAAACACCATATTATCTGTCATAAACTTTCCTCATACCCTAATACATCATCCTCATCCGTCACCCCTCTCTGTGCTTCATCAAACTTCTCAGTTTATGCATTATTGTTAAAGATACACGCATAAACGGTTGACCTTGCTTGCTTTTGGACTTTTGACTCCCCGTTTCTGTTGATTCTTTCACTTTCCGGGTATGTTGTAAACTAAGAAATCGTTCATAAATATTCCCTAGTCAATAACCTTCAATCAATTTTGGTGGTTAAAGGATGTTGACTGGTCAATTCGTTTAAAACCCCTTAAAGGGCAAAACGGTCAACAAGTTTGACTTTACGTTTTATCATACTTCTGGTCAAAACCGACGTTTAGTCCAGAAGACTTTTATTCTCGTAACAAAATTTTAAGGCTAATGACCAAAAATGGACTTCCGAATTGCTGTTCGGATTCTGGTCAGTACCGACTCGCTTAAACGTTTAATTTAACATAACTAAAGTTCTAAACATCCGTTTGGATTCATTCTAGCGAAAACGAGTTTGTTTTTTACTAATATTATCAGTTCTAAAAGTTTCAGGTTCTGATTGTTTATATCGTTTGACGCGTAGTGGACCACTCGCTTAATCCTTAACTCCTTTGCTCATAATCGTATTCACTTGCTTTTAATCTAAGGTGAGTTTTATCATTCCCCTATTTTACTAAGTTTACTAAATGTTTTAGGGGTGCGTATTATTCGTATTTCATATTTTATATATATATATATATATATATATATATATATATATATATATATCAAAGATAGCAATCGTGTAATTGTGTGTGATTAATCGAATATACTTGTCACATGCTCACTTATGCTAATATTCATTCACTCGTATTTTTTTTTGGGGGGGGGTCCACCATATTCCCTTGTATATGGTGCTCATATTATTGACCAACGCCCGATTCTCTTGGCAAATGTCTAACTACTTGCTTATGGTTTGATTCATTTAGCGCAATTTACTACGTTATTCTTATTTATCATACTATATCATATCATTGCAAAACTGGTGATAAACTCACTCAACACTATGTTGACAAACTCTATTATTTTCTACGGATATGCAGGTTGCTTTTGAATTGAAGATTGAAGTTTGGACGCCTAGACAAGACCTTAGGATTTAACGAAGACAATCATTGTTTAAATTTGTTTGGAATAATTTGTCATATTTGGATATTGTGTGCATTGCTTTGAAATAAAATAATTAACTTATAGATATTGTCACTTTTATATTATGATACTATCTTCGAGCTGTGAACAATCATGCTCAGCCCCGGCATTTCCGCCTTAGGTTGGTGTAACATTCGTTACTTTTCAAACACGAAAACCAAACCCGTTTTGAAATTTTTTAATTGTTTATATATATATATATATATATATATATATAATAGAGGAGAGGAGAGCAAATTAAGACGCTTAACATTAAGGGATTTACAAGTAAACTTTCACATGGTACTAACTTGAATAAGGACAAAAGAGTAATTGTCATATTAAAACTCACGTGTTATTCAATTTTATTTAATATACTTACAATATTGCCCCTCAACTATAATTAACATTTGTAAATTTAAAGAATATTTACAACAATTACCCTTAGTCTTTTACCTATATCCTATTTTAATTTTCACTTTTAACCCAATTACCCCCATGATTTTTTAACGTTAATAACTTTTTCATATTTTAATATTTTTTTTTAAAAAAATTACACCATAAAAACGAGCATATTTTTATCTTTAATTTGAGTATGATATTGTTATAGTTTTTTATTCAGTTAAAAAATAACATTTTACATACGTAGGGGTGTTTGCGGTCTGCTTCTGATGGTTTGAAATTAAATTGTGGGCCAAATCAGTAGTAACAGTTTTTTGTCATCGAAAACCAAAATATAACCTTTGATAATTGAAAGCAATCGGCCAAAAGTTATAAGATAAAAAATTAACTGTGAAATCAAACCGAAGACTGGCTTGAACAATTTTACGGTTTCAAACTGAAAAATGAACACCCATAAACTTATTACGTGATTATCAAAGTCTAGGTTTCCCGCTGCATGGCGCGGGCACCCGTCTAGTATATATATATATATATATATAGGGTTAGGTTATAATAAGAAGTATAGTTTTTGTAGGAAGGATAAGAAGTAATCTTGTCCATTGATTTTGAATATGGAGGGTTGATATTAGTTTAGGGGGAAATCAAGTGTGAAAGAAGGGGAAGGGCATAAAAGGATTAACACATTTGTTGACTTTCTCTCTCCACATGCAAGGCACATGCCAAATTCCCCCGTCATTTTAAAACGTCCATAACTTTTTTTTACGACGTTTTTATTGAAAAACAAATTCACCATAATAACGAGTGTGTTTTTATCTTTCATATGAGTACCATATTGTAATATAAAATTTTTAAAAAAATAGTGGGTTTTTACAAATTGTGTTTTACCAAATTGTGTTTTACAAAATTGTGTTATACAAATAGTATTTTTCATTGTGTTTTTTTTTCCATTGTATTTTTTACATTGTGTCATACAATTGTGTTTTTTATTGTGTTTTTCATAGTGTTTTCCATTGTGTTTTTCCGGACTTTTCCGGCGAGGTGGTGGCGGTGGGTGACGGTTGTGGTGGCGGTGGGCAGTGGAGTGGTGGTGGTTGTAGAGAGTAAATATGTAGTTGGGTTTTATGTAAGTGGGTTTTTGAAATTAAATTAAGTGGGTTTTGATATTTAAGTGTTAGACTAAAATACCCTCCTTCCTAGCCTTTTTAGGAAAATCAAACTTCTTATTTGAATCTAACCCTATATATATATATATATATATATATATATATATATATATATATATATATATATATATATATCCCAAGTTTGTTTCAGGTCATTTACGTGTCATCAGTAATGTTTTATTTGAATTTGCATTTGTATTTGCTAACCTACTCGTCTTGTCATTTCAACGTTTCTTTTTCATTGTTAATCGTTAATAATATATTCGATGACTTATAATTACCGCTCGTTCGTGTAACACCCCTGTTAAAGCGGAAACGCCTTAGTGTGACGTACAGATTGCTCAAACACACGTGACACTATTAGGTGACAATAATAAAATTATTTCATTTAAATATTCATGTAATACAAGTTTATCAAATAATACAAGTTGTAACAAATAAGCAAACAAAATGATAAGTTTCTTTGAATATCCTATAAGCATGCTACGTGTCTTCTAACTTTCATCCTCGTATCTTTACACCTGTAACATATATATAAAATAAAGTCAGCTATAAACATAATTGGTGAGAATCCCACAGTTTGATATAATACGTAAAAACCATACAATTCCATGAACTTGTGAAATGAGCACATAAGGGTTCTTTACACTCGATGCAATGGACCTGAGTGTAAAGAACAAACGAAGGTCCTTTCCAGTTGGGGCTACCAACGTACTCGGATAATGAGGTCCCTTTTCCACTCGATACAAATGGACCTGAGTGCAAAGGGGGCGTATGATCATACTAATTGAGACAACCACTTGAAATCCACGTATATAACAAATAAATAAGTATGCACACAAGTCCATGGTATGAATTATAGTTCGTAAGCAAAATTGTAAATCTTGAAGTTTGATAATAAATACATATGCCACCCCAAAATACGAAAACGCTTAAAAAGAGGTTGTGAGAAACTCACCTCGAAATGGAAGATAACTTGAAATATAAACCGAAAGCACAATAACGAAATCGAAGCAACCGAACATCTCGAACTATAAATAAAATGAATATGAAAATTTAAAGACTAGTTCACGGGATAACAAGAGTTAACTATTTGTTAGGAACGTGTATCATTTTATTATATTTTATTAGCATTTTATGGCGTTTATATTTTATAACTTAACGGATTCTAACGTTTTAAATTACTTTAATAATCTTTAATTAATAACTTGAAACTAACATGAGATTTATTATGTTTATAGAACATCGATTTAACTGAAATATCATCTTGAAAACGGTTACGTTTTAAAGTTGACAAAGTGAACAATTAATAATGTTTTAATTGGGTTTTAGAAACTTTAACGAAATTTTAACGAACTATAGTTTAATGAAAAAGATAACGAATTTATAATCTAATGGATTGAAGTTTAACAACTCAAGTTCAATGATTTTAAAAATATCTACTTAACGTTTAGCGCATTAAAACTAATAAATTAAAGTAATGGAATTAGTTTGGGTTAACGAAATATGGAAATTGGGTTTTGGTTGAAAATGACAAATTAAAATTTTATAGCATTTTATTTAGTTGCAAGATGCAACATCCAACTTTTGTTAAATAAATAACAGAAAGTTTTGTTAACAGTTGTGTGTCGTTAAAGTAGTCATGTGTTAAGTGTTTGGGAAGTAGGAATTGGGAATGGGTAGTGGGACCCATGAAACCCCCTCTATATAAACCCAACCACTTCTTACTTTTCTTTTCCTTTCTCATCCAAACACACAAACACACACACACACACACACACACTCAAGAACACACTCACACTTTCTCTCTACATTCCGGATCCAAATCCGTGTAAAAAGAAGGAAGAATCTCGTGTGTAGACATCACCAAACAACAAGAATCACGTCTAGATCTACGTATTGTCCGGATCTGAACTCGAACCCGAAGCAAAAGGTAGGTTTCGGTTTAAATGGTTAAGTTTTATGGTTAGAATCGGCATGCAAACAGATATAATAATAGATCAGGTTGTGAAGTGTAAGAAAAATATAAACTTAGTAATTTATAACCTCTTGGGTGCAATTTAAGATAAAAAGGTGGCGTTCGGACTATGAGAGAGATGGGTTCAGGATCAGGTGCATGGGGTCAGAATGTGTCAAAAGTTGAGAAAGAGTAAAAATCAGGTCCTGAGGAGGAGCCACGAAGTAAAATGGCTTTAAAATGGTAAAAGCGAAGAAAGGAAAGCATTTCACTTCGCTCAGCCATGAGAAGCGAAACAGTCATTTCGCTTCGCTCAGCCATGAGAAGCGAAACAGGCATTTCGCTTCGCTCAGCCTTACGAAGCAAAACGCTCCCATGCGAAGCGAAACAGTTCCATGCGAAGCGAAATTCTTCCATGCGAAATTTTATAAAATTCATTTTCTAATGCATTTTTGTTAAAGGACTGTTAATGAAAATACAATTTTCCCCAGCATTTTATAAAATTTTATAAAATTCATTTTCTGATGCAGCTCAACCCCAGCCAGGGGCGCTGCCCCTTGGACTCTGCTAGGGGTTGCCGCCCCTAGACCCCGCTACCAGGGGCGCTGCCCCCGGACCCCCGTTAGTTGAGGGTGTCATTGACTTAGATATAAGAAGTAGTAGTAATGGATATTTGACACTCGTAATGCGTTATACAGTTAGCCGTGCACAGCTAAAGAAGGTCATTACTATTAACGGCGAGAGAAACCGACTTCAGGTGAGTTTCTAGCCCCTTTATCCATTATGTTTTTGGGGCTGTGTGCATACTCCTTTGTGATAGTTGTTAATACACTTAACTTAAGTGGTAAGTGTATGATATGTGTATATTATATGTATGACTAAGTATTGAATGTTATTATGGAATGTTTATATGAATGAATATGTACATATACGTATATACATAACCAGAAGATATGTAAAGTATGAATGAATGAAAATGAATGTATGATTGAGTGACGTGACAGGTATGGTTATTGGAGACAAAGAGACCAGACCCTATTAATATCTGAGACAGAAGGGACCAGACCCTGATAATATCTGAGACAGAAGGGACCAGACCCTGATAATATCTGAGACAGAAGGGACCAGACCCTAATAATATCTGAGACATAAGGGACCAGACCCTAATAATATCTGTGATGGTAGAGATAGAATAACCTATGGTAAATCACAAGGCCTTATGAAAGAAAGTATGTAAGCGTGTGTGCATGTATATAAAGTTTGTATGAAAGAAGTAAGAGTAAATAAGGTATGAATACGTATCTTCGGATGCGTATGAGTAAGGATATGAATGTATTGTATGTTAAATGATTAACTAGAACTCACTCAGCGTAGCTGACTTTTAGTATACACGCAGGCAAATAGGTCGAGGCAGCTGGCTTAAGGAGGGACACAGGGCATGGACTGTAGAGGCTGACATCCATGATGAAGTGTTATGACCGTTTTAATTAATTACTTATGAAAAGACAATTTGTATGTTAAGACAAGAATGAATGTTTTGTAATGTGATGTTTGAAGTTTTTTTAATTATTCCGCAAAGTTTTTAATTTACTCTGATTTTAGAACTGTGTTTATGAGTAAATCCAATACCAAAGTAGGGTTACCGGGAATGGGGACTTACATCAAACTAGTAATTAGGGAAGAACAGTCTAGAAGATTATCTTAAAACTGATTCGCATGGCATGGACGGAAGAGATTGGCATCTATGAAGAAGTGTCACGACTATTTTATGTTATGTTATGAAAAGACAATTTGTATGTTAAGACGAAAATAAATGTTTGTAATGTGATGTTTGAAGTTTTAAATTATTATGCGAAAGTTTAAATTAACTCTGATTTTAGAACTGTGTTTATGAGTAATTCCAACACCAAAGTAGGGTTACCGGGAACGAGGCCTTACACAAGAAATACATATATAATTTTAATGGATTTATTTAAAAATAATAATAATAACTTATTTGATTCATATTAATTTATATTGATTTAATTATAAGGTATAAAGATAACAAAAAAAATAACGTATTCTGACCCGGGTTCGAACCCGGGTCTTCCAACCCACACAAACACATGTTAACCATCTGAGCTAGCCTAAGAAGATGTTTTAAGATTAGAACAAGATATATAAATATTATAATTTAAGTTCCTCATCTTCCCCATTCAAACCCTAAGTTCCAATTCCCTTAATCCGTTCAATTTTCGTCCAAATCATGTTAGGGGTTTCGTTAGTCGGTACATAATGATTAAAAAACATAAATCAATTACCTGAAAACTTAAGGGCTTGTCGTTGAACTGAGCTTGCCGGAATTCGGATCTTTTCCGAATCATTTCATGATATAGAGAGAGTTTTAGAGGAAGAAAGTGATTGGGACATGTTTAGTTGAAGGTTATGAACCTATTTATAGGTTTAATTGGGAGTGTATTGTGATTAATGCTCGTATAGACGTTTTGATTAAAATCCGGCTGGTTCATCGGGATTAATATGCTTGAATTGGTATGTTATAAATCATTATAATTGATGACTAATGCACGATATTGGAGTCTAAAGTCGTTACCATGTTTAGTTTGGTCAAAAACGCGAGATTTATGGCTGTTTAACGGCTGGCCGAAAAAGCCGGCGGCCACAGGCCGGAAAAACGGGACTGGGGGGGACTGGTTTGGGATAATTTATATTATATTATTATTTTAAACTCTAATTTACACACTTGGCCCCTCTACTTTCTGAAATTATTAAAATTAAGTTAAACTTATAATTCCAAATAGAACCTTGAACATTGAAATTGATATTTATTGAATGGAAAGTTATAGGACTATTTCTTCACGTAATATACTCGAAATGTTAACAAATTATGTGAACTTTAGATATTAAAATCCCGAGGTACCGTTAAATGAACAAAATGAACGAGAAAGAAACGAACAATAAACTCATAAGCGTCTCTACGTGTGTATTATATGATCGATGGATGTTAAACCGCGAAAAAAACGAATGACACGTAAAATACATGAAACAAACTTGAGATATAAAATAATATATATGTATATAGTTATAAACAAAACTGAAAATTTGAAATGGGTCGGGTTTTCGGGGTTGAAAAGTAACGAATATTACAGGATTTACAACTTCTAGAAATTTCGTCCCGAAATTAAAATAGAAATAAAATTTTAAAAGAAAGCAACTCATAAGAGGAGTTGTTTAAAAGTTTTAACGATTTTTATATCTATATTTAGATAAAAACAATAACGTCGATCTTTGAATGTCCTGAAAGACGCCACGAATGGGAATATGGTAAGGGCACTTATATATAGGATGTACCAGCGGCGTATCCACCATGCCCTTATCATATTTCATTTGTCCCTTCATTCAATATCATCCCAGGTTTCGAGTTATTGCAAAACAATGTACTTATTATGCCTTCCATGCGAGGATGATGTGCATCGGATAACCCTCACAACTAAGCTTTAATATTAAAACAAAAATCCTAAACCACACACAACCGGAAAGTGTACCGATCGCAAGTAGTATATACCTAGGAAGTCCGAGTATCGAACACGTGGACACGTAAGACGCTAACGATCACTAACCCTAGACAAGACCTACCTTAGAACAATATTTAATTGATTTTTGAATTCTTTTAACTTAACTGAACTAACTAGACTGACTGACAAAACTTACCAAAAATAGGAAACTTAACGGGGAGCTAACTGTGTTAACTTAGGATGGAGGAAAACGTCTACCTAGGTCTGAATCAAATTGTAGGCCTAACAAGCTAATGGATTGGATGACTTCAAGAAACCGGTCCCTAAAGATGACACGACTAAGGATCGCTCGAGCTCACTGGATTACCTCTCGGTCTCACGCAACAAGCCTAAACTACTCAAAATCGGCTAAAACGACCAAATCGGGAAACAATTGCTAACGTGTTCTAATGAAGGATCACCTCTCGGTCTCACCAACACTCGACCCTAATGGAAATGAATACTACACAACCAAGGATAGAGGAACAATTCAACTTAAACCAAAATAGATCAACTAGTCGCTCAAAGCACCTAAACCTGACAAGAAACGAACTCGCTCTCACGCAATCCTTATTCTAGCATGCAAAGGCAATGAGACAACCCTAACTTCTTATCACCTCTCAGTCTCAAAGAAGGTGTTTAACCGTTGTACTTAATCCAAATAATCACGCAACAAAACCCTACGGTGGTACCTACCGCAAACAAACCCTAAACACAAAGTCTAGAATCAAACAATGCACCGATCAATCAATACAAAACTAATCAACCGACACACGGGGTTTATGCAATGAGTTAACCAATATTTCCAGCCCTTAAATACAACCTATTTCATGTCTAAATAAAACTTTACAATAACAATATACGTCTATCAATCAAACAATCCATAAAACCTATCAAAACCTAACAATTATCATCATTCCTAGGTAGAACTAACAAGTTTAGCCGAGAATCATTATTGGACAGCAGCTAGCATTCAATAAAAACATTATATAACTCATACCAATCATCATAATAATCATCCAACAATCAATTCTACTCATAAACAATTCAATCTCTTAAGCAATTGCAAAACTAGTTAACAATTCAATAAGAAAATCAAAGTGTATGAACAATGAAAAAGATGTAAGGATATGAGATGCTCCAGGGCTGCTCTCGGCTGTAAAAAAACAGTGGTGAATGATCCCGAGGCTCGGTTCTTGTGTCTTCTTCCTTCCCTAGCCGTCACACGATCAAAACCTAGCTTCAAAAAAAACTTTTTCCCTGTTGCTACCTCTGGCCGATCGCAGCTCCCTGTTGCCCTAGGGTTTTTTTTTTCTTTTTTATTTTATTATATAATATGAGGCTTGGGCTTTTTCATATCGTAGACGGGCCGGGCCTTGAGTTTTACTTGAAAACGTATGCGTAAAAGGCTCGTAAACTCCTCGAAAAGCTCAGTTTGTTAAATCTTTCACCCATAGCCTACAAAATAAAGATTAATATGTAAAAGCTATCTAAAACGAGTTAAAACATATAAAATATAATATAATACGTAGATAAAACGTGCGGAAAATTCGTGTGTTTTACAACACATCAAATATCCCCACACTTAAGACTTTTTCGTCCCTGAAAAAGAATACTACACAGGATCATATCCGAGTTCAACCGACAACTCTTGGTTTTATTTATTTATTATTATTATTATATTTTTTTCTTTTTAACGTATTAGAACAAGTGACCCGTTACCCAAATATTTCTTCCAACTTTCACCTAATAAGCTAGATCAGGTCGATTGCCGGTATTGCTGTCCACTTTAAACCCATGCCCCTAATACCTATCGAGGCAAATAAGGCGTGACAATTCTATTAATTTGTATGACTAAGTGGAACCCACACCTAAAAGCCGTACTGCCACTTCACCAATTCCATTATGGTTTAACCGGGCCGAGCCACCCCAACTTGACTTAAACCTATTGCCACATGATTAAAACATTTTGACTCATATACAAACTATAAACTCTAGCTCTCTTTCAAGTGCACGCAATTACAAATGCATCTTTTTTTTTCTTTTTCTGCCTTTTGGCTTTTTGCAATTTTTTATTTTTATTATTTTTTTTTATACTCATAGTACACGGCTTTGCATGAATAGAAACAAATACAAAAGATAAAACAACTAATATAGAGACTATCATATGACTTGAGGCTTGAGTATGACCCGACTTTTCATTCCAGTCCTGTCATGAGCTTAGTTAAACAAACAAAACTCCTAAGATGTTTCCCACTAAAGTCAGGCCATTTAAGAGGTTCGATTAGGTAAACAACCAAACCGCCCTTTCATTCTCAAAGGCTGAGCCTACCGACACACGATTACTGAGTCTAAACCGTTCGGTTTCATACATTACATGCGGGTCTAATGGGCAATGTTCTTATTTATTATATATATATATATATTGAAAACACCAAGAAGTTATAAAATAACCACTACTCGGTAATAATATCATTTCCTGTTTAATGTAGAGAAAACATATTTCAAGGGACTGTTTTTTAAATTTTTCAAATTTTTTTTTTCTTTTTAAAAATTTTCCTACAACTAAGTAAAATAAACCCCATCCCCACACTTAGAACGAAATCGTCCTCGATGAGTACAAGGAAAAGAAATAAAATAAAATAAAAATAAAACAGATTATAAAAAGATAATATACAATAAAAACAAAGAACGGGTTACTCCCCTGATTTGTGTGCAGAATCTCCAACAGCTGAGTAGTATCAAACGACCGTATAGCATTTCATTCGCGGTCGCAACCTCGGGAGAACCTTTTCCAAAACGCCATCGTAGCTACCATGCACATAATATAACCTGCAAAACTCAAACTCGCTCGCATGTAGCGGCGTACAATACGGAAAACAAACATATTTTTGTGTTTTTGGTTTTTTATAATTTTTTTTTTAATTAGAAGAACACCCCTTAAATCGATCGACTCGAATGGAGATTGAGTATGAGCGGTTTCATCTTGGAACAACCTGAAATATAAAAAACAAAGAAAACAGATAGCATCACACAAATAACATAAATACAAACTCTACAACTCGGGCAGTCTCCCGAGTGTGCATCCACACGTCTACATCTCGGAGAGTGGGTCAAGGTAGAATACCTCGACCGTCTGATCAGTCATCGGCTTGCCAATGTAGTGCATCAGTCTATCACCGTTCACCATAAACGTCCCGCCTTTATCCTTTATCTCAACAGTGCCATCCGGGAAAACCTCAGTCATCATAAACGAACCTAACCAATGGGATCTCAACTTTCCCGGGAATAACCTCAACCGGGAATTATACCATAAGACCATATCCCACGCTTAAACTGCTCAATACCCTTCAACTTACGATCATAACAATCTGAATACTCATGAGTATGGTCCCATAGCTCCTCCACCTCAAGCAACTTTTGAACACGATGATCTCCGGTAGATAACTCAGAATCAAAGGAAGACGACTCAATGTCAGCATCAGGGGGGTGTTCAGTCAAGGCGACCATCTCAACCTCCGGGGTCTCCCTATCTAGGATATGTGTGTCTGAGGCGGGGCCTCCACCGGGGTCACTAGAAAACTCCCCCACATGAGTCATGATCGTATCAATGAAGCATAGGGAGTCATCAGAGGATTTGGGATGCTTAGGTGACTGTCGAACATCAAACGTGACGTTCTCATCCCCGACTCAAAGGATCGGTTTGCCATTGCGAACGTCGATCAACGCATGTGCGGTGGCAAGAAAAGGTCTGCCCAGAATGAGTGGAACATTATCATCCTCATTCATGTCAAGAATAACGAAGTCCACCAGGGAAATGAACTTACCAATGCGAATGAGCATGTTCTCAACAATCCCACGTGGATACTTCACGGAACGATCAGCAAGCTGGATACTCATCCTCGTAGGTCTCGGTTCGCCTAAACCCAGCTTGCGATACACAGAATACGGCATGAGATTAATACTGGCACCAAGATCAGCCAGCGCATGAACCAACGTATCATCACTCAAGGTGCAGGGAATTGTGAAAATGCATGTATCGGCCCTCTTCTCTGGTAACTTCCTCTGTAAGATAGCAGAAAAACTAGCACTCAAAGGGAGGGAAGCTACCTCAGCTAACTTCTCCTTATTCGAAAGAATATCCTTAAGGAATTCGCGTGTTTAGGCATCTGAGTGAGTGCCTCAAGGAATGGGATATTAAGGTAAAGCTGCCTCAAAAGATCAAGGAATTTGGAGTTCTGCTCCTCATCTCTATCTCTACGGACTTTCCCGGGGTATGGCAATCGGGGTTTGTAGACTCTCGGTGGCTCGCTCGGTGACTGCTGTCTCTCGGCCTGTGCTGAACTCCCTGGGCTGCTCCTCTGATGCACCTAGGCCGGCGGAGACTCCATTTGAATCTCCTCATCCACCTGCTTCTCTCCATCGACTGCAGGCTCCTCGACAACTCCTCCTCTAGATCTCTGCTGAATCACGGGCTCAACTCGTGCCCCTGCACCGCTCCTCGTCGTCACAGCCTTCACGAATCCTCTCGGGTTCTACTCGGTAGCGTACCCTGCGGCCTCTCATTTAATCGACTGGCTATCTCTCCCATCTGCCGCTCGAGATTCTGAATCGACGCTGCCTGATTCCTCATGAACTGCTCGTGCTCGCGGAACTTCGCCTGCATCTCTTTGTGTCGGGAATCCTCTCGTGTCATGAGCTGTGACAACATCTGCGTCTACTACACCATCATCTTCTCCAAAGTGGGCTTCTTCTCCCCACTGCTCGTTCCTTCGCCCGCATCCTGGAATAAACTCTGACGCTGCTGAAAACTGGACTGGCTGCCGCTCCTCCAGTTGGAGTTCTGATTGCCTCTCCATCCCAAATTATAAGAATTGGAAGAATTTGGATTTCGGTTTGGATTTCCTATGAAGTCTACGGCCTCCTCCTGCGAACTGACTGGGCAGTGAACGGTATCATGCCCTCCTCTACAAATCTCACAAAGCTGACTTTTCACCTGCAGCTCCTTCACCATCTTCGCAAGTGCCTCGACCTGTGCCGTCAGTGTGGTGCTCGTGTCCACCGAATGCATGCCTCGTGATATGGAATCGATGGTCTTACCTCCTTTGGCGGGTGGTCTCTGGTATCCACTCATAGCTAGCCCATTGAACAAAGCGATACACTCATCGGGGTCCTTCGTCGTCAACAGATTTCCTCTCGCCGCCGTGTCGAGCATTCTCTGCGTCGCGTACGTCACTCCATTATAAAACTTCTCGAAAACCGCCCAATCTTGCAAGCCGTGGTTCGGGCACAACGCTAATAGATTCTTAAATTGCTCCCAGGTCTCGTAGAAACTCTCGGTGTCCTCCATCTGAAAAGAATGTATCTGATTACGTAGACGAGCGGCCTTAGCCGGAGGATCATACTTCTCAAGAAATTGGGTCTGCATGGCAGCCCAAGTAGCTATAGAGCCCTGTGGGAGGGACTCGAGCCACAGACTCGCTTGATCAGCGAGTGAAAACGGAAAGACGCGGAGCTTAACGGCGTCTTCGGAAACGCCCGCAAGATGGAAAGTGTCGCAGATACGCACGATGCGAGTAAGATGAGTGTTCGGGTTCTCGAGAAGCAACCCGTGAAACTGAGCAGAATGAGCAATGGTATTCAGAATGTTCGACGGGATCTGCCAGTTTGTAGCAACTCCAATGGTGGGTGGTGCGATGCTGGATCTCACGCCAGCATTTGCCGGACGGGCCCGGTCTGCAACTGTCCTCCTCGGTGGTGGAATGTCGCCCATGATCCTATCCCTATCGTCAAGGTCAACGGATGAAGAAGTGGACGAGGGTGAAACGGGACAATGTCTCTCACGAAATTCTCTCTCTTTCTCGGGAAATGCTTCAGTTTCAGGTGGTCCACGAGATCGAGTCTATCGCATAAAACTATAATTAGAAATAAACTTAACTAAACTATTCTAACAAATAAGCAAAACAAACAAAAATAATTACAAGTAGCACACAAGGTAAGTCCTAACTCGAGTCACTCTCAAAACGCCTAAAACCGTGTCCCCGGCAACGGCGCCAAAAAACTTGATGTGCGTCGGATAACCCTCACAACTAAGCTTTAATATTAAAACAAAAATCCTAAACCACACACAACCGGCAAGTGTACCGATCGCAAGTAGTATAGACCTAGGAAGTCCGAGTATCGAACACGTGGACACATAAGACGCTAACGATCACTAACCCTATACAAGACCTACCTTAGAACAATATTTAATTGATTTTTGAATTCTTTTAACTTAACTGAACTAACTAGACTGACTGACAAAACTTACCAAAAATAGAAAACTTAACGGGTAGCTAACTGTGTTAACTTAGGATGGTGGAAAACGTCTACCTAGGTCTGAATCAAATTGTAAGCCTAACAAGCTAATGGATTGGATGACTTCAAGACACCAGTCCCTAAAGATGACACGACTAAGGATCGCTCGGTCTCACTAGATTACCTCTCAGTCTCACTCAACAAGCCTAAACTACTCAAAATCGGCTAAAACGACCAAACCAGGAAACAATTGCTAACGTGTTCTAATGAAGGATCACCTCTCGGTCTCACCAACACTCGACCCAAATGGCAATGAATACTACACAACTAAGGATAGAGGAACAATTCAACTTAAACCAAATTAGATCAACTAGTCGCTCAAAGCACCTAAACTTGACAAGAAACGAACTCGCTCTCGCGCAATCCTTATTCTAGCATGCAAAGGCAATGAGACAACCCTAACTTCTTATCACCTCTCGGTCTCAAAGAAGGTGTTTAACCGCTGTACTTAATCCAAATAATCACGCAACAAAACCCTACGGTGGTACCTACCGCAAACAAACCCTAAACACAAAGTCTAGAATCAAACAATGCACCGATCAATCAATACAAAACTAATCAACCGACACACGGGGTTTATGCAATGAGTTAACCAATATTTCCAGCCCTTAAACACAACCTATTTCATGTCTAAATCAAACTTTACAATAACAATATACGTCTATCAATCAAACAATCCATAAAACCTATCAAAACCTAACAATTATCATCATTCCTAGGTAGAACTAACAAATTTAGCCGAGAATCATTATTGGACAGTAGCTAGCATTCAATAAAAACATTATATAACTCATACCAATCATCATAATAATCATCCAACAATCAATTCTACTCATAAACAATTCAATCTCTTAAGCAATTGCAAAACTAGTTAACAATTCAATAAGAAAATCAAAATGTATGAACAATGAAAAAGATGTAAGGATATGAGATGTTCCAGGGCTGCTCTCGGTTGTAAAAAAATAGTGGTGAATGATCCCGAGGCTCGGTTCTTATGTCTTCTTCCTTCCCTAGCCGTCACACGATCAAAACCTAGCTTCAAAAAAAACTTTTTCCCTGCAGCTACCTCTGGCCGATCGCAGCTCCCTGCTGCCCTAGGGTTTTTTTTCTTTTTTATTTGATGATATAATATGAGGCTTGGGATTTTTCATATCGTAGACGGGCAGGTGAAACGTCCAACTTTTTGTTAAATAATGAATGACGGAAAGTTTTGTTATTTAATGGTGTGTCGTTAAGTTATTCTTGTGTTAAGTGTTTGGGAGTAGGATTTGGGAATGGGTGGTGGCACCCGTTAAACCCCCTCTATATAAGCCCAACCACTTCTTCTTTCCCTTTCTTTTTCTCATCCAAACACACAAACACACACACTCAAGAAACACACACATACACTCTCTCTAGCACTCAGATTTAAAATCAAGCCAAAGAAGGATGGAATCTCACGTTTAATATCGTCAAGCAATAAGAATCATGTCCAGATCCTCGAGTTGTCAAGATCTGAACTCGAACCCGCAAGCAAAAGGTGGGTTGTAGTTTAAAATGGTTAAGTTTTGTGATTAGAATCGGCATGCAAACAGTTATAATGATAGATCGGGTTGTGAAATGTAAGAAAAATATAAACTTGGTAAGTTATAACCTCTCGGGTGCACTTTGTGATAAAAAGGTGGTGTTTGGACTTTGAGAGATAGGTTCAGGATCAGGTGCATGGGGTCAGAATGTGTCAAAAGTTGGGAAAGAGTAAAAAATCAGGTCCTGAGGAAGAGCCATGAAGTAAAATAGCTTAAAAAAATGGTAAAAGCGAAGAAAGGCAGGCATTTCGCTTCGCTCAGCCATGAGAAGCGAAACAAGCATTTCGCTTCGCTTAGCCATGCGAAGCGAAACGCTTCCATGCGAAGCAAAACAGTTCCATGCGAAGCGAAACGCTTCCATGTGAAGCTCAACCCCAGCCAGGGGCGCTGCCCCTTGGACCCTACTAGGGGCTGCCGCCCCTTGACCCCGCTACCAGGGGCGCTGCCCCCGGACCCCCGTTAGTTGAGGGTTTCATAAATTTAGATGTAGGTAGTTGTGGTAATAAATAATTGACACGCGTAATGTATTGAACAGTTAGCCGTGCGCAACTAACGAAGGGAATTACTATTAGCAGCGAGAGAAATCGACTCCATGTGAGTTCTAGCCCCATTTCTCTTTGAAATGTTTTCGGGGCTGTGTGCATACTCTTATGTGATAGTTAGTACATTTACCTAATTGATAAGTGTATAATACGTGTTTGACTATGTATTGGATGTTATTACTATATAATGATAGTATGAATGAGCATGTATATATATATATATTATTATATACATGAGACTGGTAAAATACACACGTATGATAAATGTATGGTTATTCGAGGCAGTAGGGACCAGACCCTTATAATATCTGTGATGTTAGGGACCAGACCCTTATAATATCTGTGATGGTAGGGACCAGACCCTTACAATATCTGTGATGTTTAATGTAGAATAGCTTATGGTATATCATAGGGTTTTATGAGAGAAAGTATGTAAGTATGTATGCATGTATATAAAGTATGTGTGAAAGAAGTAATAGCAAAGTAAGGTATGAATATGTATCTTCGGACGCGTATGAGTAAGGGCAGGAATGTATTGTATGTTAAATTGATTAACTAGAACTCACTCAGCATAGCTGACTTTTAGTATGCACGTAGGCAGATAGGTTGAGGTAGCTGGCTTGAGGAAGGACACATGGCACGAGATAAAGAGACTGGCATCTATGATGAAGTGTCAAGACTATTTTATGTATGTTATGAAAAGACAATGTGTATGTTATGACAAAAATGCATGTTTGTAATGTGATGTTGAAGTTTTAAATTATTTCCGTGAAAGTTTAAATTAACTCTGATGTTAGAATTGTGTTTATGAGTAAATCCAACACCAAAGTAGGGTTACCGGGAACGGGGCCTTACAGCCGGGCCTTGAGTTTTACTTGAAAACGTATGCGTAAAAGGCTCGTAAACTCCTCGAAAGCTCGGTTTCTTCAATCTTTCACCCATAGCCTACAAGATAAAGATTAATATGTAAAAGCTATCTAAAACGAGTTAAAACATATAAAATATAATATAATACGTAGATAAAACGTGCGGAAAATACGTGTGTTTTACAACACATCAGAGGACTTGGATAATTATGGGTCGACCTATAATTACTTTTAACGTCGGATGGTCCACATAATCCGTCCCATTGTGTGGGTTTTAAACATATACAATAAAAACTTGGATACCAAAAGAATGAATTATAGAAATCAAAATTAGCCAAAGATATTAGGTCCAAATAAATGAAATCGTTGAAGTTTTAAAGGATACAAACGATGTTACCAAACTTATAACGAAATAAGCGAAACTCTAAAGTAGTATGAAATAATTAGAATAACGAATGACATCAATTGAAGTCATGAACATCTCAATGAATGAAATAATGAGGTTGAAAATAACAGTTTAATTAAATGTGACATTAAGCCAACAAAATGCAAACACGAAAGTCGGTAAAGCATTGGGTTCGTGAATAAATGAAACTTTAAGATCAGAATATCCGAATAGAGTAAATTCTTAGATTCATTAATGACTCGTTTAAACAAATCAAAATTTCCCATAAAATATCAATATGAATTAAGGCCACATTGAGATTAAGAATCACAAAATGAATAATAAAAAAAATGAAACATTTGTCTCAAATTGATAAACCATTGAAATCAAGAAAAAAAAAAGATCAAATTAAAACATTGGTCAAACTGAAGAAACGTTGAAATCAAGAATAACAAAATAACTTGAATAAAACCTTGAGCAGAAATAGAACTAATCAAACAATCAAAACGATTCGTGTAAAAATAATAAACTCAGCATGTGCATGGTCCCAATTTCCACTAAACAATAATGCTTATGGGAAATTGGTTATAGACCGCGAGACTGAAATAACAAAGTACAACAATTCAAAATGCAACTATGAATGAAAATAGTTCACTAAATAACGAATAACCAAACTCAATATTCAGTTCGTAAACAAATCTTCGAAGAAATTGATATAAAGAATTATTTCGGTAACGTCCAAGCAGAATAATATGTATAACAACATATATTTGTGAAGAAGAAAGAAAAAGGAAAACAATAGGTAGTTTGTGATGCTTGTCTTCTCGAAGATGGGTTATGGTATGAAAGTTGTTATAGAGGCGGTGTCATGATTTCTTAATCGAAATTCATTGACGTTGACAAAGAAGGGGAAAAGAAATGATTGTTGAGATTTGTTCAAGTTTGTGTAAATCAATTGTAAAAACGTGATTTTTTTATAACTCAAGGAAAAATAATAATTTGCAAAGAAACATGTAGTAAGTACTATAATTTGCGAAACTTTATAAAGCCTTCTAGTGTAATAGATTTTTTGTCGAGTTGTGTCTTATGAAAACATTATGGAGGATCGTCACGGTTATAGTGATAATATTATATTAACGGAACTCACGGACTTAGCAAGTATGAAGAAGTTGGTTATTGAGTGAAAGGTGATAAGAGTAATTTATAACAATTTTTTTATCTAACTTAAAGATCTTTTTGGAATAATAATAATAATAATAATAATAATAATAATAACAAAAATGACAATAATAATTATAATAATAAAAAAATGATAATAATTATAATAGTAATAATAACGATAGTAATAATAATGATTGTACGAATAGTAATAAAAATAATATTGGGGATAACCCATTTGGTTATATGAGATTTCTTTTTAGAAAAGTATCTTGATTATACTTCGTATAACGAAATATTTTTGTGAATATATATGTATTTGTTAATTGACAATTTAAAATAATCGAGATTTAAAATTTTTACGTAAAAGGTGTTTATAAAAGAGATAAACGTGGAAAATTATGCGTAGAAAATTTATTTAAAATTTAGGTACCGTTGATAAGTTTGAAAAGATTAAGCATTGATGTAATACAACGAATAGACTTTTGGTGGGCAAGGGATGCGGGGTAGGGTATTGCATGGCGGAAACAAGTTAGGCCTTATAGCGGTGTGCTCGGGTTATTATCATGGTAGCAGGCTTTAAGCATGACGATAACGTAGAGAAGAAGGTTGGGGTGAATGGTTGGGTAATAGGCCGTGAGAATAAATATGTAGTGTTGAGTATATATAGTTATGAGGCAAAAGTTGATGAGTTGGCTGAAATTATCACAACTTGGAGTATTGTGGTAGTGGAGTGATGGAATTACAAGTATTACGCAAAGGGTAGGTTTCCGTGTAAGTATTTTCGTTGGGTTAGGTTTGAGTATCCAATCGTTGTGTTAGGTTTGGAATGACTCAGGCATAGCTTTGGGTTTTGAATGTGTTGTTGCGGTTAGTGATGAATCTTGGTTTGTCATGGTCGGGTTTGCGATGGTCAATTGCTTGATAATTTGAGTTGTTTTGTGTGTTAAGTTTCGAGGGCAACGTCGAGAGAATCGAGAAGACATGCTACGAAGCGTGGAGAATTCACGTGACACGGAACGTAAATATGGAATTCGTATTAACAATCAACAGTAACTTTTCATAAAAAATTCCAAGAATCGGAATCAATCTTTGTAATCATAAGAAATGAAATCGTATGAAGCAAAATTTGAAATCGAAATTGAAAAGCACATGAGTTTTCGCGTTTCAATAATAATTTAATAAATCTTTGAATAAACATATGAAAAATATATCAAATTTTGAAATAAAATATGAATTTAATGTAAACTTAATATAAGTAGTGAAATCGAATTGAAAATCGAGAGTTCAAGTACCACCTTAACTTTTCGAATTTAAAATTAAAACCATGATAATAAACGAATTACATAAAAAAAACAAATTGAAAATCGACTATTCATGTATCACCATGACCTTTCTAATTTTCAAATTATAATAATAGAATTTATAAATAAATAAAATGGGTTGCAACTTGACAATTCGTGTACTAGCACGACTTTTAGAAATTTCTATGAATATATAAACACAGAAAATGAATTAAAACTCGAGTATTCACATATCCCAATGACTTGTCAAAACCACAACATAAACGATTGAGTATTTGGAATCACACGTTGTATGAATCATCATAATTTGTATGTTCCAATAAAAATAAAAAAATGTTAATCAAATCGAACCGAAAGTTGGGTATTCGTGTATCACCATGACTTGACAGAGTTTCAGTTAAAACGTATAAATCAAAATGCGTAATCATATCGAACCAAAAGCTGGTTATTCGTATATCACCACGACTTGTCAGACTTTTAGTTAAAACACATTGTAAAACATTGAGGGTATGAGTGACACGTCGCATGAACTACCAGGACTTGTGTAACATCCTAAGGAGTGCAACCATATCCCTATCACAAAGGGGACATGGTCTTTAAGAGAACGAAATATCGGAACACTGAATTTGAAAATTGCTTGAAATGGCTTTTGAGAAAACTTGTTTTAGGCCTAAGCCTTGTACTTGTGTGTGCTTTTGTGTACATGAGTGGTAAACAAAATAAGTAGTCCAATAATGCAGTAATAGTAAGTGCGTTTAAACAATCAAGTAGAGGATCACATAATTCTATCATGCAACCTAGACATTTAACAAATAAGTTATAGCTACCTAGAACACTACGTCTAATGTCCTATCTTATAGCCACGGCTCTGATACCAATCTGTAAAACCCCGGCTAAAGCCGAAACGCCTGAGTGTGACGTACAGATTGCTCAAACACACGTTACACTATTAGGTGACCATAATAACATTATTTCATTTAAATCTTAATGTAACACAAGTTTATCAAATAATACAAGTTGTAACAAATAAGCAAACAAAATGATAAGTTTCTTTGAATATCCTATAAGCATGCTTTGTGTCTTCTAACTTTCATCCTCGTATCTTTACACCTGTAACATATATATAAAATAAAGTCAGCTATGAACATAGCTGGTGAGAATCTCACAGTTTGATATAATACGTAAAAACCATACAATTCAATGAACTTGTGAAATGAGCACATAAGGGTTCTTTACACTCGATGCAATGGACCTGAGTGTAAAGAACAAACGAAGGTCCTTTCCAGTTGAGGCTACCAACGTACTCGGATAATGAGGTCCCTTTTCCACTCGATACAAATGGACCTGAGTGCAAAGGGGGGCGATGATCATACTTATTGAGGCAACCACTTGAAATCCACGTATATAACAAATAAACAAGTAAGCACACAAGTCCATGATATGAATTATAGTTTGTAAGCGAAATTATAAATCTTGAAGTTTGATAATAAATACATATGCCACCCCAAAAAAACGAAAACGCTTAAAAAGGGGTTGTGAGAAACTCACCTCGAAATGAAAGATAACTTGAAATATAAACCGAAAGCACAATAACGAAATCAAAGCAACCGAACATCTCGAACTATAAATAAAATGAATATGAAAATTTAAAGACTAGTTCATGGGATAACAAGAGTTAACTATTTGTTAGGAACGTGTATCATTTTATTATATTTTATTAGCATTTTATGGCGTTTATATATTTTATAACTTAACGGATTCTAACATTTTAAATTACTTTAATAATCTTTAATTAATAACTTGATACTAACATGAGATTTATTATGTTTATAGAACATCGATTTAACGGAAATTTCATCTTGAAAACGGTTACGTTTTAAAGTTGACGAAGTGAACAATTAATAATGTTTTAATTGGGTTTTAGAAACTTTAACGAAATTTTAACGAACTATAGTTTAATGAAAAAGATAACGAATTTATAATCTAATGGATTGAAGTTTAACAACTCAAGTTCAATGATTTTAAAAATATCTACTTAACGTTTAGCGCATTAAAACTAATAAATTAAAGTAATGGAAGAATAACTAAATTTTAACGGTTTATGGTTAACGAATTAGTTTGGGTTAACGAAATATGGAAATTGGGTTTGGTTGAAAATGACAAATTAAAATTTTATAGCATTTTATTTAGTTGCAAGAAATACATATATAATTTTAATGGATTTATTTAAAAATAATAATATTCATAAAGAAATTGAATTGAAAAATCGAGTGTTCATGTATCACCATGACTTGTCGAAATTTTCAAATATAAACAACTGAGTCTTTGGAATCATACGGTGCAGGAATTACCATGACTTGTATGCAATTCTAGATTATGTGTTACTTAGACTAGCAGAAGTGCCCGAGCGTTGTGGCGGGGGCTCGGCGGGCATTTGATCGGGCTTGATTAGACTCATGGACCGTGTAAATGAACAAATGATTAATATAGTTGAATAAGAAACGAAAGGATTTTGATTAGACTTTGATCTAACGATTTAACTTTGAACAACTCTATGATGTTTAAAAACTGATGAGTTGTAATGGGTGTCGCTTGATGTTAGATTCAATTTTGTTGTGTATCCCAATACCTAATTGAGTTGAAGTGCCACATACTGCTCACCACATGCTATAGAAAGTTGACACACTTGACTGTGACAATTTTACTAAACAAGTCTATGCCGAGAATTTGATTGTTGGGGTTTCAGTATGCTATGGTGCCCACATTACTTTTTTGACTGCATATAGTGAATGTGTAAAGTGTTGTTCTTCGTCATATTTATCGTTTAAATAAACGATCTAGAGACGTAAACAAACGCAAACAAAGATAAACGAACGTGAACAAATACAAATAAGCATTAATTAAAATAGATGTACATATCCCAATTAACATCTAAAATACCATCATCTAATTTGTTTTTTGTCAGGACCGGGAATCAGGCGCAAACCCTGGAAAGGTTGACAAGAACACACTGACTCAGTTACCCAAAGGCCTATTGAATATCCCGGTGGAATCAGGATATCCAACGAATGGGAACGAAGGTGTGAAGTTGTAGACACGAAACAATAAATGATAATCAATAAGAACACAATCAAAGACAAAGATTCACTACATTTAATATGTCATTTAACATAACAGTGAAAGGAATGTCTAGGGTTTCGTGACGGCAGCGGCGGTACGAGGAAACAAATAGAATATTCTTTGGAATGTTTCTCGTAGTGTGTGCGTCATTATCCGTGCCCTAAATGGAAACCTAGGACCCTATTTATAGACTCTGACATTCCTTCTAGAATCCCTATCTATTACATAATAAAACACAAAATAAATACAAGTGTAAAGAGTCTTCTAGCAAGGTTTGTCTCTTGCTCGAGCAGACTCAGTATGCTAGGTATGCTCGATGAATGTCTTCGAGCATACTTTACTTAGAACATCTTCAGTGAAGATATTCTCCTCCAGCAAGCTTCATTCCTCTTGACCAATCCTTGCTTTGCTCGAACTAGTCCAACGGGCAAGCTCATTATTCTTGATGTCTTCAGTCTTGTCCTTAGACTTATTGTACAATTTTTAGCATACTCTGATGTAAATCTTGCTCGGGTAACTAAACTGTGCTCGAAGTCCTTGCATTGAACACATAACATCTTCTTATTGCATCCATGCTTGTCCCCATGTGCTCGACCATCCTGTGCTCGTAACACTTGGTTAAAACTTGTATGATTGGAAATCCATGCTCGATAGAAGAATACTCTTGCTCGTTGAAGTGTAGCTTGCTCAAAGCCTTAACACTTAGAAGAATTAACCACAAATGGTTCTGACGATCTTGCTCGAGGTAGTAAAACCATGCTCGATCGTCTAGGCTTGCTTGAAGTCCATACTTAGCCGTTTCCTGAGGAGGTTGAGAATATTCCAATCTTTTTTATAGAAAATCCGACCCAAAAATCTCCCCCGAGATTGGAACTAGCTCAGATGCACCAAAACACACCTGCATAAAGTTACACATGTATCAAATATCAAGTATAAATCATTTAAGAACATGTCATTTCATAACATATAGGAATTCTGCCGCTTGGGCGTTACACATTAAATTTTTACATCAAAATACGACTGAAACAAAAATTACAAAGATAAACAGAATTAAATTAATCATCATTAAGTATCTATTCTGCTATCTCCTCCTCCTGCTCCTTGTGTCAGATTTTTCCTTTTTCAGTTTGACAAGAGCGGCCTTTTGCTTGATCATGTCTAATTCCACACCATCAGAGGAGTCGATGGGAAACTCTGCATCTGCTATATCTTGGAGATCTAGAGGATGTATGAATTGAAGATCCCCATCATACCGGATCACAGCAATGGTTATACCCGATTCATTCCTTAAAGAGATTGAGTCATTGTGCTGGTTGTAAGTGATGTAGGTGATTCTTCCATTATGCTGCACAACCGAGTTTGGTTCTAGCATCTCCTGCCTCATAGCTAAGCACTCCTTTAAAGTCTTTCTTTTACCATGTGAGCTTCTTGCTTGGGTCTTCTTTTTGTTGGTATCAAATAGAGAGAGTTCAAGAGTATGAACTTCATTGATCCTGTTTCGCCTTCTCTCCTTCTCAGCTTGACTGTGTATTATTCTTTTCTTTTGATTTAGGAATGGAAACCCTCTCTCCGATTGTTCCTTAATGAATTTTGAGAGGTCATTCCTTTGTTGTCCAGATAATTGGCTTCTGATTTGATTGTATATAGTTTCAATTCTGCCATCTTTGTCAGTTGTTCTTTAGTAAAATTTCTCAAGTCATCCCTGAAAATGATCAGAGATTCTTCTTGATCTTCAATGATCATCCTTAAAGTCTTGGATCTTTTATCATAGTAGAGATGTGTGGGCAGATTTAAGTTCCTTGGTTGCTCAGGCCTCACAATCTCAGACCTTAAGGGTGTTCTGCTTGTGCTTCCTTGCTGAGTCTTCGTTGTCTTATCAAGCCCTTCCTCTACATACCATCTTTTTATAGTTTCATCAGTTTGAGTCATCAGTCTTCCCATATTAACACCTTTGTTGTGCAGAGCACTCATCATCTCTGCTCTAACAAGTTCCTCCATCTTTCTCTTTTCTTCTTCCGTATATAATCTTTGCTCTCGATTGTATATGTCTAAAAGTTGTTCATGATGCATGTTGTTGAACTAATCTTCAGTCATACCTTTTCCCATCACAATTTCTTTTAATGTTTGGACTCTCTGAGGATCTTGGAACCATTCTCTAGCCTCAGCTTTCTTCTTTTCATTTTCGATCCTCTCTTTCTTTATCTGCTCTTTCAGCTTCTTTTCTCTTTCAAGATCAGCAAAACTCTTTTTACTCTTGTGAGAGTCTTCGACATTTTGCACTTTCCTTTTTTAATTCTTCCAGTGAAAGTTTTATCAATGAGTTGTATTCGAATCCATGGACTTGCAAAAATTGGATGTCTTTATGTTTAGCCTTTACAGACTCATACTCAGCATCATCACTTGTCTTCTTTCTTTTGTTTGTCTTTTCAACGAACTTGGCAATGTCATCCACAAGAGCTCTCTTGCAGATTTTGTCAATAGTATCAAATGACTGCAAGTTTAGAAAAGCAGGCTTGTGACCAGCCTTTATTAGAAATTCTCTTTTTGATTCCCTCATCTTCCATCCTTCAACTTCTTTGGCTATTTCTTCTTTTGATAATATTTGGAGATATTTCAAGTTATAATCAAAACTTATCAAATAAGCTTTATCTTCATCCTCCTTCTCATCATCTTTTGATCCTTCTTCATCCTCATTTTCATCAAGCTGTTCATCCAAATTGTGAAGTGCTCCAATTATCGGTTCTTCAGTTTCAGGTTCAGGAGACTTGAATACAAACTTGGATTTTTTCGGTCTTCTTTTATAAACTGATTTTTGTCTCTTAGCCTTAGGAGGTTTAACTTCAGATATTTCTTTCCTCTTTACTCCCCCCTCAGCTTCAATTTCGGGTTTTGTTGGCTCAGTGACAATTGGTTCTTCGTTTACTGTCTTCTTCACTTCATCGCCAACAGTCTCTGTACTTATAGGTTTCTCTGTGTGGTTTGCAGGTTCTTCATCAAAAATTTCTTCAACTATTAGTTCAGCAGGTTCAATAACCTCTTCAACTCTTGGCTCAGATTGTGTGTTGCTGCTCAGATTTATGAAGTCTCTTTGAGCCTTTTTAGCAGCAGACACAATCTCAGGATGATACCCTTCTGGTTTGTTTAGAATGTTTGTTAAAGTTCTCATAATTACCAACTTCACCATGGTGCTTGCGGATACTTCAATTGTTTCATCCTGTTCTTGATGTACTGGACCCAAGCTGAGCTCTTGTTCTTTTTGTGTTTTTGGTTCAGATTCTTCACTTTCAGGCTCAGATATGACTGGCTCAGATTGTATGGGCTCAGACTCAGCTTGCACATGCTCATCAGTTTGTGTAGGCTCTTGATCATCAACATTTTGTTTTGCATTTAATACTTCCATTGTAGCCTTAATGGCATCATCTGCCTCTTTTCTCATTCTTTCATTTTCTTCTTCTTTTTGTTTCATATTAATTAGTGCTTCAAGCACTTCTTGAGGATTTTCCTCCTCGTCTTCTTGATCCATAGAATTCAATTCTTCATTCATCAGTCTTATAGCTATTTTGACAGATTCTACTTCAGCTATATCTGGATCAATTACATTGTCTTTTTCTAAGATCTCATCACCAGATTTGTCTTTGTGAGTTGGTATTGGATGGAGGTCTTCCTCAGATAGAGCCACCCCTTTGCCTTTTATTTGTCGTTGAGCAATCTGTTCAGGGGTCTCTTCTTCTATTTCTGTCTCCTTTTCTTTTACCTCCCCCTCAACTTGATCATTTCTTTCTACACCTTCTGGATTTATTGATTTAGTGACATTGGGTGTTTCATCAAACTCATTCTGATCTTCTTCTTCTGAATTGGCATATGTGTTTTCAATCAGTTTTAGCCCTTCATTTTCATCTTGATTCTCCCCCTGTTTTGGTGCATCTGAGGTCTTTTCAACCACAGAGTGCTCCAGGGCTTGAATTTTCATTAAGGCCTATTGCAGGGCAGTCTCAAGAGCTTGGTTCTTGACCTCCAAGAAAGCGTTCTTCTCCTTTAACATTATGTTTAAAAATTCCATTTCAGCATTTTCTGTGATAAGGTCATAAATGTTAGGGCTTGAAGGTGGTGTTTCTTGAGTTGGCTTTGGGGCAGGTTCAGAAAAAGGTTCAGATTCAGCTGTTTCTGGAGATGGTGACTTATATGGCTCAGGGTCTGTGGGAATGGATTGGGTTGGTTGAGCAATGATAGTAGTAGGTTAGTCTTGTACTGGGGAGGATGGTGGTGTTGGAATCTGTGTGTCTTGAACGGGTTGGGCTGGTTGGGAAACAGGTGGTGAGGAGGTAATCGGGTCATGTAATGGGGATTTTGGTGGTGAAGGAACATGAAGTGGTTCATTTTCAGATAATGTGGGTTCAGTAGTAGCAGGTGAGGAAGAAATGTTATCATCAGCACCATCAACTTCAACGGAGGCAGTTTCATCATGATATTCTTTAGGAGGCGGTGACTCTGGTGGAGTAATTTTCTGGATGGTATCAGTAACATTTGAGATAACAGATGCTACATAATCATCATCATCTACATACTCAGCAGCTCTGTTGCTAGGACCCTCAACTAGTTCATTAGTTTCTTCATTGACTTCCAACTCTGCATCATCTCCTTCATGAGTAGTTTGTTCAATCACAGGCACATTACCAACAACAACATCTAGAGCATGATCAACATTACCCTCATCTATAGTATTATCACCATCTGGACCATTGTTCCCTCCATCATTTTGATCATCATCCTCATCTCCACTATCATCATCTTCATCATCATTGTTCTAGGCACATCAATGGCGCCTAAGGCCGGCACAAGCAGCCATGGGAGGACATCCCAATCAGTATTATCCTCAAATTTGCTCTTCGCATCTTTCATTCGCTAGCAGATACTAGAATCTTGTAGTCTCAAAACTTCTCCTGTTCTTTGAAGATCCGGTAATGATCTGTTTATCAATATCTGTAATCTCAATATCATTATTTAGGACAGAGGCCTCAATCCTCTTCCCGTTAACGTCATTTACATAAGTGGCCGAGCCCCAAAAATCTGAAATGTGGTTCCTGTAAATCGTATGGCTCTCAGTGAGGGCTACTCTCAGGTTGGAATTTCTCAAAAAATCTATCATTAGTTCCAACTCTTTGTTATCATCGTCTAGCTCCAACTGAGCAGACATATTGTGCCTCTTTTCGAATTTTAGGGCCATCAGTCCTGCAAAAATAAGAGAATAGTCAGTACGCAAAGTAGCAGAAATAATACACGAAGGTAGTTAGAGAAGATTAGCGTCTTCAGTAACTTGTTCCGTAGTAATATGCGTACCTGCAAAAACAAGTAAATAATTAGTCCGAAATCCAATTAGAAACCCTAATTTCGACATCGGCGAGATGATTATCGGATAGTGATATCTTACCGGAGTCGAAACAAAGCTAATGGCTAATTTTGAAGTATATTCGAGCAGGGATCGAGTATTCGAGTAAGAAGGGGATGCACGAGCAAGAGGTTTGCAGTTAGGTTTAAGAGGGAGAAGAAATATGTGAAAAAGTTTCTAAGTCCCCCTTTTATACCTAACGTTTGGGTAGTACAGTACCTTCTTTTGTCGTCTAGTGCACGACAATTGTCATTTGATTTCAAATTTAATGTACCTCCCTTGCTCGAGCATACAGCCAAAATAACAGTTGGCACCCACTGTACTCGAGTACATAGTACAATCCTTGCTCGACGTACTTGAATGATTACAATGCTCGAGCACTAGTATACTTGAGATATTTTGCTCGAATACACTTGTGCTCGACGTTAAAGTAACTTGAAGTTACTTCACTTGCTCGAGTATAGGATCATGCTCGACAAGAAGTGTACTCGACAATACTGAGTAAAATTCCCTTAATGTAAACGTGAGACACACTCATTGCTGAACCTTACTCGATTATGCATCATGCTCGACATTACTTAGAGATCTATCATGACTAAACATATGCTCGAGATGGAACATATGCTCGAGATGCAACTCCTCTTATTAGGGTTATAACCTTTGCTCGACTTACTTAGATTACTGTAACTTAATGTGCTCGAGGTAACTTCATGCTCGAAAGCCTTTGCAGATTTAATCCTTCATATGCCTGAACTTGAACACTCATACTTAGAGTCTAGCATACAAGTTTGCTCGAACTACTTAACAATTTCATCCATCAAGTTCCTTAGCTCGAATTCTCATACCTAAGTATCTAGCACACAGGTATGCTCCAATCGCTTAGTAATTTTGTCACAACCTTGCTAAGCTCGAAACTCACATACCAAAGTACCTAGCACACAACCATGCTCAAAACACTTAATTGTCTCCTATCATTCAGTTCTTTGTGCTCGAAAACTTAGGTCTAACTACTTACCATGCAATCATGCTCAAAACACATAACATCAATTTTTATAACATTGTAGGTGCTCAAAAGTAAGATGCATGCTCGAAACTCTTAAAATAGCAAATTTCCATATCATCAGGATGCTCGACAGTAAGATGCATGCTCGAAATACATAGATGAATCTTACAAATCATATAGCATACTCAAAGCAATGTAATTATACAAATAAGCAAAGTTTCTTTGCTCGAAACACTTAAATGGTTTATCAGTTCAGATTATGAAATCAACAAATGTGATGCCACTTAGTCTGGACATGTTCACACATATCCTTTGCTCAAATTGCAATTTTACATGAACGATAATCATTTCAGAACTTTGAGCTGACCTAAGCAATTTGTTTAAGGTGAAATAAGAGATCAAATTTCAGTTGAATATTCTCTTGAAAACATTTTCATAGAAAGATATCAACATAGGATCAGATTGTTTAAAAGCGTTCACACCATGTCACAGTAAGCCATATTACGATTTAAGTCAGGTTGACATTAGGTAATTGCACTTAACATGATTATCATAACATTTGTGATATACTTAAGGTTTAATTAAGGCTTAAGTGAAGAATGGTTACATTTTGGACTTCAGGTTGTTCCTTATCTCTTCTCAAAGCTTATTTAGCTTTCTCCAATCACCCCAATTTGATTCAACCCCCTGATGCCTTTGTCAAAATTTGTTTTTATGATCAGTTTATTTAAAATTATATATAGATATCAAACTATAAGGTTGAAAGTTAGACTTACATACCATCCAGACTTACAAGCCTTACATTCAGGGTGTTTAGACTTATTTGGATGCCCCACCCCTGTAGTTCCCTTAGTGCCCCTTAAGTCATGATATATTATTATTTGATATATTAATTTGAAGCAATTTTCTTTTTCTATATTTTTCCTCTTTCTATTTCTTTTTGATAAGCTTTTGTATATCTATACTTTTATATCTGCTAAGATACTTTGTAAATAATTTTTTGTGTGACCAAAACACCAACAGGCTCGTGTATGATTGGATAATTGCATTTTTGCCTATCATTCGGAGAGATATGCAAGGAAACATACCTTGGTCTTCAAATGAGTCACCACATTAGACTTAGCAATTTCATAATATTTGTATCACTCATGTCACTACACTCATGAAAAGATACTCAAAGCAAAATGTCAATTTACTAAACAGAAATCCTTTAAGCCTATATTCCATGGGTAAGGGATTTTAAACAATATACTATCATTTCCCATAAGGTTGGATGCAATTTCTATCCAAAAACTTTTGAGCTTTTATGAATCTTATAACTGAATAATCTTATCATATCTCATATGAGATCACCAAAAACAGTGTGGCTTAGTTAAAAACATTTACAAAGTTTCAAAATCATTTCTTTTGAAAGTTCTTTTAAAACATTGATTCTGAAAACAGTGTTGTCATTTAAGCACAATTAACAAGCATACACTTCAACAATATCAAACACATTCATTCAGACAGCATAGAACATTCAGATAAACACATAAGTCTGTCGAGCATACTCAGAAATTCATCGAGCATACTCGAAAGTCTATCGAGCAACCTTAAGATATATCATTTCAGTGCTTGTGCTCGAAAGACTTAAACTGTGTGCTTGAGCAATAGATTTGTGCTTGGAATACTTAGAAAGTTTTCCAAAACACATGTCCATGCTCAACCAATAATAACATATCGTTTGTGCTCGAATTACTTGAGATATCTCAAGTATGGTTTGTTTGTGTTCGAAGAACATCAAACACAGAGTCATGCTCGAAATACTTAACAAGTTTTCAACGCAAGAATCTATGCTCAAGCAACTGAGCTATGACATATGTGCTCGAAAGACTTAGAAAAGTCTCCAAAGTACTTCTGCTTGTGCTCAAGGAGCAACAAGCATAGTATCAAGCACAGGTTCATGTTGGAAGTACTTAAACCACAGAAATACATCATACAAGCACAGATCAAAGTACTGAAAGCTGTAATTAACAAGAATATCATGTTTTTCATACAAAGACAATCACATACATGATTCATGCAATTAGAATGATCAGTTAACCATAGCAAATCATAATGTAAACATTCAAAGTGAGTAGCAAGGATAATCAGTAAGCACCTCACTTAAGCACACATCCTCAATTAAACTTCATCAGCATTTATCATTCCTAGGCATTTTAACAGAAAATGAAACTTGGTTTTATCTAAAGGTTTGGGGAATAAATCAGTCAGATTATCAGATGTATCTACCCTTTTCATTTCTATTAATCCTTTTTCCTGATAGTCCCTAATGAAATAATGTCTAATCTCAATGTGCTTAGTCTTAGAATGTTGGACTGGATTCTTAATAATGAACAAAGCAGCAGTATTATCAATTAAAATAGGAGTAAGAAATTCAGACCATAATCCAGCAATTGATTCTGAATCCATAGAACGTGTGCATAGCAGGCAGAAGCAGCAATGTACTCAGCTTCAGCAGTAGAGATGGACACTTTAGTCTGCTTCTTGCATTGCCAAGACACCAACCTGTTCCCTAGAAACTGGCATCCTTCTGAAGTTGATTTTCTACTCATGTTGCAACCATCATAGTCACTATCTGTGTAGGCCATCAAGTCAAAGGAATGGTTCTTTGGATACCAAATCCCCAAATCTGGTTTTCCTTTGAGATATCTGAAAATCCTCTTCACTGCTAGCATATGTGAGACCTTAGGGTTAGCTTGGAATCTTGCAAAGACACACACAGCAAACATAATATCTGGCCTAGATGCTGTAAGATACATCAGTGATCCTATCTTGGCCCTATATTCATGTTGGTCCACCGGCTCCCCCTTCTCATCAGGTACCATTTTCTCATGTGTGTCCATTGGTGTAGACACTGTCTTGAAGTCTTGGCACTTGAACTTGTTAAGAATCTCTTGAACATACTTTGATTGGTTAATAAAAATTCCATCAGCCTTCTGTTGTACTTGAAGTCCAAGGAAGAAGTTCATTTCTCCCATTGAACTCATTTTGTACTTGGATTTCATAACTTTCTCAAACTCCTTGCACATTTGTTCATTTGTAGAGTGAAAGATAATGTCATCTGCATACACTTGCAACAGCAGCAGATACTTGTTCCATCTTTTGTAGAATAGGGTCTTCTGCCCAGAAAGTGACTGGCAGATTTACATCGGCAATCATCGTCCTTGTAGCTTCAATTAGTGTTCTGTTTCTTCTTTCTGCAACACCATTTTGCTAAGGAGTTCTAGGTGCACTATATTGCTGATATATCCCCTTAGAAGTGCAGAATTCTTTCATTATTCCATTTTTGAATTCTGTCCCATTGTCACTTCTAATGACTTTCACTTTCCTTTCAAGTTGATTTTCCATTTTCAGCACATAGGTTCTGATCAAATCTGGGGTCTCATCCTTGCTGCCCATAAAGTATACCCAAGTAAATCTTGAGTAATCATCTGTGATCGCAAGACAGTATCTCTTCTTTCCAATACTTGGAACACTCACTGGACCAAACAGATCCATGTGTAGCAGTTCCAAGACCTCATCAATGGTATTTATCAATTTGCTCTTATGTGAGGATTTATGTTGTTTCCCTTTAAGGCAAGATGTGCATTTTTCTTCAAGCTTAAATTCTCTTATGGGAAGGCCAACAACATGTTCACCGCACTAGCTATATTTTTCAAGTTAACATGACACATCTTCCTATGCCACAATTTTGGTCTCATTTTCAGTGGCTTTGGAAACAAAGCATGAACCACCTCTAGATGTAGCAGTATTCATTCTCAGTTCATAGAGGTTGCCATTTCTTGGAGCCATCATCATGATCATTTCAGTTGGAATCACAAATTCAGGCTTTAAGATTAGGCAGTGTTCATCACTGAAAGCCACTTTGTACCCTTTGTCACAAACTTGAGAAATTCTTGGTAGATTATATTGCTGTCCTACAACATGCAGCACATTCTCAAAGGATACCTTGCCATTGGTGAGTGTTCCTCTTCCAATAATCTTCCCACCATTATCATCACTCCCAAAGGCAACTGGACCTTCATACATTCTTTCATAATTGATTAGTGCTCCCTTGTCACAGGTCATGTGCCTAGAACATCCACTGTCCATGTACCATAAGTCATTACTGTTCAAGGACTGTTCCTGCACATATACACAAAAGAGAATCAGTTGGATTCTAAGTCACAAACTGCATCATTTTGCAATTCAGATTCAAGTGAAGATTCATCAGGAGTTGGAACTAAAAGTGGAAGTGGATCTTCATAGATAACTTCACATTCTTCTTCTGAGTCTAAGTCTGACCCAACTTTCACAACTTGTGACATGATTAGGTTTTTAGTTTGTTCAATCACAAAGTCTTTCTGTTCATTTCACTCCTTCTTAGTCTTGCACTGAAACCCTCTTGGTTCATAACCTTGTTTCATCAAGAACTTTTCATCCCCATTAAGAACACCAGGTCTCATTTTGGCCTTTCCTTTGTCATTTGACCTTTTGTTCTTTACAGGTTTGCTTGATGCTTTTGTATCATTCTTGATTTTCAAAACTTGTTTCAGTCTCTTTTCCAAAACGGATCTTTTCTCTTCATCACTTGAGCTGTTCTTTTCTTCATTCAAGTATCTTTGATACATCTGCTTGTATCCTTTCATGTCAAAACCACAAACCACATCAGGGACCACAAACTCTTCATCTTCAAACCAGCAAGAATTAGTGTGATGACCATAAGCATCACACTTCTTGCACCATACCTTGGCATAGCTCCCCATATCTTCAAGCAATTGCTTGTCTTTAATTCTGTCACTTGGTTTGGGGAAGTCAAAGCCTAGGGATGTTTTTAGACATAGAGAGTTGCTAAAGTCCATTTTGATTGGTTTGTTCAGATCAGGCTCCAGATGATATTTCTCTTTAACAAACACTATTGGCTTCAACTTGGATGGTAGTTTTGAACAGCTTCCTTCTTCTTCTGCAGCAAATCTTCTCATTGGTACATACTCCACATCTCTAATATCAAACAGTTCATGATTAGAGAAAACTGGATAGATTGGAGGATGGGACTGATCATATGAAGATTTTTTTGTCACTTCATTTCTTTTCTTGATTTCTGGTTATGGTCTTGCACAGATGTCAAATACCACATGTTCTTTTCTTACCTGTTCATAATGTTTCTTCATCTTAGGAGTCATCTTTGGTAGTAGAGGAGTCTTTTCATCTTTCTTCTTGTTTGATCCCTTCTTTTTCTTCTTACCCTTAGATGATTTGGTACTGCCACAACTGCAAGTACTCTCCTCACTGGAGTATTCACTCCATTTCTTTTTCTCACCATCCTTCTTGACTTCTGGTTTCTCATTCTGCTTCATTGCAAACTCTCCATTTTCATCCACAATCACATCTTCATATTGTTTTACAAATTCAGCTTTGTCTTCAAATACATTCTTAAATTGTTTCAGATATTCATTCCTACTTTCCTTGTCTACTCTTAGTGGGTAACTGTCACAGAAAGGTGGTGGAACCTTTTTGTATTTCTCTTCATTTGACATTTTATCCACAAATCCCACTATATTTCCTGTAGACACAAGTTTTTTCAAGAATTCCATTTGATTTAACAATTCAGCATTCTTAAGCTTTTCTTCAGCATACAACCTTTTCAGACCCCTCAATTTCAACTGTCATTCTTGATTGGGTTCTGTATGCTTGCATGCAATCTTCTTCAAGTCCCTTAATTTGATTCTCATAGTTTGCTTAACTGGTTTCATATACATTCAAAAATGCTTCCTTTCTATCACATTCAGTCTTCCATTCCTGATTGAGTTCATCAATTGTAATAAGAAGAACAGAAATTGAAATATCAGAATGTACATGCGCATTAGAAGATTCTGGCTTGTCCTGCACTTTGGCCATAAAAGAAACGTTTACTTTTTCAATCTCAGCTGCGTGGTTACTCCAATCAAACTCCCCATCTTGAGGCACCCTTGTTACTGCAACGTTCCCTTGATCCCTAACCTGATTCACATTGTTTTGATTGACACTGCTCTGGTTATTGTGAATCTGCAGTTGGTTGTTCCTTTGAGGCTGAAAGGGTTGTTGCTGGGGTCTATTTTGGTTTTGATAGAGGTTTTGGTTGGTGATCTGATTTCTCTGACGCTGGAAGTTTTGATTCTGATTTTGGTAGAATTGATTTTGATTCACTTGATTTCCAACTTGCTTGGGCATGTTGCATTCTCTTGCAAAGTGTCCAGGTTGTTGACAGTTGTAGCAGATTGCTTTTGATTTGTCAAAACCTATTCTCTCATTCGGTCCATTGAAGCTTGATCTTCTAGTTCTGTTGTATAACCTCTTGCTTCTCACAGCTAACATGGCAGCTTGCCATTTGATGTCCATATCTTCCAAGTCATCAGCATCGATTTGCTCAAGATCTTCCTGCATAATGCTTGTGTTGATCAGGTTCTTGGCCACAAATGCATGATATGACTCAGTAAACATAGAGAACAAAGCTTGGTAGTCAGTTCCTTGAGTTGTGTTGTTCTGCAAAAATATTGACTTTCCACTTGCTGTTGAGGCTACATCATCTTCTATCAGCTGAACATTAAATCTTGGCTGTCCACCACATGTTGAATTTGTCTCAGATGGCTCTTCAATGATTGGCTGCTGATTCTTGATTAAAAGATTTCCCATGGGAGCTACAAGAGCATTGTTCACTTGAAAACTGGGCTTATCTTCTCTAATCATGTGATTTTCGATCATTTCATGTTCTACAGCCTTGAGGAATGCAATTACATCATCCAACTTAAAGTTGGGGAAATTTGCCTTTTCCTTGATGAATTTGCTGGCTGTATACCACTCACCAGACAAAGATAACAGAAGCTTCTTGTTCAGTTCAAAATCAGAGATCTATAGGTCAGTTGTTCTTATATCATTAACAATCACCATGAACCTTTGCAGGACTGATTTCAGTCTTTCTCCATCTTTAAACTTGAATCTATCCAATTGTTGCTTCAGTCTATCTTTCTTGATATCTCTTAGTTTTGTATTCCCCTCAAACATATCAATAACTGCATCATACATTTCTTAAGCAGTTTCCCAAGACAGACCTAGCTTCAGCATTGATAGTGCTTTGTCATCTCTCTTCTTCATCTTCAGCTCAACAATAGCACTATTGTTTGCAGCAGTGGAGGCAACATAGTTTCCCTCTGTAATAGATGTCCAAAGTTCTGGGTCATTGTAGTTTACAGCGGCTTCGAAGAGCACCTTCCATTTGATAAAGTTTTCTTGTCCAAACATTCTAGGAATTTTGTTGGTAGAAACTTCTTGGTCTTCCATTTCAGCAGATCTGAACTTTTATGCAGACAAACATAGAAAAGCTTCAAGCTTTTTCACAAACCTTCAGTCCCGTGGCCTTCAGCGAGCTTCCAAAGCTCTGATACCACTTTTCAGGACCGGGAGTCAGGTGCAAACCTTGGAAAGGTTGACAAGAACACACTGACTCAGTTACCCAAAGGCCTATTGAATATCCCGGCGGAATCAGGATATCCAACGAATGGAAACGAAGGTGTGAAGTTGTAGACACGAAACAATAAATGATAATCAATAAGAACACAATCAAAGACAAATATTCACTGCATTTAATATGTCATTTAATAGAATAGTGAAAGGAATGTCTAGGGTTTCGTGACGGCGGCGGCGGTACGAGGAAACAAATAGAATATTCTTTGGAATGTTTCTCGTAGTGTGTGCGTCGTTATCCGTGCCCTAAATGGAAACATAGGACCCTATTTATAGACCCTGACATTCCTTCTAGAATCCCTACTATTACATTATGAAAGACAAAATAAATACAAGTGTAAAGAGTCTTCAAGCAAGGTTTGTCTCTTGCTCGAGCAGACTCAGTATGCTAGGTATGCTCGATAAATGTCTTCGAGCATACTTTACTTAGACCAATCCTTGCTTTGCTCGAACTAGTCCATCGAGCAAGCTCATTCTTCTTGATGTCTTCAGTCTTGTCCTTAGACTTATTGAACAGTCTTTAGCATGCTCGGATGTAAATGTTGCTCGGGGAACTGAACTGTGCTCGAAGTCCTTGCTTTGAACACATGACATCTTCTTATTGCATCCATGCTTATCCCCATGTGCTCGACCATCCTATGCTCGTAACACTTGGTTAAAACTTGTATGATCAAGCTGTTTGCTCGATTGGCAATCCATACTCGATAGAAGAATACTCTTACTCGTTGAAGTGTAGCTTGCTCGAAGCTTTAACACTTAGAAGAATTAACCACAAATGGTTCTAACGACCTTGCTCGAGGTAGTAAAACCATGCTCGATCATCTAGAGTTGCTCGAAATCCATACTTAGCCGTTTCCTGAGAAGGTTGAGAAGATTTCAATCTTCCTTATAGAAAATTCGACCCAACATTTTTTTCACACCATGTAAAGAATATGCTTTCAACATTGTTTTGAAGATTTAAACCAAGTTTTTAGTTTCCTTTATTGTTTCAAAAATCAATAGTTTATATTAAAAACTTTAAAATGATTAGATGGTTCATGAATTTAATGCATATGCATAATTACATATTTCAATAGCAATAAAAAATATATAGCATTGTATTGGTTTTTAATTCCACAACGTAAGAAACTAAAAAGTCCAAAACTTTATGCAGAATAACATTGTTTTACAGTTAAAAATATAAGATTACTAACCATGCCCAATTACACCTATGGCTCAACATTCCACAAACACTAATGACTGTACAGATCTTTCAAATTCTTGTGCAAATATGAAATACAATTCATGTTCATATACATGAAATGAATCTCAAATACATATATACATATATATATATATGCGTAAATGGCCAAAAAAAATGTAAAATATGTGGTTACCCAAAGAGGGGTACCTGCAAGACAGCACCTACAATTTGAAGATAATTCAATAGCAGCTTGTGTACATTGGCTTCTAGAAGACTTGATTATAAGAGCTTCATTCAATATTACCCTATACCAATCCACTTTTTGAAAAGTAATATTTTCATCGAAACTGAATATAACAATTCAAATAACTAATTAGAAACAATTAAGTTATTTCCAAAACTTCTTTAATGAGTAAAATAGTGGATTACACTTATATAAAATGCAGATAAAACATCATAACAAGAGTAGGCTCATATACACTACAAAAAAAAGTGACCATCAGAGGCTAACTTATAGAGGACTGATATATCAGTCTCGAATACATAGTATCTAGGACTGATTTACCAGTTACTAATAATATTAAGGACTGATTTTTATGTGACTAATGACAGTGACTGATAATCAGTCGCTAATACTTTGACATCTTATTTGAGACCGAATTTCAGTCCCAAATATGATTTAGGAAATATAAGGTTTTGATGGAAACTTATTGGCGACTGAATTTCAGTCCCAAATATGTAATGAAAAAGTAGTCAAATGTATAGCGACTGATCATGAGTCTCTAACATTAAAGGAACACATTAGAGACCGGGACTAAAGTATTAAGGACTGATGTTTTAGTCTCAAATACTTGGTATTTGGGACTAAATTTTTAGTTACTTGTAGAACTGGGGCTGATTTTTATGCGACGTATTTTAGTGACTAATAATTAGTCGCTAATATTTAGACACATTATTTGAGACTAAATCTCGGTCTCAAATATATTCCTCTAGAATGAAAAAATGGGGCAAATTTCTTCGAGACTAATCTTCAGTGTCTAATTTTTGAGGGAATGTTTAAGTAGTGAATGTCAGTCTTTAATATGCTTAAAACATAACAAATTATGGATTGTATATAGTCTTGAACACCTTTTACTCTAAGAAGTGATTAGTGACTAATTTTCAGTCTCCAATTATGTTACACAGATTCTACCATTTGACGGGAAGTATTAAAGGTAGGGCTGCAAACGAGCCGAGCTGCTCACGAGCTACTCGAGATCGGCTCGTGAAAAGCTCGATCGAGAGCTCTCTTAATAAACGAGCCCGATCCAGGGCTTCACTTATCAATCTAGAGTCGGCTCGCAAGCCTAAACAAGCCTGTCATTTATATAATTTTTTAATATATATAACTATTAATTAATATATATAATGTTAGGAAAAATAAGAAAACAATATACATTATTTTATACATAAAATTATAATTTGAAAAAATTCATAAAAATAATTATAAATATATAAAAACTAATTATACACAAACTTTCACTGTTTCTTTCAAAAACTGCATCTTATGTTTGTAGTTTGTGTATTGGCGATTGGAAATAATTCTTAAAATACTAATTCCAAACCTTTGAAAATTAAAACTGAAGCAAACAAAACCGTTCCTAAAAGTTTGCTTTTGGTTTGCGTTAACAGTTTAAGCTCATAGAGCTTATAAAAAACATTTAACAAAAATGTCAAACCTTTTCCGAGTGATCATTGTTTATGTTTTGTGTGGGTAAGTAATTAATGTTTATGAGATATGAGAGCTAATTTATAGTTCAAAGAATTTGAAAAAACTAAATTACATTATTTAATTTGCAAAAACTGTCATCATGCTAGGTGCAAAACTAAATAATATGTAAGTGCAACTTGAAATTATATATTTAGTTTAATGGTATGGTTGAAGCTGGTACATGTACATCATGAAACCTATCATGAAACTGTACAACCAATCTTTGTATCCTTAAAGAAAATAGTTAAAGTATGTAAGGTCCTAAGTTTTACAAAAGACTTCACGTCATTTACTATATAGAAAATCCGCCCCCCCCCCCCCCAAAAAAAAAAATCTTTTCTTTTCGATGAAAGATAATTAGATTCTATCAACAAATGCGACTTAAAATATTTACAAGTTGTCTTTTAATTGAAGACGATATATATCCAGAATACATATAAAAATTTTCGGACGAAATCATGAAAAGTAACCCTACGAAACAAAAAAACGGCAATGACCGGGACCACCCAGCTCCTTAAAGCTGCGCCCCTGATTGTAAGCATCTACACGCTTCTAACACACAAAAATATATGCACATAATCATCTTGAACCAACCATTTATGTTTAAATCGTTTATGTTCAAACATCTACTTTTACTTGTATTTGAAAGCTTAATTTATTTTTTTATTTTTTTGTGCAGCACTTACTGCATAGCTGCTGAAATCGACTCATTTGACCACTCTGCATTTTTATTTAGCTTTTCAAGTTCAAAGATAGATTGTAATAGACTCAAATATCTTTCCAACCATATAAAGAACGTCCCAAACGGACACTCGGTTGATTTTATATGATTTTTTAAAGTCTTGACTAAAATCTGAATAAAAATTTGTAATTTTTAAGACTCTAATTGCAAGAATAAAGTAAGTGCTGAAGCATAATTTAAGTTGCAATTTTTGTTTAAAAGTAAAGATGTTGACTTGAAAAAGTCAACTGTCAAAAAAACAGTAATGAAAAAGTTAAATGTTTTGCTACAGATCAAAGTTGTAACATATAGGCAAAAAGGCTGATTTATATTTCATTGATTTAGTGTTTCAGATTTCGTTACGGGTGATTCAAAAAATGGTTTTGGTTAGCTTTATTTGAATAAACATGTCACTGCGTACCCAAAATAAAGCCATCTGATCTGATCTCGCCCATACCCGAATAAGCACGTTACCTGAATAAACCCGTACCCGAATATATGATTTTGTCCTTAGCATTGTATGCGTGTCTTTTAGATAAAAAATGGCAGTAATATCCCTACCACATATTAGCTTTTAAACCTCATGTAAAATCTACCCAAATAAACCATATCCCATATTGAATAAACTGTACCTCTAATTGCAATTTTTAAGCCTCTAATTGCAAGAACAAAGTAAGTGCTGAAGCATAGTTTAAGTTGCAATTTTTGTTTAAAAGTAAAGATATTGACTTGAAAAAGTCAACCTGTAAATTTTAAGCCATATCCCAAATAAACCATATCGCATATTGATAATAAACAAACTCATAATCAAAAATGATTGTGATTTTGATAGAGAGGCACAATTTGTAATGTTTAAGCCTCTAATTGCAAGATTAAAGTAAGTGCTGAAGCCTAGTTTAAGTTGCAATTTTGTAAAGATGTTGACTTGAAAAAGTAAACTGTCAAGAAACCAGTAATGAAAAAGACAACTAATTTGCTACATATCAAAGTTGTAACATATGGGCAAATGGCAATTTGGGGAATAGTATTGAATTAAAAAAAAAAGGCTGATTTATATTTCATTGATTTAGTGTTTCGGATTTCATTACGGGTGATTCAAAAAGTGGTTTTGGTTAGCTTTATTTGAATAAACATGTCACCGCGTACCCAAAATAAAGCCATCCGACATGATCTCGCCCATACCCGAATAAGCACGTTACCTGAATAAACCCATACCCGAATATATAATTTTGTCCTTAGCGTTGTATGTGTGTCTTTTAGATAGAAAAATGGCAGTAATATCCCTATCCAATATTAGCTTTTGAACCTCACGTAAAATCTACCCAAATAAACCATATCCCATATTGAATAAACCATACCCACCTAACCGGATATCCAACTATCCGTACTAGAATAAAATATGTACCCGGTTTGACTTCACTGTCACACACAATTAAGGCATTGTACAAGATTATTATCACATAAAAGTATGATATGATGCATATGTTGATTAAGTTTTCTTTCATATGCTTACAATCAAACTTGTGGATACCATATAATAAGATATTGAAGATGAACAACTTGTGCGTATATGAAAAAGGATTAAGATATTGAACATCGTTTGGATTTATATCAAAAGAAGAGTTTGTTTTATTTGAGGTGGTTGTGGTTGTGGTTGTGGTTGTGGTTGATGGTGACAATTAATATATATATAGAGAGAGGGTAAGGTTAAAATGAAAACTCATTTGATTTGTGAAAATCCGTGAAAACCTTATGTAACATAGTTTTTTTTTTTTGTTACATATAATATATGTTGTAACATTTAATACAAAACATCGAAATATCAAAAAAAAATGTTTTGTTATCTTTTAATATTTTTTTACTAATTTTTATATATGTTTTCAGGAGAGAGAAAAAGTTATATTTATATTTACATTTTTTATTCACTTTAATTGTGGACCACAAAATTTAAACATTAATTAAAAACATGTGGTTGAGAATGTGTTTCTAGAGTTTTCACAACTCAAGTGGGTTTTCATTTTATACTTAGCATATATATATAAAAAGAACAACTTTGGTGCCGCAAGCGGCACCGCAATGGTTGATTTCTTTTTTGTTTTTTTTACTTCAGTTACCATAATAAGCGTAATGGAAACCGGCCAAACGTCAAATTTTTTTGTTTTAGTTCCTGTATCATAACAAACCTGAAAGAAACTGACCGAGTTCGCGCAGACTCGTGGCTTTATTTAAAGCCCAATTTTTATATTTTTTTTTTCGTTTTTTAGTTCTGGTATCGTAACGTAAGTAATCAAAACCGACTGAATTCGTGTCAAGTTACTACCTCAATGCCCGGGATCGACGACGCTTGGATTTAACCACCGCCCGGGTTTGCCAACCAAATAAACATTGTCTTTAATATTTTGTTTTCTTATATGTTAATATGACGAATTAATTAACGCTCAAATTTTACCATTGGTGTCTACATCGTGACGAACGCAATCGATACTGACCGAATTCGTATCGACTCATCGTCGTAAAGTTCGAGTTTATCAACAATGGGGTTTTGTCAACTGCCGTGGCGCAACGCGCCGGATAGAAAAACTAGTTTTGTATAAGGATGGTTGTTGGTGGTCACTTTTGGTTCATTAATCAAAGTGACTTTAAAAACAATGTATCAAGGTTATAAATCCGTGTTTTAAACGATTTGAATAAGAAAAAGATTAAAATACTTGGTAATAAATGTTTCATAGTTAGCAATGTATATTTTTGAATTATAAAATAATATTTTGAGAAAAGATAAGATTGCAAATGACGTAAGTTACTATATATAAGTTACAATATTAACGGGTAAAGTAAGAAAAACGAGAAAAATAATTTCGGGCTCACATAATTATGACATGTGACGAACCAGTTGCTTATGTACAAGACACACACACACATTAGTTTTAAAGTCCGTGTCACATACGGGAAAATCCAAATTATAAAATGACAAGTAAAGCAAATATAATTGCATAACTTATATAAAAAATTTATTACATCTATGTTTGTATTTATACTATGTGTACATATATTAATTTTATTTATAGCACAAAATGATTTTTTTAAATGAGTTCAATAAAAAAATACACGTGAAAAAACGTACCCAATAATACTTCTTTCTATTGAAAATTTCATTCTCAGTGTCATATATGTATAATTGAAAGAATTTTGGTTATAAATAAATTTCGAAAATAAGATTTCTCATACGATAGTAGTTCTAACCACTCAACCTAAATACAAAAGGAACGTTACCTTTATTGATATATTTATCAATTTACCGCTCATCGAAGAAAAGAATAACATTAAATTGTAACGGCGGATGTTATTTAGGAATTATGTTTTTCTGAACTACATCATGGAAAAGATTTTGATAAGTTTCAGAGGCTTCTTATGACAACATAAATAGCATGTTTGTGAATATATTGTTTCATTTGAGCATAGTTTTGTATGACAAGCTTCCCATACAACGTTTTGATCACCATTGAAGGTGAAGTTAATGCTGACACAAATATTTCAAATTTGATAAAAGTTAGAAGCATTGATAGGCCTCGTGGTGGAATGCCAAAAGTGTTCGCAATCTTGTCTTAAATTTTAATAGTCAAGTGAAAAAAAGTTAATTTGCCAAATCTCCAACCTTTTGATTATTTTTGAAAATGCACTTGAAAATAAATTTGAACCCGAATCATGTTTAAACTTCTAACTTTCATCCGTTTGATATTTTCAAGTTAACACTTTGAACCCATAACAAATTTGACGATAAATCTATTTGCATTCTCAAACTTTTAAAAATACTCAAATTTTCCATTTTTGGCCCGTAACAAATTTTGACCTAAATGTTGTTAACTTGTACCAAATAGTCTATTTACCAACTTTGGACCCATAAAAATCAAATTTAAGTTTTGTAACATTTGTTACTTTTCAAACCCGAAGACCCGACCCGTTTTAAATTTTCGGATTTGATTACATATATGTGTGTGTGTATATTCCTCAAGTTCGTGTCACACCCTCAAAATCCACTAACGGAGTTTTACAGTCAGAGGGTGTGAACTAACAGGATCGGAATCATCAGTTATAATCAAACCATAAAAACGTTTAAATGAAAATAAGTGCGGAAGCGTAAAACCATAGAAACAATGTTACGTCACGCAGGACGATTTAAAACCAATGATAACAGTTAAAAGTAAGTTTGCATGGTTAAAAGTTTTTCAAGCAATGCATGTTCCTAAACCGCGTGCCCGCCTCGGCTACCTGAGAATAACATACTAAAAGTGTCAACACAAGGTTGGTGAGTTCACAAGTTATATAAAAATAAATCGTTTAGCGTTTGCGTTTAGCGTTACAGCGTTACAGCGTTTTGCGTTACCAGAAAGTGTTATGTCAAATTATATATCGATAGGTAGCTAGTCTATACAACAAGTATTACTAAGTGTTCGACACCGAAGCTGACTCGTTTATTAAGTGCCTTGTCACCAGGTCCTCCAGACCATGGTACATGTTAGCCAAAATTACACCCGCTCGACCTCCAGTCGAGTTTAGCGTTGGGTGGGGTTTGTCAAACCCAGTAGTACTACTCAACAGTGACTCGCTATTCTAAATATTAACCGGTTCGATGTGTAGGATTTCAAATGTTTCGTTTGCCACTTAGCCTTTACAAGTGATATATAATTTATAACAAAATCTTAAATGCGTTGTGGAGTATGTTATCTCCCCCAAGTGAAAAGCGTTTGAAAACAGTTTAAAGAGGGGAAAGTGAAACTCACTGTTTGCGAAGAATTTCCCAAATTAAATCACGAAGATGCGCGTCACCGAAAAACTCTCTCTAACGTTCTAAAACAACAAAGAGATTTTTCTAAGTGTCGGAATATTATCGAGTCTCTAGACCCGGCACATAATACCTATGCACATAACATGTTTCGTGCTTCGTTCGTGAATCGTGTGTGACTTTAACAAGTGTTCTTGTGACACATTACATGTGTAAGCAATCATATACGTGCCATGTATTCATAACGTACATTACTAGCAATTATTCCCCGTAAGGGCATTTTGGTCAACAAATAACAATTAACTAGCCATTATTCCCCATGAGGGCAATTTGGTCAAATCATGGCAATCAATTAGCAATTATTCCCCCGCAAGGGTATTTTGGTCAAAACATAACAATTATATAGCAAGTATCATGTTTCGTGCATCTTTACACAACTCAGCAGCTAGTTTCACCGAGACAGAAATCCTACTAGAAAGATTGTACTATTTCACCGATCATAGCATCTCAATTAATTTACCAAAAATCATCACAGAAGCACATATGTCTTAGGTTTCCAGATCATATTTAATTATATTTTTATTCCACATAGTTTTCTCACAATCATCAAATCATTACAGCAAACTCATAACAGTCAAGTTCATGCGCAACAGAATGTTATTTGCAATTCCCGTTAAACGAAAAATCCAATAAATGCAAGACCACTTGGGTTAGGTTCCTAACTCAATAAGTCAACTTCCAGAAGTGGAACCAACCCAATTGGTCTCGTAGTTCATGAGATATAACATTTACAACACAACCTAACAGCAGGTCTAACAGCTCAGCTTTGCACAATGTTTTTGTAAATTCATAAAAGTTAACTCCTTGTCCAAAAATTACAAGTTTATATTCTTTAGAAACTAGACTCAACCTAGTTTACTATAGTATTAATAATCTCAACCAATTTTCATGTTTACACTTCGTTACAGTCACTTAAACATCAAATACACATTCTGTCCAGAAACTGTTTGCATCCAAACTCAACATAATAACAATCTATGAACTATCATGCATTCATATAACACTCTAGACTCCACAAACACCATCCATGCACATCAATTACCCATTACATACATGATTAGGGTTTTTGTTTGAACTCAAATCATAGACACAACAATCAACATGCAACAACATTCAATCTAGTTATCAAATCATTATCCAAATAACAACAATCATATTAACCATATGCACTCATGAAATCGGCCAGCTAGGGTTTGCAATTAACCCAACAAACATCAAAATCAAGCAACAAGAATGTATAGGATAATCAATTATACCTTCCTAGCACCTAGTTCTTCAATCAAACACTTGATTTGATGGTTGAATGTGTGTATAGAGTGGACGGCAGCCAAGGGTTCACAAGGAAGGAGGCCGATCGGGATTGGTGTGGGAAGAAAAATAAGTTAGGGTTAAGTTAATGATATATTTATAAACATAACAAGTTACACTCAAATCCCTCCACTTCTAAGTATTACTTTTCTAGCCTAACTAACTTGTTTTCATCTTGAGTTAACGTTTGTAACCATGTTATCACATAACACATAAGTCTAACACATAATTATCACATAATTACTGTTTTGACGTTTTTCGTTTATTTATCAATCGTTTGCGTCAACTCGTTTGCGTTTCGGTGCAATTCCCGAAAGACTACACATGTAGTAAGTGTTAAGCGTCATTTAAACCCTAGTTTAAATGTAATGAAGTGTGCGTTATAGATTTAGTGATCTTAAGTTTGAATTGACGGAGTTGAGTTAACGGAGTTAACCTGAAATTGACGATTGTCACATCATTCCCATGTTAAAGAATTTTCGTCCCGAAAATTTGAGTCAAGTCGTGATGAGTGTCTGAAAGAGTAAGAAAAAAAATTTCAGTTTATCATATCATCCCCTAGTAGAAAGAAATTTCGTCCCGAAATTTAATTCATACCTCCGGTGATGTCTGACGGTTTGCCGGGTTTCGCGGTTTTCTGTGTTTGGTTAGCCCTTCAAAAAGGTGAGGATACTTTTTCATCATTTGATCATCGCGTTCCCACGTGAACTCCGGTCCACGTCTCGAGTTCCAACGAACTTTAACGATTGGAATCTTGCTGTGCTTGAGTGTTTTGGTTTCCCAATCCAAAACTTCGACTGGTTCTTCAATGAAACGCAACTGTTCATCAACTTGCAGTTCCTCCAAAGGGACTACTTGGGTTTCATCAGATAGGCATTTCTTCAAACTGGACATGTGGAATACATTGTGTACGCCACCGAGTTCCGTTGGTAGGTCCAGTCGGTACGCCACTGGACCAACGCGCTCAGTTATCCGGTAAGGACCAACATATCGTGGGTTGAGTTTGTTTCGCTTACCAAAGCGAACCACACCTTTCCAAGGTGAGACTTTGAGTAACACTCGATCGTTCACTTGAAATTTGAGAGGTTTTCGGCGCTTGTCGGCGTAACTCTTTTGGCGGTCTCGTGCTGCTGTCATGCGATTTCGGATTTGAACAATCTTTTCTGAAGTTTCGAGTACCAGTTCCGGACCAGTGATTTGGCTGTCACCCACCTCTGCCTAGCAGAGTGGTGATCGACACTTCCGTCTGTAAGGCCCCGAACCCGGTGACCCTACTTTAGCGTCGGATTTACTCATAAACACAGTTCTTCAAATCAGAGTTTATTAAAACTTTTCGCGGAATATAAAACATCAATCATTTGTTACAAAACATTAAATCTTTTCTTTGATACCATAACACAAAACTTTATATTTAAAACATCTTTACTTCTTTCTTCAGATGCCAGCCGTTCAATCCATGCCGTGTGTCATCCTCATGCTAACTCTATAATCAGCTCACCTGCGTGCATACTAAAAGTCAGCTACGCTGAGTGAGTTCTAGTTAATCGAACGCCATACAATACATACACATACACACATATCCGTAGATACATATCCATACTTCACTAGTTACCCTTCTGTTCTACATACATACTTGCTACCATACATACATACATATCTACAATCACTAACCTCAGTCTACCGAGAGTACGTTCATAGTTCACCGTCTATACCTGTACTCAAGGTCGTGAACACGTACAAGGTTCGCAGTCCTTACCTATGTTCACCATTTATGGTACGTACAAGGATCGCGGTCCTTCCCTATACCATAGTACATCCACAACACGTACAAGGTTCGCAGTCCTTCCCTATGTTGCAACCTAATTCATAGCATGTACGAGGTTCGCAGTCCTCCCCTATGCTACAAAATCAGCACGTATAAGGTTCACAGTCCTTTCCTATGCTGAAATACATCCACAACACGTACAAGGTTCGCAGTCCTTCCCTATGTTGCAACCTAATTCATAGCACGTACGAGGTTCGCAGTCCTCCCCTATGCTACAAAATCAGCACGTATAAGGTTCACAGTCCTTTCCTATGCTGAAATACATCCACAACACGTACAAGGTTCGCAGTCCTTCCCTATGTTGCAACCTAATTCATAGCACGTACGAGGTTCGCAGTCCTCCCCTATGCTACAAAATCAGCACGTATAAGGTTCACAGTCCTTTCCTATGCTGACGCCTATCTACATTACGTATAAGGTTCGCAGTCCTTATCTACGTTTACATATATCATCTACTTCACGTATAAGGCTCGCAGTCCTTAACTACGCCATCACCAGCCGAGCCTATGTCCGACAGAAGCTAGAGGGATTTGCCATCCTAACTTACTATGTCGAACGTAGAACTCACATGCCATTCGTGTACCTATATACACATACTTACATTATAACATAAGAACACTCTAGGCATTCTTTACCTCATTCATTTAACAACCATACCCCTTGTCGTTACGTGCAATATCCGAAGATCGTTCACGCCCCGACAAGTATTCATTTGAAATATTCATACATCTTCGATATATAATATTCGTACCTTTATTTTTTTAACCTGACAGTACGCGCAATATCCGAAGATCGTTCGCGTACCGACAAACAATCATTCATATCTATCACACATATCACATATGACATACACTTATCACTTAGGATAAAGGTATTAACAACACATCGAGTATGCACACAGCCCCGAAAACATAACAAGGAATGGGGCTAGAAACTCACCTGAACACGGTTACGTTCACCGTTAATCGTAATCCCTTTCTTCAGCTGTGCACGGCTGACTGTATAACAAGTACACGTATCAAACAACTATCACTACTCATATCATGTTTCCAGTCTTAACTACTACCCACAACGAATGGGGGTCCGGGGGCAGCGCCCCTGGCAGCGAGGTCTAGGGGCGGCAGCCCCTAGCAGGGTCCAAGGGGCAGAGCCCCTGGCTGGGGTCGAGCTGCCAGGTCAGCTTGGAAAAATTTTATTTACATTAACTGTCTTAACACATTTTCCATTAGGTTTTTAATTTATTTTCTAAGCGAACTTAACTTTAGGCGAAGTTAAACCTTAGGCGAACTTAGCTTTAGGCGAAGTTAAACCTCAGGCGAACTTGGCTTTAGGCGAAGTTAAACCTCAGGCGAACTTGGCTTTAGGCGAAGTTAAACCTCAGGCGAACTTAGCTTCAGGCGAAGTTAAACCTCAGGCGAACTTAGCTTCAGGCGAAGTTAAACCTTAGGCGAACTTGGCTTCAGGCGAAGTTATCATCAGGCGAACTTAACTTTACAGCGAAGTTGCCATCAAGCGAACTTAGCTTGCAGGCGAAGTTCATCAGGCGAACTTAGCTTGCAGGCGAAGTTCGTCGCGTTGAAGGCGAAGTTGCCCAGATGAAGGCGAAGTTGCCCAGATGAAGGCGAAGTTGCCCAGACAGCCGCTGTTCGGTTTCTTTCCAGCATTTTGAGCGATTTTAACACCCTTGCTATGGTTCAATCTCACCCACTACGCTTCCCGACCATTTTCGGTCGCTTATACACTAAAAAAAGCTTGGATCTTTAAACTTCAAAGATCACGAATCATACCTTTGAGCTTGTTGGATCTCGTTAACCTGCTAGCACACTAATCTTCTTCTCTTGGACCTGCCCGATTCTTCCCTTGGCTCGGCCCGGTTCCGGCGAAGTTAGTGTGTGGTGTGTGTGTTAGGGAGTTTGGTGAAAAATGAAAGATATTTTGGGTTTTAGGGGATATTTATATCCCTGAAATCCCATGGACCTAAGGCCCATTCTCATTTAACCCATCTCTATTAATCCAAGTCCATAACCCACATCCATTACCCGACACTAGCCCGACCCATACCAACTCCTATTTTTTTATTTATTTCCTGATAACCCGAGTAAACTTTCCCTCTATTATTAAGTAATATAATTAATATTATCTTGAAATTTCGGGATGTTACACCGTCCGTACAGCGCTTCAAACGGCGCTGCCTTAATACTTGCGTGGTAGCTGTTATTATACGAAAACTCTACCAAGGGTAAGTGGGGTTCCCAACTTTTTCCGAAATCCAATACGCAGGCACGCAACATATCCTCCAGGGTCTGAATAGTTCGTTCACTTTGCCCATCCGTCTGAGGATGGTATGCTGTGCTCATATCAAGACGGGTGCCTAGTGCGCTTTGCAGCGACTTCCAAAAGTGCGAAGTGAAACGAGAATCTCGATCGGAAATGATCGAGACAGGCACTCCGTGCCTAGACACCACTTCTTTCATGTAAACGCGAGTCAGTTTTTCCATTTTGTCTGATTCCTTAATCGCTAAGAAGTGTGCCGACTTAGTCAACCGATCAACGATCACCCAGATGGTATCGCTTCGCGTCGGTGTCTTAGGTAAACCCGTGATAAAATCCATTGAGATGTGTTCCCATTTCCACAATGGGAGTTCCGGTTGTTGTAGTAGACCAGATGGTTTCTGGTATTCTATCTTGACTCTGGCACAAGTCAAGCATTTGCTCACGTAGGTGGCAATGTCGGCTTTCATGTTCGGCCACCAGTAAAGTGCCTTTAAATCATGATACATTTTATCTGAGCCAGGGTGGATAGAATATCGGGACTTGTGAGCTTCGTCCATCACTAGAGTTCTCAACTCTCCATATCGTGGAACCCAAATCCGGTTCTCAAAATATCGGACCCCGTCCGATCTGGTTTCAAGTTGCTTGTTCATGCCCCGCATGAGTTCCGATGGAAGATTATCATCTTTCAAGGCTTCGAGTTGGGCATCACGAATTTGATCGGGTAGGTTGGCATGAATCGTGAGTTGCAATGCTCGCACTCGTCTGGGTTTATCTGTTTCTTTTCTGCTGAGGGCGTCAGCCACTACATTGGCCTTGCCAGGGTGGTACTTGATGGCACAATCATAATCTTTGAGCAGCTCGACCCAACGACGCTGTCGCATGTTCAGCTCCTTCTGATCGTAGATATGTTGGAGACTCTTGTGGTCGATGTAAATGGTAAACTTGGTACCGTACAAGTAATGCCTCCATATCTTAAGAGCAAACACCACAGCTCCAAGTTCCAAATCATGGGTCGTGTAGTTCTTCTCGTGAACCCGTAGTTGTCGAGAGGCGTAGGCTATAACCTTCTCGAGTTGCATCAGCACACAACCGAGACCTTGTATAGATGCGTCACAGTGTACCTCAAAATTTTCCGTTCCCTCGGGGAGGGCTAAAATAGGGGGCGCTACAGAGTTTGGTTTTCAACAATTGAAAAGCGGATTCTTGCGCGTCACCCCAATTGTACTTAGTGCCTTTGTGAGTCAAAGCGGTGAGGGGTTGAGCAATCTTTGAAAATCCCTTGATGAAACGCCGGTAGTAGCCGGCCAGTCCTAGGAATTGTCGCACCTCAGTCGGAGTCTTAGGTGCTTCCCAGTTTTTGATGGCCTCTACCTTACCGGGATCGACATGGATACCATTCTCGTTGATCACATGTCCTAAAAAGTGAACTTCGCGAAGCCAAAATTCACATTTCGAGAGTTTAGCATATAGTTGTTCATTCTTCAGCAATTCCAGAATTACCCTTAAGTGCTCTTCGTGGTCAGCTTCGTTCTTGGAGTAGACGAGAATATCGTCAATGAACACAATCACAAACTTGTCGAGGTACGCCTTGCATACTCGATTCATGAGATCCATAAATACAGCTGGTGCGTTGGTTAGGCCAAAAGGCATAACCGAAAACTCGTAGTGACCATACCGTGTTCTGAAAGCCGTCTTTGAAATATCTTCCTCGCGCACTCTCAGTTGGTGGTAACCGGATCGCAGATCGATCTTCGAGTAGTAACTCGATCCTTGAAGCTGGTCAAACAAATCATCAATTCGGGGTAAAGGACAACGGTTCTTGACCGTCACCTTGTTCAACTCCCGGTAGTCGATACACATACGGAAAGTCCCGTCTTTCTTTCGGATAAACAAGACAGGGGCTCCCCATGGTGATGAGCTAGGTCGGATAAAACCCTTATCCAACAAATCTTGCAACTGAGTGGACAACTCCTGAAGTTCCGCCGGTGCGAGCCGATACGGGGCTCGTGCTATGGGTGCTGCACCGGGTGTCAACTCGATTTGGAATTCGACTTGACGAATAGGAGGGAGTCCGGGCAAATCATCCGGGAAAACTTCCGGAAAATCTCGCACAACCGGTATATCTTCAATTCGTTTCTCCTCTGCGGGTTTCTCAACAATCTGCGCCAAAATCGCCGGATGACCCTTTCGTAGATACTTCTGCGCCTTCATAAGGGTAATGACGCTGGTGGTCATGCCGCTTCTCTCACCTCGGACCGAAATGATCTCGCCGGAAGGGGTGGTAATGTGTACTATCTTATCGTGGCATATAATCTCCGCTCGGTTCTCGGATAACCAGTCCATGACGACAACGAAATCGAAACTACTAAGCGTAAAAGGAATAAGGTCGATATCAAAGACATGACCTGACAGTTTTAACATACATCCCGCAAGTACATGAGTCGTTACTATAGTCTTACCGTCAGCTAATTCAACAGGAAACTTAGCATCTAACGGAGTTGGAGTTAAGTCTAAGAGTTGACTAAAGTCTTTCGACACAAAACTCCTATCAGCTCCAGTGTCAAACAATACAGAAGCAAAACAATCGTTTACAGGGAACTTACCAGTCACCACGTGCGGATCATTGTGGGCTTGACCCGACCCAATTACAAACGCTCTTCCCTTGCCATTGCTTCCACCATTACTGCCACTTCCATTACCCCCATTGTTGTCATTCTGTTTCAACTTGGGGCAATCTTTTCTGAAATGACCTTCCTGCCCACATTCGTAACATCCCTTCGTCGTCATAGGTGGTTTAGGAGCACCCGTTGCCACAGGTCTCCTCTACACTCCTTCGCCTGGTGACCCATCTTTCCGCATCTCTGACACTTGACACGGTCACACGGGCCAACATGATGATAGTTGCACCTATTGCACTTCGGATATTTTCCAGCATATCCGCCCGAACCCTGCCCGCTACCGTTGTTATTGTTGTTGTGACTCTGAGTGTTAAAGCTCCGAGTGAATTCGGGCTTACGGTAGTGTTGTTGCGGTGGGAGGTTCGAGGACGAGGATCTGGTGTTGTCAAACTTCCTCTTTCCGCTGCTCGGGTTGCTGTTGCTGTGGTTGTCATTGCTCGGGTTGTCACGGGCCTTAGTGGTTGAACCCCTAGGTGGTAACGCACCTTGGGTCACAGCCTGATCCGTCAGTTTGTGAGCTAAACGGATCGCTTGTTGAATCGTGGCTGGTCTGGAAGACGTCACCATGCCCTGAATCTGCGGTGCTAACCCATCGATATACATCTCAATCCTCTTACTCGGCGGATCCACCATCCGCGGACACATCACAGCCAACTCGTGAGAAAGAGTAGTGTATGCTTCAATTTCCGAGCCCACCATCTTTAGTGACCAAAATTCTGACTCCAACTTCGAAATCTCTTCTCTCGGACAGTACTCCTCTCGCATCATATTTTTGAACTCCTCCCAGTTCATAGCATTAGCCAGTTCCAGTCCAAGGATCTGCACATTTGTACATCGTCTGTGGACACCTCTGAGTGTGCCTCTGGCTCAGCCGGTTCTTCCTCCGGTTCTTCCTCGGGTTCCTCCTCGGACTCCTCTTCGGGGTCTTCTTCAGGTTCCACTGCAGGCTCTGCCTCAGGCTCGGCCTCAGGCTCTGCCTCATGTTCGGCTGCGTTCTGAGCAAGTTGCAATTGTAAGACATCGCAACGCTCTAGAGCTATCTCGGTTCGGGTCCTTGCTTCTTGGAGTTGCTCTTGCAAGTCTATCATCTCGGCTTGCATCTTCATCATAACCTTCATCTGTTGATCACTGGCCTCTTGCATTTCTTTCATTGCAGCTGCCATGCGGGCAATCTCCTCCTTAGTCTCGGTTCCGTCCTTCAACAGTCCGGAAACGTTGGCTCTCGTATAGCGCATGTAACCCACATCACGCTCCAAACAAGAAACGACAGCTGTGAGAACTCGCTCTACAGGTTCGGTTATGGGTGGTAGGGTGTTGGGATAAGCAGGATGGTTCGGGTGAGGTAACGGGGGAACTTGTTCGCGATAGACCATACGTCTGATCATGTTAGGGTACCACTCCCAGCTAACGTCGTTTTCGTATATGCCTCCGGATAGGCGGTACCTCTTTGGTGCGGGAGCTTCGAGTTCCGGGACTACACGGGGTGGCGATGCGGTGGGTAACTGCGGTTCCTTCCCGTGAGCATGCGTCATCGAATCGGATGATGATGAGGGTGGCGTCGACATTCCTACAGGTAAGCCGTGTATGCGAGCGCGTATGAGTGAAAGAGGTAAAGAGATAAGATTTCAAGACTACACAAACCTATGCAGTGCGTATCATTATAACTAATGGGTCGTCGCGGTTATAGTATAGTATGCATGCAGCTTCTAGTTCGCTATAACCAATGGCTCTGATACCAATCTGTCACACCCTCAAAATCCACTAACGGAGTTTTACCGTCAGAGGGTGTGAACTAACAGGATCGGAATCATCAGTTATAATCAAACCATAAAAACGTTTAAATGAAAATAAGTGCGGAAGCGTAAAACCATAGAAACAATGTTACGTCACGCAGGACGATTTAAAACCAATGATAACAGTTAAAAGTAAGTTTGCATGGTTAAAAGTTTTTCAAGCAATGCATGTTCCTAAACCGCGCGCCCGCCTCGGCTACCTGAGAATAACATACTAAAAGTATCAACACAAGGTTGGTGAGTTCACAAGTTATATAAAAATAAATCGTTTAGCATTTGCGTTTAGCGTTACAGCGTTACAGCGTTTTGCGTTACCAGATAGTGTTATGTCAAATTATATATCGATAGGTAGCTAGTCTATACAACAAGTATTACTAAGTGTTCGACACCGAAGCTGACTCGTTTATTAAGTGCCTTGTCACCAGGTCCTCCAGACCATGGTACGTGTTAGCCAAAATTACACCCGCTCGACCTCCAGTCGAGTTTAGCGTTGGGTGGGGTTTCTCAAACCCAGTAGTACTACTCAACAGTGACTCGCTATTCTAAATATTAACCGGTTCGATGTGTAGGATTTCAAATGTTTCGTTTGCCACTTAGCCTTTACAAGTGATATATAATTTATAACAAAATCTTAAATGCGTTGTGGAGTATGTTATCTCCCCCAAGTGAAAAGCGTTTGAAAACAGTTTAAAGAGGGGAAAGTGAAACTCACTGTTTGCGAAGAATTTCCCAAATTAAATCACGAAGATGCGCGTCACCGAAAAACTCTCTCTAACGTTCTAAAACAACAAAGAGATTTTTCTAAGTGTCGGAATATTATCGAGTCTCTAGACCCGGCACATAATACCTATGCACATAACATGTTTCGTGCTTCGTTCGTGAATCGTGTGTGACTTTAACAAGTGTTTTTGTGACACATTACATGTGTAAGCAATCATATACGTGCCATGTATTCATAACGTACATTACTAGCAATTATTCCCCGTAAGGGCATTTTGGTCAACAAATAACAATTAACTAGCCATTATTCCCCATGAGGGCAATTTGGTCAAATCATGGCAATCAATTAGCAATTATTCCCCCGCAAGGGTATTTTGGTCAAAACATAACAATTATATAGCAAGTATCATGTTTCGTGCATCTTTACACAACTCAGCAGCTAGTTTCACCGAGACAGAAATCCTACTAGAAAGATTGTACTATTTCACCGATCATAGCATCTCAATTAATTTACCAAAAATCATCACAGAAGCACATATGTCTTAGGTTTCCAGATCATATTTAATTATATTTTTATTCCACATAGTTTTCTCACAATCATCAAATCATTACAGCAAACTCATAACAGTCAAGTTCATGCGCAACAGAATGTTATTTGCAATTCCCGTTAAACGAAAAATCCAATAAATGCAAGACCACTTGGGTTAGGTTCCTAACTCAATAAGTCAACTTCCAGAAGTGGAACCAACCCAATTGGTCTCGTAGTTCATGAGATATAACATTTACAACACAACCTAACAGCAGGTCTAACAGCTCAGCTTTGCACAATGTTTTTGTAAATTCATAAAAGTTAACTCCTTGTCCAAAAATTACAAGTTTATATTCTTTAGAAACTAGACTCAACCTAGTTTACTATAGTATTAATAATCTCAACCAATTTTCATGTTTACACTTCGTTACAGTCACTTAAACATCAAATACACATTCTGTCCAGAAACTGTTTGCATCCAAACTCAACATAATAACAATCTATGAACTATCATGCATTCATATAACACTCTAGACTCCACAAACACCATCCATGCACATCAATTACCCATTACATACATGATTAGGGTTTTTGTTTGAACTCAAATCATAGACACAACAATCAACATGCAACAACATTCAATCTAGTTATCAAATCATTATCCAAATAACAACAATCATATTAACCATATGCACTCATGAAATCGGCCAGCTAGGGTTTGCAATTAACCCAACAAACATCAAAATCAAGCAACAAGAATGTATAGGATAATCAATTATACCTTCCTAGCACCTAGTTCTTCAATCAAACACTTGATTTGATGGTTGAATGTGTGTATAGAGTGGACGGCAGCCAAGGGTTCACAAGGAAGGAGGCCGATCGGGATTGGTGTGGGAAGAAAAATAAGTTAGGGTTAAGTTAATGATATATTTATAAACATAACAAGTTACACTCAAATCCCTCCACTTCTAAGTATTACTTTTCTAGCCTAACTAACTTGTTTTCATCTTGAGTTAACGTTTGTAACCATGTTATCACATAACACATAAGTCTAACACATAATTATCACATAATTACTGTTTTGACGTTTTTCGTTTATTTATCAATCGTTTGCGTCAACTCGTTTGCGTTTCGGTGCAATTCCCGAAAGACTACACATGTAGTAAGTGTTAAGCGTCATTTAAACCCTAGTTTAAATGTAATGAAGTGTGCGTTATAGATTTAGTGATTTTAAGTTTGAATTGACGGAGTTGAGTTAACGGAGTTAACCTGAAATTAACGATTGTCACAGTTCGTTTCATGTATGACTTTCGTTTTGAATTCGTATTTACATTTGTTAAATGAGTCGTTTCGTCGTTTCATTGTATTCTTGTTTAACGTGCATCGTTAATATGATATTTACGATGATTTATGTCTATCGTTCGTTTTCTTTTTCATTTGTTCAATTCACGAAATTCCGAGATCTAAAGTTTCTTTTAAACTATTGCGAATTATACGAGTATAATATAATAAAATATCCAAGATCTATAAATTTATTTCTCATTCTAATTACGTTTCAAAGTTCGGGATCCAATGTGGAAATTATATTAATATTTTTGATCTTAAAACAATTCAACAGAATAAGGTTATAATGTAATTATAAATTTAAATTATGTTTTAAGATTTCTGGAAAGTCCTGGGGTGAATTATATAACTTATTTAAATTATAATAATTTATAATAAAAGCTCCCAGCCAACACCCTCTTTCCTTTTCGTTTTTCCGGCAGGCTCTCCGGCAGCCGGATTCCAGCGACGGCAGGTCTTAGTCAGCCCCCGTTTCTCGCATTTTGACCCCTATAATTCGTGTACGACATTAGACTTCGATAATAAACATTAACCAAGACTATAATTGCGTTATAACGGGCTCAAATCACCACCATGACCACCGTATTATCCACCGGAAAATCGGCCAAGTCCATTTAACATCAATTAACGAGTTTACGTCCAATTAATAGTATAAATATAATCCTAAACTTCATCTAAACCTGCCACAATCCTTCTTTTAATCTAAAACACTCTACAAATCGTGAATTAAGCTGTCCTATATCCGGCTTCCGGCCAACCCCGTTCAACCTCATCCGTCGTCATTCAAGGTGAGTATTATATGCTTTCTGATCGTATTTAGCCATAGAACAAAACCCCTAAGCTAATTAAACCAAACGAAGAACGTATTACATGATGTAAAAAAAACTAGGGTTCTTAAGGAAGATGATGATCTTGTTTGTTTATTTATATATTGTTTTTGTTTCTGTCTTAAATCAAATAACAAGCTCAGCGCAACTAGTTAGAACATGTTGCTATGGATCTTAAGACCCGGGTTCGAACCCGGGTCAGAGCATTATTTTATGTTTTTATTTATATATATATATACTAGTAATCATTTAAATTGTTTAAAAATTAGTAATAATAATAATAAATTAAATAAAATTATTTTTTTTTCAAATTAAACAAAAATATTAATAAGGTATATTTATCACTTTTCACCTAATAACCGACTTCGTTTCCGTTAGATTTCCGTTATAAATCCGGTAAATATTATATTTATATTTGGTTAACCTTGTAAACCGCTAAAATAAGTTTATACCGTTTGAATCGCACGTAATGTTATGAACCTCATTTTAATAGTTATTAATATAAGTTGTCGTGACCTTAAACTCTGTTAAAACTTAAAACATATATTATATTCCATAAAATATATTAAAATAATGTAATACACCGTTAACTCATTAAATATATTTCGTTCTCTAATGTTAATTCGTAAATTTAATCATTGCCTAACAAATATCATATTTCTTTTATTTACGTTAAGTTACTAATCAAATAATAGTAAAATAATGTTAAACCGTTAAAATCCCATTAAAACATAACATAGTTTTTAATGCCTTAAATTATATATATTTCCAACAAATTAAGCAATAAATAACTTTATTAATCTCGTTAGTTAGTCGTTGAATATTGGTATTATTTATTTTATAGCTCGAGATGTTAAGTTGCTCCGGTTTCGTTATTATGTCTTCGGTTTATATTTCAAGCTATCTTCGATTTCGAGGTGAGTTTCTCACACTCCCTTTTTACTGTTTTTATATTTTGGGGGTAGTATATGTATCATATTCAAAACTTCAAGATTTATCATATTGCTTACAAACTACAATTCATTACATGGACTTGTGTGTTTACTTGATTACTTTCTCAGAATTACTTGCTCAGTGGTTGCCTCAATAAGTATGATCATACGCCCCCCCTTTGCACTCAGGTCCATTTGTATCGAGTGGAAAAGGGACCTCATATCCGAGTACGTTGGTAGCCCCAACTGGAAAGGACATTCGTTTGTTCTTTACACTCAGGTCCATTGCATTGAGTGTAAAGAACCTTACGTGCTCATTTCACAAGTTTCATGGAATTGTATGATTTTTTACGTATTATATCAACTGTGGGATTCTCACCAGCTATGTTCATAGCTGACTTTATTTTATACATATGCTACAGGTATAGAGATACAAGGATAAAGGTTAGAAGACACATAGCATGCTTTAGGATACTCAAAGAACAACTTATCGTTTCGTTTGTTTATTTGTTTACAACTTGTATTATTTGATAAACTTGTGTTACATGATGATGTAAATGAAATAATGTTATTATGGTCACCTAATAGTGTCACGTGTGTTTGAACAATCTGTACGTCACACTCAGGCGTTTCCGCTTTAGTCGGGGTGTTACAAGTTTCAGAAAAAACCCGAAACAATCCTTGATAAAAAGACTAAGAATTTAAATATGATAAACTTTATTATGTCTGAAAGTGACTTATATATACTATCATTACATTTTAGCATATATATAGTTTACTAAATTAAACGAGAAAATAAATGGATAGATTTAAAGCATATATTTATAATTTGTAAATTTTATATGACAATTTACAATAATAATAATAATAATAATAGATAAATGGATCGATTTTAAGAAAATTGATTGACTTTTAAACATATATTTATAATTTAAAGATTAAAAAAATTACTTTGTAAAATAAATGCATATTCGAGTTTTGTTTTTCTTTACAATCTTCTTCAATATACACACTACAGCAAGTTAATGATAATTTGAAATTATATTATTTTCAATCTTTGACAAACATGTTTTATTGTTGATTTTTGGATTTCACAAAATATTTATTTTTAACAACAATGTATAGATATAATATAAATAGAGTTTAAAAGAAAAATGAATAATTATTGATGTATTACATATATTAGAATCAATTAAAATCTTAGTTTTGGTAGAAAAAGAATTGTGAGAATTAACCAAAAGATGACAAGTGTTCACAGTTATTTTACCTTTTTAGAATAAGGAGACTAAAAGAATTATATATATATATATATATATATATATATATAGGGGAGGGTCATAGTAAAAAGAAGTAGTTTCCTCGGAAGACTAAGAATAAATCATAGCCATTGAATCATGTTAATCAATGGTTGAGATTTAAAATTACCAAAAACTGAAATAGTTTTCTAGAATTACTCTTTCACCATTATAACCGACATAGTTTCCTAGAATTATTCTTTTACCATAGGTCTTAATGCCAAATGTCAAAAATTTATTGGTTCTTACCATTCTTAAGAAACTATTTATTCTTATTTGAACCATTTTCTATATATATATATATATATATATATATATATATATATATATATATATATACTAGCCTTTAGCCCGCGTGTCACGCGGGTTATTTTAGAATTTTTTTTAATATTATTGCAAATATATAATTTTTTTTATATTAGGGAGATTGCATATTTCAACTGAAAAATCTCCTTGCATGCGACTTTTTTTACTGATATTAACGACTCTACCCTTTCAAAGTTTTAACGGTCGTTCCAAAACAACATGGAGGTTCCTTATTATACACAAATTTGAGAAAGGTTAACAACTACCTTAGGAAGTCGTCAAACGCATTTCTAAATAGTGAGCTGTCGTTGACCGAAACAACACGGGTAATACACAACCGTGTAATACACACTGGAGAAAGTACAAAGGGACTAATATTTAAGTTTATTATCTAAACAAAGGCTAGACCGTGAGAATGCTACGTTGGATGTGTGGGCACACAAGGCTAGACCGAATAAGAAACGTTGTGTTTCGCGAGAGATTAGGGGTGGCGAACATAGCAGACAAGATAAGAGAGTGGAGATTGAGATGGTTTGGACATGTAAAGAGAAGACAGACGACGAATCCTGTTAGATCCGTAGAAAACATTACTATAGAGGGGAAGAGGGGTAGGGGACGACCGAAATTGACTTGGGATGAGAGGATTAGGCATGATTTGATAGACCTAAACCTCTCCGAGGACATGGTTGAGGATAGGAATTCGTGGAGAAGTAAAATTAAAGTTAAGGATTTTTAGAGAGAATTCAATACCTTAAGGCTTAGACTTAACTTATTTGGGTCACATACCATAATAGTATTTCCCTTACATATATTATTATTATTATTATAATTATTATTAGCTTTTATATAGCTGTTAAACTGTGATCTTATTATTATTATTATTAATATTATTATAATTAGTAGTAGTTTTTATATAACTGTTAAACTTTGATTTCCTTTATTTTGCTTCATACACATGTACTTAGAGCCGAGGGTCTCTCTGGAAGCCACCTCTTTATTCCTTTGGATAGAGGTACGGTGTGCCTACATCCCACCCTCCCCAGACCCTACTTATAGCTTTGCTGTCGGTGGGATTTTACTGGGCATGATTGATATATATTGATCTAAACAAACTTCCGTACAAACAATACTGCACTCGAGTTTAGGTGTTATAGTTGTTCGGATACATTATTAGACTTGTTTTTCATTGTAGACCTTAAAAAAACTAACTGTGCAGAATGCTAACAGTTTTGATCACACCACTTTCTTTAGGCGACCCCTCATCCTCTGCTTCAGCGTCATCATCCTCACCTGAAACACATGATTCAACATTATAAATAACTTAGGAGTCAAATAGTAATATTGGTGTCACTGATGATGTTAAGTAGCTTTGACAGCTCAAATTTTACCTTCTTGCTATAAGATACGAAAATAACTAAATGTAAACTAAGTTCTACAATAATAATACTATCAAAATTAAATGTTTTCTTTTCTTGAATTTATAAGCAATTCCATGAGCAGTGACTAATATGCATCATTTGAGTGCCTTTCAAAGCATGTATTAGATTTTTGTCATTTAGTGAGAGGATCATGTTCACTGCTCACAAGTAATAGCAACTTTCCTGTGATCCGGTTTAGACTATATGGCCAAGATATTTTTTATTGGTAAGCAGTTCAAAGACAACAATTTGGTTTTTCAAATATCTAAAGTTTTAAAGATTCCAACTGACAATTTTTTGGTGTTAAATTAGGTGATCCAAAATCTAATTAAACTCCAATCTCATCTGAAAGATGCTAAAAAGGGTCAAGAAGGGTAACATTGTCATAAACTACAAAAGTTACTAAAGAAGGACATATATGATATTTTGATATTAGTTTGGATATATATGATATAAGTTTGTAGGGATATGTATGAAATTCTTCATTTACTAAATAATAACGGAGCTTTAGACAGGAGCTCGAGCTCTCATAGATTACACGAGGCGAGCTCGGGATCAACTCGTTACTAATTGCATAGAAAACAATAAAACAAATAGAAAGCACAACTGAATTTAGCTTAAACCTAACCACCTTCAAAATTTGACCCTAAAGAAAGAAGTTAAAAGCAAAAGAATGAGACATAAGAACCTGTAATATGTTCGGGGAGATACGTCTTCAAAGAAAAGATGACAAGACTTCCACAAGTATCCAATAGTAGCCAAAATTGCAACCCCGTGTACATCTTGACCAGATAAATAACTTGCCCGCGTGTTTAAATATGATCCGTTTTCAAATTTTCCTTTATCCCACTGGTGTGAATTAGGAGCATAAGAATACAACCGTGTTTCTGAAGATTTTCCAATGCACCTGGATATAAAAAAGTAAATAATAAAAACTAAAAGATATCCTATTTGTATAAAGTTAACACTTTTATGTTTCTTGAAGTGTTGGCTTAAGAAACTTAACTCCGCTTGAGCTTCAACTCTGCATTATAAAAGGGAACTCCTTTTTAATGTTACCAGCTAATGAGTAATGGGATGACAACCTTAGTTTAAAGTCAGCAGAAAGTCAACCATGATAAAATGTGCATTAATCTTTTACATGTATCATGCTCATCTTAAATGATACTCTCCACAAATCCACTGTTAAGAAACCTCTCCACACACTTATCCAATATATCAACCTTCAAAATAGCAAAAATGTATATTTTGATTTCCAAAAAGTCAGAAATAGTAACAATCACTGAAAGAAGATTTATAAATTCTAAACAAAACAGCATGTGTTTAAAACCCCTTTGACTTTTTGGTCAACTTAGACGAAAAAAGGCCAACTTTCACAAAATAATAATAATAATTACTATAAAAGTAAAACATCGCCAAAGAAATCAACTATTCTTAAAATTCAGTTTGTACCGGATTTTTTTATCATATAGAGCACGAGACCCATCTCCACGCCATCATTAAAAACCGCTCGACCAAGCCTATTTGCATAATGCAGCCTCTTTTGCAGCCTTGGTAGAATTGAATTTGACCAACTATGGAAGAATTCATCTTACAAATAATTGTCCATTATGTAGCATGTATTTGCAAAGCAATCATCTCAAGTTCTCAACCAATATTTCTTTAACTGCATCATAGTATGATTTTGAGAATTGGAATTTCACTGCATCATAGTACATAAGTAAATTGGTTTCTTTTAAAGATTGTGTCTTGAAATTTTGATCTAAACGGGCCAAATCTAACTTCTTAGCCGAACGGGTCAATTAAATTTTTTTAGCCAAACAAGCTAAATAAAACTTTTTAGCCAAGTGAGTGGAATAAACCTTTTTAGCCAAATTGCATAGTTAATATTATACAAAAAAATAAAAGCGGAGTAATTACGAAATGCCACCATGTGGACTATTTCTTCACTTAGCATACTTCACACCGTAAATGTTAATTTGTATTTGATCCTAACACTATATGTACATAATACTTTTCTATTTTATATGATATATATATAAATTTCCGTACCGGTAATTTGGTGGATTGGGTCCAACATCCGAGCATCTTTCGATTAACGCGATTTGACTCGCTTCACCTTTTTCGTTTCTCTTTAAGAAAGATTCGGTGCTGTTATAGATTTCTTGAACATGCTCATAGGTTGTGATATTTGTGTCAAATGTCACTTTCTTCCTGTTATTCTCATATTCAATGACTCCTCAATCTTCCCACTGTAACATTATTAAAAATATAAAGAATATAAATTATAAATTCCAGAATAAAAATTAGAGATTTGTAAGAATCCCTATTATTATATTAGGGTTTATGTTATGTTATTCAAAAAAAGCTTCTCCTTTGAGCTACAAAAACACATAACCAAATATCAAATTAGATCCAAAATAAAAAAAAAAGTTTCATATACAAAAATCAGGAAAGTTAGCATATGATCAACCAATGAACCAATCATCTGAATTCATAAAAGATACATTTTGTTTTAATATATATTATATTCCACTGCTTTCACGACCATATCATGATTAGTTATTTTCTCTATATTCTTCACTATTACATCATCGTGCCAAATCGATCAATTAGCCCTTGAATTGATGCATAACCAAATGTTACATATATGTAAAACAGTTAATATTCATAATTTTACTAAATAATGAACACCGTATACTGTAAATCAAGAGCAATAATCTATAAAAGTTTATTAACAATTCTACCTTTTCAATTGTAATGATATAAAAGAGAACTCTGAAAAGCACTTACCATGTTGAACTTGGGGATGGTAGCATTTACATTTAGTTCACATGTTTATTCTAGAGGGACATTCAAGGTTCAGGCTTCCATGTAGAGCCTTTGCAAGATAATCTTCTTCTTTCAGACTGAACAACATATTCCGTTTCAAGTATGACTAACAATCTTTTAGCAAAAACTCAAAATCCTGATCCCGATCACGATCTCGCCCTCTTTCCCTTAACAGGCTATGTCCACGGTAATAATCCTAATTTCAAAAAAGAGAGGTCAGAAGTATATATTAATATAAATTGACCAAATCATGTATAAAAGGCCTAAATCTTTCCATGATCCCGTTATCAACATATATGACTTGATCATTTTTTATTTTTCCCTCTACCTCCTCAAAATCATCAAGTGTACTTTGTTTTAGGTTCCAGAGCACCAATTGCTTTAATGGTAAGCCTGCAAACAAAAAATTCAAACTATTAATAGCATGTCTTCACTGCATTAGATACATTTACATTAAAAAAATTGTGAAATGCAAAGAGTTAGTTGTTATACCAATATACCACATAGGTTCCAAACACTTTAATATTTTCATTCCAAATATCTAATGTATGTTTCCATAATAAAAATGTGCATACACATCATCACAAACGCACAATATACCAACATTTACAAAATATAAACCATAAACATGTTTGCAATGATCAGAAGAGGTGAGGTGGTTATATAAATTGTGAAGCAAATTTAAGGTATGTGAAACATAATTATTATAAAATAAAAAGGGATTTTCACTTCTGCAAGAAGACGAGTTTCATCGATGAATGACAACTTTGCTATTCCCTAAAAATAATTCAAAAGCAGTTAAAGTATTTAATTACTAAGAAAAGGTAATAACATAATCATTAGTCAACCCCAAGCAAAAACACACACACACACCTGCCACGCAAATCGCTTGCCATTCATGTCAACCTCAAAAGCTGAAACAGAATATACAAACAAACGTATAAATGTAAAATACATATTTGAACAATACAACGAAAGATTTATTTAGTCGTACCTGTTGGATAAAAATCAATAATGGGTGAATTTGGATCCATCATTAATTTTCTGTAATGTTCAGCAAGAGCATAGGCACTGCAAAAAGAAATTTAGTTAAAAAATTTGGAAAATTAAAACAAATTGAGGGAAAAAAAATGTGACATGTTCTACCTTGAAGCAAGGAACAAGCCCATAAGCTGATTGAAACCCAGATTTGAAAAAAAATTGAAGCCCATCAACACCAAAAATGAAGAAAGCTTCAATTTTTTTGAAGAAAGATTGAAACCCAGATCTGAAATCTTATAAAAGAGGCTACAAGATTCAAAGAAACAATAACATTAGGGGTGAATCAGATCGTGCCATCGTGAACGAGATTAGTGAAATTAGTTACATACCTCTTAAGATTAGATAACAACAATCAACAAAGAAGGGAAGTTCAGAACTCATACCTGAAACGATGAGATGTCGGAAGAAGGGTTGCGACATGTGAGGGATAAGATTAATCGGTACCTTGAAGGATGGTGGGGTAGGGAGAGGAGAGGAACAGTTGAACACCATTTATGTTTTGGGGAAAAGGAAGGTTTCGATGAAACCATTGTGAAAGAACGGGTTATTTGATATCCGCGTTTGGAGGATCCGAATGAGACCCGTTGACCCGCGAATTTCTTTTAAAAAACCCAAATTAATGAGAGTCTCCGTCTTAAATTCAAGCAATCTGATGGCTTCCATAAAAAGGGGGAGCGACCACATCGCGACACGTAGGATTTTTGGGTTTTCATTTATATATATTATAGATATATAATGAATAAGTATCTGCTTAGGCCACGTATCCCAATCATGTAGCTCAATATTCTTTTTTTGATTTTTAACTCATCTCTTCATATTTGTTTTCATTCGACACTCGTTATGAAAAAACCATAACCCCTTTAAGAGTTTTTTGAATTTTAAAATTATGTTTTAGTGCTTTTGATCGAAAAAATACGATTCGATTGATAGATAACTTATTTCGAAATGATGCTCCAAACGACTTGCTTTTGTTAATCTAAAGTTTAAACACCAGAATTGAAACACCTTTTCGAGGTAAGTTATCCATCAGTCGATTCACATTCTCATTCTGATCAAAAGCCCGAAATAGGTACAATAAAAACAAATAGTATGAAATGTGGTACAAGTTGTAAGATCCAATTATTACAAGCCAACCTAAAATAATTTTTCATTATGAAAATATAAATTAAGAGAGTTGCAACACAAGACGGTCTGCTTATTTCGTTAGGCTGAGGGGTGCGGAGCGCGAGAAGGGGCGCGAAAGCCCTTCCGCTCGCGCCCCGGGGCGCGAGCACCACACCACCGAGGCGCGAGAGGGGCGCGAGCGCGGAAAAAGAGGCAGGCGCGGATGGGCTAGCGGCTGGGAATGGCGTGAATGGTTCTTGGGTTGCGTGAATAGAGCCGTTGGGCTCGTTTTTTATTAAAAAAATTTTTTTTTTTCTCTATATATATCTATATCAAATACAAACCAACAACAATATAAAACATACAATTTTTTCTCTCTATTAAACCTATATCAAACCCAAACCAACACCAATATCACATACCAATATCACATACCACACCCAAAACCCAAAATCACCCCATCTTCCAAACCTTTTTTTAAAAACATGGCTGGAAATTGGTACCCAAACCTAGATTCAGATTACAGTTACGACGATTTATGGTCGGCACCGGACCAAGCGATGTTTTATTCGGGGTCGCAACAATCATCCGGCTTTCAACCATCCAACATACAACCGTCTCCTAACTTTGTAGTTCCGGAGACACAAGAACCAGAAGGTGAAGCTGCGGGACAAAGAAGACGCGTCCACCGGAAAAAACAAGTTGCAACGGACGGGTCGGGTTCGGCTTCGACTGGAAGGACGAAACGGAAAACCACTCCGTGGTCATCGGATGAGAAGGAAGCCCTGTGTCGGGCTTGGATAGTCATTTCTGAGGATCGGCGTTGCGGTAATTGTTTTAACGTTTTTAAAAATGATTTTTAATAAAAAAGTTAAATAAAAAAGTTAAATGACTTACAAATTTATTTATGCATTTTGCAGCGGACTACCAAAAGAGCAAGGTCTTTTGGACAAAGGTTAGGGAGACGTTCTATTCGCTCGTTGGGAGTACAGAGCGGAACGCCGATATGATTTCGGGTCGGTGGACCGAAATCAGAAAATTTGTCTGCTTGTTTACTAATCTGTTCAACAGGAACGCCGGTCGTATGAGACCAAGTGGCAGTGACGATTTGGCGGTTTATAATTTCACTGTCGAAGAGTGGAAGCAGGAGTGCCTGCGGAGGTATGAGACGGTGAAGACGTGGGACGGTGTAAAGGTGTGGGAGAGGTTGAGAAGGTGTTCTAAGTGGGTTGAGCTGGTGGCGCCGGACCTTGATGCGGAAGTAGGGCCGAAACGGACTAAAACTAGTTCGTCTGGAGCGTATAGCACTTCCGCCGGGTCGGATTGCCGGGTTGGATTCGACCTAAACGTTGCGGGGGAGGAAACGTCTTCACCGCCGAGGAGGCGGCCATTGGGAAGGGACGCCAGGGGCAAAAAACCGGCTGAGGGGGAAGCCGTAAACATCAACGATCTTGTTGAATCCCTCAATAAATTCAACAAAACCATGGAGGTGGTCTCTAATGACAAAAAGAAAAAAAAAAGAATGAGAGATTTGGAATTCCTTACAAGAGACTTCAGTAACCTAAATCCGGTCGACCAAATGCTGATGGAAAAACAAAAGGAACGTATCCGGAAGAGGTTGATCGAAGAAGACCAAGCCGAAGAATAAGAATAATGTTTTTTTTTAGTACTTTAATTTTTTTTTAGATATTAATGTGTTTTTTTAATTAATGTGTGTTTTTTTAAATAATTTATGAGTTTTTTTAATAATACGTTTTTTTAATACATTTATAAAAAAATAAAAAAAAAAACCGCTCGCGCCCCCTCTCGCGCCCCTCCACACCATGTCCTGGGGCGCGAGCACCACTACCAACACCCATCTTATCAAGTTTCTCTCCCTGTCACACGTCACAATATTATTGGCTGGCGCCCCCACTCGCGCCCCCCACACCCCTCAGCCTTATACAACTGAGAGAGAGCAAAGCGAAGCAAAGGGGGAAAAGAGAGAGAGTTAATGGAAGCCGAACAACCGAAGCAGCGGCGGAATTGGATGGTGGACCCACCCACCGACCGGCCGGTTCGCGTCTACGCCGACGGCATCTACGACCTCTTTCACTTCGGTCACGCCCGTTCACTCGAGCAAGCCAAGAAGTCGTAAGTATTTATTTAATCCACTTATGGATCTGCCTCATCTTCACGCTATTCATTTTGTCTGGAATCTCTTGTTGATTTTTCGATTCCGAGTTTTGTTATTGTAATTTTGATTCGGTAGGTATTAAGTGTAACTTAGGGTTTTGAACAATTTTTAGACATAAGGTTATCCTAATTTGTAGTTAATGGATTAATCTGGTTTTTGAAAGTTACAAGTGGCTGCAAATGATAGCTAAGCACTAATTTTTGCAAAAAAACTATAGCTAATGTATCAATTTTGAAAGTTGTAGTTTGGAAAAAAAAAAGCTGTCAATGGAAGGTTGATAACCACTCCAGCACGGTCGACTTGACGTTTTCAAACTGATAAATAACTATACATACTGGTTTCATAAATAACTGTACATAATGGTTTAATAGATCCGCCGTTGTTTTAATGTAAATCTGAAATCGTTTTCTGTTGTGTCAAAGAAATTTTGGGCAAAATTTTATTTATCATGAATGCTGTAAAGAATAGGTAAAGTGTTGAAGCACGCAAAAACGATGATGTAAGTGAACCCATTAGTTCTAGATGTCGAAGCTTTAGGTACTAAACCGAATCGTTTTTGCATTGATTTCTAGGCTATCACTATTAGTTATTGCTAATTACCTTGGTGGTCTATCATTATTAGAAACTTTGGACACTGTGACGCTGTTTCTCTAGCGTGGATGCTTCAAAGTTTTTGCTCTTATGTTCTGCTGATTGAGTAGAGAATCAATCTTGACTTGACCTATAAAGAAGTTTTAGTAGATGTTTCAAAAATAGTATATGTCATGTTTAGTCGTAGTCATTAATACTATGAAGATTTTGGCAAGTTTCTCTGACGTGCTTAGAAAAGCGGTAAGCACTGACCTTCTGGTGGTTGGTTACATAAGCAAGGATTATATGAACACATAAATGGCTCATTTAAGTAACCCATTTCCAAGTAATGTATACATATGAGAATTAAATTGGATACTATATTATTTTGGCGTTGTTACTTGCCAATTGGGTTGGTGAGACTTGAGAGATGCGTTACTCCTAGGCAGCCGATTAATGTGTCAGTAACTAACTGCATCTGGTGAACTCTTCTTTATGTGTTTAAGCTCATTCCAGGTTGTTTATTATTACTTTATGTAAACTGCATGACATGAACATACAAAGTTACCTTTAATGTTGTGTAACTGTGTAGTTCTAATTTCTAAATTGCCTATAATCTCAAGCATTAAAATAATCAACAGTGTTGCTATAATTATCCTTCTAACAATAGGAAGAACATTAATATATGTAGTTTACAAGAAAGTTGAAAACTCTAGATCTACTAGGATTACAAATCAGCTTTTGAATGATTATGTAAATATAAGAAAATATATAAAAGCAATTACATAATTCATTTCCAATTAAGTTACAAGATTGCTAGTAATATCCCCTATTACTGCTAAACTACTTAAACATGCACAACATAAAATACTAGTACCTTGCTGCTACCAGATTAATTAAATATTCATTCTCTCATTTATATTGTAAACATGTCCATTATATGTGCATATCTTGTAAGTTGTAACATTGTTTTCTCATCTTATCTATAGGTTTCCAAATACTTACTTGCTTGTTGGATGTTGCAATGATGAAGTCACCCACAGGCTGAAGGGTAAAACTGTGATGACTGACCAGGAGCGTTATGAATCTCTTCGTCACTGCAAGTAGGTTTAATTTAACTTTTCATGACTCGTGCTTGCAATAAATTAGTATATAATGATTTTTTCCCTCAATACAGTACCTAGTTGAGACATGAATATATTTTTTAATATTTCATGAGCTTTCAACAATCATGATATAATCGTGCATTGTCGGACTTATGCAGGTGGGTCGATGAAGTTATTCCGGATGCACCATGGGTACTTACCCAAGAATTTATGGATAAACATGCAATTGATTATGTGGCACACGATTCTCTTCCGTAAGTATGCGTAGACACATGTACATAATACATTTACTGTCATGCATTCGTACAAAAGTTACATGCAGGCTAACTTTGTCCTGCTAATGCTAAATGGAATATATATTAAATACATTTATATGCCGTTAAATATTTAATGCATAACAATATTAATTGTTTCTAAATTAATCATCAGTTATGCCGATGCAAGTGGTGCTGGAAACGATGTCTATGAGTTTGTAAGTTGAATTTCATAATGAGTATTTAGAGATGTCTCTTCTATAATGTTATAGTAGCCAATATTTCCTTATCTTGTAAATGTTTCATTTTTTTACTTTGTTTAATTCGTTCGTAATACTTACATTATTTCTGTGTAGGTCAAATCGATTGGAAGATTTAAGGAGACAAAACGGACGGATGGGATTTCAACTTCAGATATAATCATGAGAATTGTGAAAGACTACAATGAGTATGTGATGCGCAACTTGGACCGAGGATATTCAAGAAAAGATCTTGGCGTTAGCTATGTGAAAGTGTGTTTTTGATATTTTAATATTAATCAATTGTTATTTACAGTTTTAGTATTATATATTACCTCAATTAACCGTCACATTTTCTTATTTGTTTTAGGAGAAGAGGCTGAGAGTTAACATGGGTCTAAAGAAGCTGCAGGAAAAAGTAAAGAAGCAACAAGAAAAGGTATAGCCTCCTTTAATTATAGGTATCTATGATATTTACTTCCTTGAAGGCAATATCTTTTATTTATTTATTTCATTTCCTTGAGAGTGTCTATTTTTGTCATGTGTTATTCTAAATAGGTCAAATGGGTCATATTAAAAATCTTAGTTAAATTAAAACTGGTTGGTCAAATTGTTTGAAAAATCAGTTAAGTCAATTTTTAATACGTATAACCTCCTAAATCTATTTATTCAATCATCTATAATTGTACTGTAATAATGTAGATTCTGCAATCATATATAACATCTTGAGCATTCCCACCCCTTCCTCTATCTTCAAATTCAAAATTACACTAAAACACATTATATTTTCTCTCTCATTCTCAATTAAATAATACTTTTTTATACCTTTATCATTACCTTTTCTCTCTCATTCGCTCACAACCACTTTCAAAATATATTCTCATTCACTCACAACCACTTTCAAAATATATTAAAAAAATTTATAGGGTGCTATAGGAACTTTTCAAATATACAGAAAAATCACTAAATCACTGCATTTTTCTCTCCTCCACTCATAACACCCTAAACCATTCCCTATATTATAAAAACCCCACTCATTAAATTTGATGGACGGATTGTGAGCTCTAATATTATTTATAATTTATTTTAAAAAAAGCGTTCCAAAAAAGTTTGCAGGCTAACTCAAGCTGACCCCTTTTGACTTGCCATGAGGCGGTCAACGTCTCAATAGTGTTAATACGTTTTAAGGTGCATTAAATGGCTAGGAGATTTCACAAATCTACTTATATTTTTATTCTTAAAGCACCTAATAACAGCTTGCGTAAAAGGATTCGAAACTGTGATTTGTTACTTGTTTTATAGTGCTGCAAGTTAGAGGTGGCAATTTCGACTTATTTTTGGGTTTTGTTTTAACTACAAATCATATGGGTTAAGCTAAAATATTTATCGAAAGAAAAAATGAAACAGGCTGAATGGCTTGAAAATTATCTTAACTGTATTCAACCGCAGAAAGCCCTTCTAAACCGCATTATTAAAATACTAATTTAAAAATGGAATAAATATTGTGCCCATATTACAGATCCAAACAGTGGCGAAGACTGCTGGTATGAATCATAACCTATGGGTAGAGAATGCTGATCGTTTGGTTGCTGGTTTTCTTGAACGGTTTGAAGAGGGTTGCCATAAAATGGTAGTTATCTATCTCTCTCTTAATAGTTTAAAATATCAAACTGGTAAAATTATTTCCTTCAACTAATTGGAAGCTAGTTAGATGGGTTAAATGCAGGGTATGCATGGATTCCAACCAAACCAACAACCGAAAATTTGATTTTTGAGTTTTTAAAACTATTCAGTTCATCTTTTTCAGTTCGGGTTAGGTTCGGTTTTGGTATTCTTGGTTTTAACATTTGGGCTTGAATTTTTCAGGCTGAAAAAAGTGGGCCCAAAATAATGCATTTGGGCTAAAAGTTGGGTCCTAAATCTTTTTGTTAGTTAAAATGATTAATTGTTATACTTTTGAAATTTTGGGTCGGTTTTGGGCTTAAACCTAACCAAAACCTGAAAAAAATTTCAGACATTCGGTTAGGTTTTGGTATTTTTGGTTTTAACATTTGGGCTTGAATTTTTCAGGCTGAAAAAAGTGGGCCCAAAATAATGCATTTGGGCTAAAAGTTGGGTCCTAAATCTTTTTGTTAGTTAAAATGATTAATTGTTATACTTTTGAAATTTTGGGTCGGTTTTGGGCTTAAACCTAACCAAAACCTGAAAATTTTGTTTTTGAGTTTTAAAATTTTGTATTATAAATTACTTAACATTGAAAATAATACAAAAAAAATTTCAGACATTCGGTTTGGGTAGGGGTGTTCTTCGGGTTCGTTTTTTGGGTTTCGGGTTTTTCAGGTCGGGTTCTTCGGGTTTCAAAGTTTTAAATCTTAACCCGAAACCCAACCCAAATCTCTCATGGGTTTTTCGGGTTGGGTTAATCGGGTTTCGAGTATTCTAGAAAATGAAACAAAAAACAAAAAAATTTAAAAAACTTCAATGCTAAAATTAAAACAACATATTCTTCTTTGCTCATAACACAAATAATCAAATAATAAACCAACATAACTTGATAAAGCCATAAAACAATTTAAAAGAAGAGTAAAACTAAGTAACTAACTCGAACCATAATCGTTTTCAACTAGACGTGATTTGGTGGTTTGATTACGGTTGCTATTAGTATTAAATGGAAAACATAAATTAAAAATAAACAATCGATCCATAATAGTTGGAATAACAATAGTTAATTAGGCTCAGATTTTGATAACTTTAGTGACTAAGACTAAGCCTATTATATTATACCTAAGAATATATTTAATTTCAAAACTAAAAGTTTATTCGGGTTTTTCGGGTTGACCCGAAACTTATAAATCAAACCCGAGAACTAACCCTAATTACTTCGGTTCGGGCTCGGGTTAGTCTTTTCTCGGATTCGGGTTTTTCGGATCGGGTTAGTTCGGGTTCGGGTACAGGTTTTTTCGGGTTGGGTTCGGGTTTCGGGTAAAAGTGAGAGCCCTAGGTTTGGGCTGTGTTTTTAGGTTTTAATTACACACAAAACTGAAAGCTCGGTATTTAGGGAAATATAAATTCCAAACCGTTGGTTTTTGTTTTAGTTCGGCTATTTCGGTTGTGTTTTTCTTACGGATCGTTTTTTTGTTTCATGCATACCCTTACAATACAAAAATCTTTGAAAACTTTAAAAAAGGGAAAGAATTCAATGGTTGTGGGTCAGCCAGATCTGACCTGACTCCTTCCACTCGTACAATCTGGCAAAATTTGGCCCATTTTGACCCGTTATCTTTACCACTTTTAAAAGTACAGATGAACCAATAATTGAAAAGCTAAAGCATAACTAGTATTTTAAATTTCTTCCAGGGAACCGCCATTAGAGACAGAATACAAGAACAGCTAAAAGCAAATGGGAGGGGACTCGGTTTTGACAAGAATGGTGATGAGGTGGCAAATGATGACGATGAATGTTATTATGACTATAGCACCGATGAAGAAGACTACTCGAGTGGTGCCGAAGAAGCATTATCAGCATAATTACATCATTATCCTTATGGAAGTTTGCTCATCTATCAACTATGTGACTTAAAGTGTGGACAATATAGGTTGTGATATAATTTGAGAGTTTTATTGTATGATAATTCTGCTATAACCGTTTTCGTTTATGTTCATACAAGTGTTTGAACTTGGATTGGTTTTTTAAACCTCGCTACAGAAAGTTACTTTTAGACTATAGTATGTTGTTTTCGTTGAAGCTTTTAGTGATTTTGTTTGGTGGCTGGTTTTCTTATTTCCATTTGTCTTGCCAACACACGAAACAAAATAACACCAACGATGGCAGAATGAAGGCGGAGTATTATTCAGACTAAGAAAATCTTTTCATAAACTTACTTGCAGCCTCAGTTTTGTTTTGTGCTTCTAATTAGTATTCTGTTCAATATTATTTCATATTTTGATTATGACCCGGGGTCTTACCGGATGTAGCCACCCTATTCCTATGGAGTAAAGGTGTGGCTGTCTATATCTTATCATCTTCAGTATAGTTTTGCATACAGAACATCACGATGATATGGCTTTTGTTGTAAATTAATTTATTTAATCCACTTCTACTTTATAGTTTTTTTTTTTGTTTTTTTTTTCCAGATGTTCTGTATGCATTTCGGATATGGTCAGGTTGGTTAACTGACACGCTTCGGTATGTTGATATTTGCTTTCAACGTGAGTTTGTCTTTGACAAGGATTGCTGTTTTTAAAATGTCTTTCGTTTATATCTGTTTCTTTAATAGATTACGTTTGACGACCTTTGGATGTTATTTGTTCCGTTTTTAAGTTAGGTTAAGACATTTATGGACTTTGTGTTTTGAAAAATTATGATCTGTGTCTATGTGCTTTATGGGCGGAAGAACGTTGAGGGCCTGATTTTTAAAATACACATTATGAGTCATGATGGTTTTCAGGTGGAATAATGTTAGTCCTTCTGTCAGTTTTCCGTAATACAAAATCACGGAATGATTATTGTACCCCTTGCGACACTCATTTCTTATCACTGTGCTATAGGAAGTTTTGGTTTGAGTCTCTACGTTATAATTTCCCTCCAATTTTTAAATTAACTTTTTGTTATATATATTTTTTATTTAATAATCCCTTATAAGATATATATGAAAGTAGTGACTATATTAAAAAAGAAGGCAAATGGGAAGAAGCTGCCGCTACCCTTTTGAATTGCATACCCCAATTTTTTAAAAATTGGTTGGTCTTGGAGTCATAGCATTATATGTATGACTCATTGAACTCGGCTAAGTAATTCTCCAGAGCTTTTGGCACGAGGAAACTAAAAGCGTCAAAATAAAAAGGTAAAAATACATGTTGGTTGTCAAGACATGTCTTCTCATGTTTAGTCACTTTGCATAAAGCAACTTTTAAAGTAGCTTACAAACTAACCAATACATCGGTAGGGTTCATAAATCTTACGAACCGAATCTGTAATCCCTATCATGACAAGTTCGTCGCAGTACTCACCGACGATATATTAATCTATTCGAAAAACAAAAGAAAATATGGGTAACCCTTATTGGTTATAAGAAATAAGATTCGTAGGACACCTTGCAAACTAACCAAGGAATTCATACGGACCCCAGTAAGATGAAAACTTTTCCAGTATTACCCGATCTTTAATTCTCTTAACTTAAAAAGACCGAAGTCATGAATGGAAAGCATGACGACATTTACATATTTCCCCTTCCAAAACTTTGAAATGACATATTTCCACAAACCATGCTTAAAGAGCATTGTACATTTTGTATTAAAAACTTGTATTTTGGGGAAATATGTAATTTCAAAGGTTAGGAAGGGAAAATATGTAAAAATCCCAATAACAATCCTCCCAATTACTAATGAAAGGATTGTGTCAAGCTCTAATACTAAATATTCTAAAAGGACATATGAACTTGTAATTTACTCTGATGCATCTCGAAAAAGGGCTAGGATGCGAGATGATGAGAAGAAACAAAGTAATAGCATATACTCCCTAATGACTAACAGCGGATAAGAAGAATTAAACTATCCGTGACCAGAAATATGGAACGGTCGGTTTTGCACATAAGATCTGGAGGCGCTACATGTATACTATTCAATGTACACAAAAACCTTTTAAGTGATGCAATCGGGGGGGGGGGGGGGCACAACTGTTGATATATATATATATATGTGTGTGTGTGTGTGTGTGATATTTGGGGCATGCTGTGGGCGAAAGGGGGCACAGTGGTTGATTTTAGGTGAGAAAGGGAGGCACATAACACACAGAAACAGTATATCACAAACATACATATGTTCATAATCGTGCATATATCTTCTCCAGTACTACACGATAATCCATCAGCAGATCCTACAAAACAAGAATATTTTATAACCAGTATAGGTTACACATTGAAGAAAAAAATGAAAAATCAACACTCAATAACCATAATACATAATATTCTAAGTACATATTGGCTTAAAGATCAAACAAACTAGAACCTGATTGAGGCCCTCCCGGGTAATATGTAGCAGCCATATGTGCCATGAAGAAAACAATACAATATCCAAAGCACCATTGTGTATTCAACACACACACAATCAATACTCATAATGGTAATCAGTATGCAATCCATGGAGAAAACCTAAAACTTCACATATAAGCTATAGCAGATCACAATACTAGTCCAGTTGATTAGAAGTGCAGATTTGGGGAAATAAAAGCCTGTTCGTTAGCAAACCCTAACTTAATATAACGTTTTACATAATGAGCTTTAAAACTAGCAATTAAGTAAATGAATTCAGACGGAATTGAAGTCGAAAATATATCAATTTTGGTGGGACTTAACGTTCTCGGATAACACCACCTTGGCGAGCGAACCGACTCATAACTTCGTCTGAAGATAACATTGTAAAAATCATCAATATTTTTGAACTTCAATTTACGTTCACGTGGCGAGGCTACCTCACAAAACAAATTCCATGATTTTTACTAGTTTAATAATATAACAGAAAACAATCATATAAAAATCAAGATGATGTCATTATCCCCTCGACATATGCATTTGATAATCTATCAGACGTAATCCATGATCTATCCATGACCATTTGTTACCAGTTTAAGAATATAACATAAAACAATTATATAAAAAAAAATAAAAGAAAGCATATGAATAAGTGCATTTGACTTAAGATAAAACTTTAAACATAAAAGACATAGATCGCATATTGCTATACATTAAGCTCATAATTCCCCAACACTAAAGTAATAAACACGGTTTGGGCCAATTAACTCTCTATACAGCGAGCATCGCTACAGATTAAACCTAACAACTAACAAACATATTATACCGACAGTAATCCCTTCATAATATGTCAGAAATAAACAATCAAACTTGACAAACATATTATAAACATTGCACATAGCATGCCAATGGATTAAACCTAGCAATCAACAATCAAGCTTCTCCATGTATCAAAATGACAAACAGATTAAACCTAACAATCACGTCAACAGATTAAACCTAACAGTCAATTAACAATCTTATTAGATACTTATTGAAACCAAAAGTTAATCAATAACATTATGCAAGCAAAAACTTATTGACAACTATGAGAAAAACACAGACTGAGAGTAAATTAATCTATAATCAGTACTTTTGTCTCATAATTGCAGATGTTATGCCGAAACCCTAGAATAACAATCAACAATCCAATTGGCATACCCAGACGGAGTTCGGTTTAAGCAACATTGAATACCGAAATCGATTAATCATAATCAGCAATGACGCGAATCAGTTTTAAGATAATCTTCTAGACTGTTCTTCCCTAATTACTAGTTTGATGTAAGTCCCCGTTCCCGGTAACCCTACTTTGGTATTGGATTTACTCATAAACACAGTTCTAAAATCAGAGTAAATTAAAAACTTTGCGGAATAATTAAAAAAAACTTCAAACATCACATTACAAAACATTCATTCTTGTCTTAACATACAAATTGTCTTTTCATAAGTAATTAATTAAAACGGTCATAACACTTCATCATGGATGTCAGCCTCTACAGTCCATGCCCTGTGTCCCTCCTTAAGCCAGCTGCCTCGACCTATTTGCCTGCGTGCATACTAAAAGTCAGCTACGCTGAGTGAGTTCTAGTTAATCATTTAACATACAATACATTCATATCCTTACTCATACGCATCCGAAGATACGTATTCATACCTTATTTACTCTTACTTCTTTCATACAAACTTTATATACATGCACACACGCTTACATACTTTCTTTCATAAGGCCTTGTGATTTACCATAGGTTATTCTATCTCTACCATCACAGATATTATTAGGGTCTGGTCCCTTATGTCTCAGATATTATTAGGGTCTGGTCCCTTTTGTCTCAGATATTATCAGGGTCTGGTCCCTTCTGTCTCAAATATTATCAGGGTCTGGTCCCTTCTGTCTCAGATATTATTAGGGTCTGGTCTCTTTGTCTCCAATAACTATACATGTCACGTCACTTGATCATACATTCATTTTCATTCAATACTTTACATATCTTCTGGTCATGTATATACGTATATGTACATATTCATTCGTATAAGCATTCCATAATAACATTCAATACTTAGTCATACATATAACATACACTTACCACTTAAGTTAAGTGTATTAACAACTATCACATAGGGATATGCACACAGCCCCAAAAACATAACGGATAAAGGGGCTAGACACTCACCTGAAGTTGGTTTCTCTCACCGTTAATAGTAATGCCCTTCTTTAGCTGTGCAGGGCTAACTGTATAACGCATTACGAGTGTCAAATATCCATTACTACTACTTCTTATATCTAAGTCAATGACACCCTCAACTAACGGGGGTCCGGGGGCAGCGCCCCTGGTAGCGGGGTCTAGGGGCGGCAGCCCCTAGCAGGGTCCAAGGGGCAGCGCCCCTGGCTGGGGTTGAGAAAATTTTTATTTTCATTAACAGTCCTTTAACAAAAATGCATCAGAAAATGAATTTTATAAAATTTCGCATGGAAGAATTTCGCTTCGCATGCATGGAATTTCGCTTCGCATGAAACTGTTTCGCTTCGCATGAAACTGTTTCGCTTTGCATGACTGTGCGATGCGAAATTACCTTTTTCGCTTCACATGGTCATGCAATGCGAAATAGCCTTTTTCGCTTCGCATGGCTTATGCGATGCAAAATTCTTCTTTTTCTTCGCTTTTACTATTTAATGGCCATTTTACTTCGTGGCTCTTCCTAAGGACCTGATTTTTACTCTTTCCCAACTTTCGACACATTCTGACCCCATGCACCTGATCCTGAACCCATCTCTCAAAGTCCAAACACCACCTTTTTATCACAAAGTGCACCCGAGAGGTTATAACTTACCAAGTTTATATTTTTTTTCTTACATTTCACAACCTGATCTATCATTATATCTGTTTGCATGCTGATTCTAACCATTTAAACCGAAACCTACCTTTGCTTCGGGTTCGAGTTCAGATCGAGACAACACGTAGGATCTTCCAAACGTTTCTTGTTGCTCAATGACGTTGAACACGAGATTCACCTTTCATTTGCTCGGATTTGGATCCAGGTGTTTGAGAGAAGAAGTGTGTGTGTGTTTTTAGTGTGTAGGGAGGGAGAACAAAATGGTGAAATGGTGGGTGGGTTGGGTTTATATAGCGGGGTATGGGTCCCACCACCCACTCTCCATTCCCATTTCAAATCCTTATCCAAACATTTAACACATGACTAACTTAACGACACACAGTTAATAACAAAACTTTCCGTCATTTATTATTTAACAAAAAGTTGGATGTTACATTTGAGTTCTAAATTCCTAATCTGTGGTCATTAATTCTCATAATCACAACCTTTAGAACACAAAAACGGCTAATCAAACAGAAAAACACAAATTGAGCCCTAATTACAACTGAATTAATCAAATTAAAACAGAAGAAAGTAATTGCTGTAAGATTGAGCGAATTCAAGTGAATCAATGATACCTTGATACAATCAGGCGATGACGTGAATCCCGAATCGTAAAGCACTCGTAATCAGCTGGATCCAGAGCCGTAATGAATCAGATGCAGCATATCCGTAATCGATAATGCAGAGAGTGAACTGACGATGATGGCGTGAATTCGTGCTGAGAGGACACAAGAAGAACGATGAATGAAAGATCGTTGATAATATAAGCCCTAGAAATAATAAAGTGACAGTTAAAACATGACAAACACTTTATCAAAAGTGTAGCCCGTGTCTTTTTATTAACTTTTTATGACGTTAAAACGATGACACGCAAAAACGTGTGTCATTGTTTCTTCAAATTTTGATAAAAGATGACAATTTTAATGACACACGTCATTTTCATGTCATAAAATGACCGTGTGTCATTAAAGGTATATTTTCTACTAGTGTAGCTTGTTTTGAATTTATGCAAATTTATGGTTAGTTTGAATAAATATTTAATTATAAGATTTTCAATTGACATTTATTTGTTTCTAAAGCAAGTTAAATTACATTTAAATACTTGATACATTATATTGGTATTCTCTAAATTATTAATCATATTACTTTTTTAATAAGTTAATAACTTTATCATATGCAACTTCTTGATACAAAGGGTTTATATGCAAAATATCTTGGATTTAAATGTCTATATCTTCTCTGAAACATTTTTTTAACGTCTCGCATTATTTAATAAAAAAGACTAAATGGTTTTATATATTGGATTTAAATCATAATAATAAATTGCGTTATTTTGAGAAAAATATTCATGCCTCGTGTAATTTTTAGTAATTGATTAAAAAATTTAAATTCATCAAATCAGTTCATCCATGTTTATCTTATTTATGAACACTAATTATTTACTGTGATCATGATTATCTGTTATTCATAACATTTCCCTTTGATTATCAACTTCATACGCTTCGGGATGCTACCTTGTTAAAAATACTGCACTATAATTTGTATAAAAGCTTATTATCATTTAATATAACACACATTAAAAAGGTTAAAAATATCATAGACCTTGTGATCGAAAGTAAATATAAGTTGATGTAACAAATAATCATGATCATAGTAAATAATTAGTGTTCATAAATAAGATAAACATGGATGAACTGATTTCATGAATTTAAATTTTGTAATCAATTACTAAAAATTACACGAGGCATGAATATTTTTCTCAAAATAACGCAATTTATTATTATGATTTAAATCCAATATATAAAACCAAGTTTTCCATCCCTATATAATATTCCATTATATCTCGTTTTATTCTACGCATAATTAATTAATGAAATCTCCAATCTTTTTCCCAGCTTCTCTTTCCCATAGATAATTATTTAATTGTTTATCATTGACGGCTTTTAGGGTTTGGAAGGACATTCGTGAAAGTTGAGGATGTAAACCGTAAGTCGGCCAAACCCTAGAGAGTAGAGACCAGTCGCTATATAAATCAAATTTAAAGGTTTGACCGACCGGCCGAAGTCACAAAAATCCTACCCAATTTCTAATTTTCTTCCTTGGGTTCCCTCCACAGATAAACGAATTTGTTGGTTGTTTTGATTAGTGTAGTCCAGTCGAAGAGATGAAAAGGGAAAAAGAGATAAAAGAAGTCGAGGAGTACATAATGGTACGCACCTCTTTACTATTTTTGTTTTTTTTTAATTTGTTTTGAATATAGAGGGTACTAACTAGCTAAGTACTGCTGATTATTCAAGGTCATGGATATGCTTGGGCCTAGCTTAATGGATGTCTTGAGTAACACTCCACCCATGTAAATCCATTTCAGATGCAATGTCTATGTTTATTACTAAACCATTAATAATTAACCAGTTGCATTATTATTATTATTATTATTATTATTATACATTTTTATCTTCCGTCTTTCTCATGCTTAGGCTGCCGCTTGAAATGGTTGCATGCATAGCTATAGAAGCCATCTCTATATTACAAAATATACACTCCACAGGGTTTGTGCTTTTTTTATACTTGCTTGCTATTACGTGGTTGACTTTTCTTCGATGGGTACACATAGGATGTAATACTCGTCATTTTTTTTTTCACAGGTTCGTGCATGGCGATGTTAAGCCTGAGAATTTATTGCTTGGTTGTTCAGGGACATCATATGAGAAGAAACTGTTCCTTGTTGATTTTGGTTTGGGTATGCATATTTTGTTTTACATTCTTTTTTAGCTTTTCTTTTAATCCTTTTAGAGCATTCATTTCATTAGTATGTGCAGCCACCAAGTGGCGGGATGCTTCATCCGGGCTGCATGTTGACTATGATCAACAACTGGGTGTGTTTAGGTATGTTGATGATATCTTTTTCCATTGATTCTTGATGAATGTTTGTTTATTGATAATATTCTTTTGTTAAAGGGGAACTACACAATATGCAAGTGTACATGCTCATCTTGGAAGGACATTAAGCCGAAGGGATGATATGGAATCCCTTGCTTATACACTTGTATTTCTTCTTCATGGTTGGCTCCCATGGGAAACAATCCGGGTTCGTTCTCAACTTTGAGTAGGCTATATATATGTCTCTCTATATAAAGCAGGGACGCTGATTTCAGAATCGATATCATTTGAGAAGTGTAAGGACCACATAAAGCACATGTGCATTATGCTTTACATGAACGCCTTTAAAAAGTGTCTAGAATTATAGAGCATCCTCTTGAGTGTTATTTGCAGGCTTGATGATTCAAGTTCTGCCCAGAAATTTCTAAATGGTTAGTCCAAAGTGTTCAGTTTCGTCAGGTCATGACATATTGCTTTGAATATGTTACGCAAGATGGTTTCCACTACTTTTGTTATTCTCTTGTATGCACTACTATGTAAAAGCGTACGGCGCGGTTCCAACTTATCTTCGGTTGTAAATTTAACGTGCCTATGTGTCTATATTTTTGGTGTTACAAAAATCAGATCTTGCCAGATATTAATCGTTAATCGGTCAAGATAAATTTTTTTTGTCAAACTCGACCAAAAATCGGAAAAATTTGCTCAAATGTGGTCAAATTGTCCAAATTAAGTCGAAATCTATCAAAACTGGTCAAAATCTATGTATATGTATATTAATGTATGTAGTGTATGTATATGTATATGTATATGTATATGTATATGTATATGTATATGTATATGTATATGTATATGTATATGTATATGTATATGTATATGTATATGCGCATGCGCATGCGTATGCGTATGCATATATGGATACCTGTGTATCCGTATTTACTTTTAGTGGTTTGGTTTTCTTAGATAGTGCTTAAATTCCACAGGGTAAAAACAAAAGGTTCCTTGTGTGCAAGATGAAGATGTAAACTAGTCCGGAGACGCTTTGTGGCTTCCCTTCTGCTCCATTCAGGAAATTTCTTGAATACGCTGTCAATCTGAAGTTTGATGAGGAACTTGATTATGCAAAATATGTTTCCCTTTTTGATGGGATAGTCGGTCCAAATTCAGATATTAGGCCGATCAACATTAACATTGGGCAGAAGGTATGTTATGTGTTCAGAATATGTTACACATGTGATATGTTGTATGACCTGCTAAACCTTGATATGTTAGCTCGTCGGACGCAAGCAGCAACTAATTTCACTGGAGGAAGATGACAATGAACAGCCGAAGAAGAATATTCGGATGAGAATGCCTGAATCTCGGTGGATAATCGTTTACAATTCTTGCCGCCCAATGACACAGAGGTACCTGGTTTAGATCTGTTTTTTTAACACTTTCTGCTGTTGTGTTTGCATTGGGTGTAAAACCAAAATTCGAGCATGAGAATTGATTTGGCAATTCTCACATATAAACATATGAATTTGGTTGTGTTGTAGATATCACCATAATGTGGCTGAAGCGGGAACTGCTCAACTTGTTCAAGAAGAAAAAGAAGATGGGTTGCTCATCAGCAGTGTGGCTTCTTGCTCAAACTTATGGACTCTTATCATGGATGAAGGCACTGGATTCACCTCTCAAGTTTACCAGCTCTCCCCCTTATTCCTTAACGAGGTTCTTCATCCCTCTGTTGTTGCGTTTGATTTCAGAAAACTAATTAAGTGCCTGTTTGGTTCATAGGATTTCTGTTATGAACCAAACACATTATGGAATTTCAAGGAAATCCATCAAATTCTAAAACATTCCGCGAACCAAACGGCCCCAATATTTATGCATGTTTTCATACTTCATTCAGCAGCAGGCTACTAAGCATTTTGTTTGTTTGTTTTCAAATTTAAAGGAGTGGATTATGGAACAGTGGAAGACCAAGTATTTTATTACTGCAATAGCATGGGCCAACAATGGGAGCTCCTTGGTTGTGATGTCAAAGGGTAAGCCTAATTGTAATTCAGGCTATTCCTCTCGTGTTCATATTTTTAATTTTCAATCATCTTTTATCTATTCTTCTTTTAATTTTCCCTTCCGAAATGTAGGTACCACGTACCTTTATCAGATGTTTCTAATCAGTGAATCATTTCCTTTTAAGTGGATAAATGAACAATGGAGAGAAGGGTACCATGTCACTGCTATGGCGACTGCAGGAAATACATGGGCCGTTGTTATGTCCCGTGGTGCTGGATTCTCTGATCAGGTGTTTTCTCCGGCTGTTGAATTGATGAACCTGAACACTAACCCATATAGTTTTTCAAGTTAAACTGATGAACCCAGATACTACCCTTACGTTTAAGAACACAACTCGTGTATCTAAACAAAGCAAACAGGTGACGGGATGTAAACGGGCTAGTTAAGGGTGCACTGAATCAGAAATGCATCACCCCAAACCAGTTTAACTGGGCAAAAGTAGTTCTGAACTGTCACGAGCCAAAAATCGGTCCAACAGTCTAAACACCAAAAGTTGGCCTGTGGTGCGCGTGCACCGTTAAGTACCTAGGTTGTAATAAAAGGTTAAAAGGGTTGTCAACGGGTTTTCCTTATCATATTACTATTATTATTATTATTATTATTATTATTATTATTATTATTATTATCTAATTTTAACGGGTGTAACAGGTTTTTCTAATTAAATGGGTTACAAATGCTGACCAAACACGACACACTTAAGTAGACATTTAATTTAGTGGGTTTAACCGGTCAATCTGGACATGCCTGTTTATTAAACGTGTCAGAAGTGACCAACTCTAAACTCAAATAAATACCTTGAGTCAGAAGTGTTCACCCTGGGCATACCTTTTATTTGAGAGTGGTCCAATCGAGTTGCGCCTGAATTTTAAAAATAGCCTAGAGAGTAACGTTATTAGAAAGATAAGATGATGATAAATCTCTAATCTAGATTCTTTCAAAATATGACGGCAGGTTGTAGAACTCGACTTTGTGTATCCAAGTGAAGCCATTCATAGAAGATGGCATGATGGGTATAGGATAACGTCAACTGCAGCCACATGCGACCAAGCTGCTTTTGTTCTTAGCATACCAATACGACCAGCCAAAGACTTGGCACAGGAAACACTACGGCTTTCAAGGTTTTCTAGAACGCTTGTTGAGGTTAAGTTTGTTTGCCTTTCATTAGTTAGGTCATTTTGTATACGCATACACTTTATTTCTCAACCTTGTTTGTGGTATGCTGCTGCAGGAAAAATTGGCAGAGGATATGTATATTGCTTCTTTGTGCTATGGTCGAGCCGTCTTATGACCCTCGTAGTTGTTTGTTACTGTCATATCTATGGAACAATAATTTGGATTCATCTCTTAACAATTTAGGACTGTTGTATTTAATCTTATGATCTGTAAAACTTGCATTCTATTAGCGGATATAAAGTAACCCAAAAAAAGTCAAGCTTTATGTGTAAAGAATGCGATGGAGTAACAGAACATGGTGTAACCGTTATTATAGAAGTCAACTTCTGTGGACCAGTTATTAGACTCATAATCTGGAATTGCCTGTTTTCTAATACTCTCCTGGTGTATACGGTTTCAGTTTGACTGTATATCATCTGTGGGTTTTCCAAATGCCATGATTGATTCATTGGACTTGTCCATTTTTCAAGAATCCAACTACATTGTTTTGTGGCAGGTTATGAATGGGCATTGTTCATCTACCAAAAACCCTTATCAAGTCTATTAGCCATGTTAAACAATGGTAAGAATGGAAGGACACTGTTGTTTTGCAAATGGTTTGTGAATAAGATATGTCTTGAGGGTAAATGAGGTGTTGGTGGGTGATATATATATAATATATATATATATAGACACACACACTAGCTCGAGACCCGTTTATTACACCACTAGTTAGATGAAATGTTAAAACAACCGATTGTTGGTAAATTATATTTGTCATACGGAACAATGCAACAACCGATTGAAGTATAATTAAGAAATAGTAAATTATACACAAAGAGTTACAAGCATAAACAAAATACTATCCAATTGATGTCTTAGTGGGAATCAGTGTGCGGAATGAAAAATCCACCATCCAACACCAATTCTGTTTCGACTCTGGTTTTCACCCAAACATAGAACAATCCATTAACTTCTTAGTAGGCTTTTACACAAGCAAGTGGTTGTTCTCAGTTCCTCGTCCTTGATGTCAGTAACATCTCTAATATCTACAAAACTTGGCTTTTGCGATCATGCAATAGCATCAGAATGAAAGGTCTGAAAAGATACATCGATCATGTTCTAAAACTAAATAAGCAAAAAAGTAAAAACTCTGGATAAAAATCATTTGGCCTGACTTGGTATCCAACCATAAATAGAAAACCACAATTTCTTTCTTTTCCTTAACAAATGCTACTTTCAAGACACATTGCTTAATAAGCTTTGTCACATTAATCACCTAGCACCATGTTAACTCAAATAAAACTATCAAAAAATGTCTTGAGGATCTTGTAAGTTCTATCATAATTTAATTTAATGTTGTTAAAACATGAACATCTATCTTAATTCCCAAGGAAAAACACAATGCACAAACCGAACAATTAAAGTGTATTATATGATAATCGTAATTAATAGTTATAACTAAGTAATTAAACTTAATTGTTCTTAATTTCTATTGTCACGTGTATATGAGAAACGAAACATATTGTAAGTAGTTTTTACCAAACCCTGAACACTTCGTTGTTACAAACCAAACAGAAGAATTCAATCCAAAAGACTAGTTTGATAGGTGAGGGAGCCCATTTGGCTTATAAACCCTACATCAGTTGCCCACATAATCGATGTGGGACAAGTCCCATACCTTGTAATGGTTTTAGTCCGTAACAATAGGCCCTCCTTAAGGGCCAACATGTTGGTCACGGCCACGTACGTTGGTCACGGTTGGCTCACTTCAGGCCACCATTCCGAGTCCTTGTTGGTCATGGTTGGCTCCCTCCCGGGCAACACTCCAAGGTTGGCTCTGATACCAATGTTACAAACCAAACAGAAGAACTAAACACCAAAGACTAGGATTAGGGTTACGATTAAGAAGGAACTAGGAGAAAAGGAATTTATAATTCTCTGAATAGCCTCCGATTAATGATTATAAACCCAAACATGCAATACCAAGTTTACATATGACACCCATATAAATTGAAAAATGCCATAATGGTCCTCCACCATGCAAACATAAAAAAACACATCAATAAAAAAAACATATATAGGATAATAAATCTAACCACTATATTAAAGCAATACATATCCACATGGGCTTTAACTAAGCTATCCACATAGGATTTCACCTTAACAATTCTAAAATAATAATTTACACACAAGTTTCCTTTTTACAATTTCCACTACATGAATGATAAAAAGAAAATATTAGGATTTCACCTTAACAATGTTACACCCCAACCTAAGGTGGAAATGCCGGGACGTGAGCTGATTGTTCACACCTCAAAGGTACCATCATAAAATAAAATGACAATATCTATTAAGTTAATTATTTCATAAAAAGTGCACACAATATCCAAACATGACCAAATATTCCAAACAAGTAAATATAATCCAAACATACATTTAAATATAAATTGTCTTCATTTATTCCCTAAGGTCCTTTCTAGATGTCCAAACTTCAATCTTCAAGTCAAAAGAAAACCTGCATATGCGTAGAAAATACAATAGGGTTTGTCAACATAAATTTGAGTGAGATTATCACCAGTTTTACAATCATATAGTAACAATATAATAAAGCAAAATGTAATAAATTGCGGTAAATAAATCAAACCATCAGAGTCATTAGACCATTGCCATGCGAGCGGGTGTTGGTCACTATGACAGTCGTATGATCATACTATAAATGAGAATATGATGGACCTCTCCGAATGTGTTAAAGTAAACAAATAAACATGTAACAAGTATAATGATAGATCACACATAATTACATGTTTGCTATTTTGAGATATATATAATACGAAATATGGATAATACGCATATTTCCCCAAAACTTGTGAAAATTAAGTAACATAGGGGAATGATAAAACTCACATTAAATCGAAGGCAAGTGATTAAAAATAGTAATAAATGAATTAAGAATTTAATGGGTCGTCTTCTGACGCACCGAATGAAATAAACCAACTGAACATGAAACTTTGAGATAAGAAAATATGAGAAAAACCGAACTCATTACCGCTAGAATCGTTCCAAACGAACGTCTAGAACTCCGGTTATGTTAAATTAGACATTTAAGCGAGTCGGTACTGACCAGAATCCGAACAGTGAGTTGGAAGTCAGGGTTTTGGTCAGTAGCCATAGAATTTCGTTACAAGAATAAAAGTATTCTGGACCGAACTTCGGTTTTGACCAGAAGCATGATAAAAGAGTAGTCAAACTTGTTGACTATTTTGCCCTTTAACAAGTTTTAAACGAATTGACCGGTCAACACCCTTCAATTTCAGAAATTGATTGAAGACTATTAACTAGGGAATATGCATGAATGATTTTAAGTTCACAACTTACCTGGAAAGTGTGTAGATCGGCCGGAAGATGAAGTCAAAGGTCAATACAGTAGCAGAGTCAACCAATAAAGCTTGTATCTTCCAAAAATGTAACGTCCTCGTTTCTATATCAAGAGAATAAAATATTATGGGATTATTTTAGTTATCATATCGTGTAGCGTCAATTAAATTAACTAAATAATATATAGAAGCATGAATAATATTAAGATGGTTTAATGGACTTAAAAGTGACTTGGGCCTAAAAGCCTTTGGGCTTAGCCTATTTAAACCCCTAAAACCCTAAATCATCCTTACCCTTATCATTTCACCATCATTATCACACCCATACACCCAAATACATCAACATTCCATCCATTCAAGATTATCAGGAGATTCGTTTAAGATTTCAAGTCTAAGTCAATCCATAAGGTACGTATGTATTAGAATTATCAATGTCCATTTCATTCTCGTCTTGCTCTATTTTGTTTAGATCTAATAGTAATAATATGAACGAATGGATTTTCGAAAGTTAGTAATGAAACAAGCCGAGCCAAACCGACATAAAATGAATCAGGCTAAACAAGTTCCAAACGAATATAATAACAATAATAACAATAATATAATAATATTATGAGCTTTAACAAGAATACAAACAACAATAACAATCGGCATAAACGGGGTTTGACGAGACCCGAGTTACAAACTGTTTGGGCTCGAACCGGAAACCCAAGCAGGTCCGAAGGTGCACGAGTTCAAACCCAGACCTGGTCGAAAACAGGACCCGGATATGAACCAAAGAATCCGAGGTGTTTCTTGATTCTTTGTGATGGACACCAACAGCTCAACCCATGACCGGAATCTGAGTTCCGGTAAGGTGCGACTCCGGTGGATAGGAAGGGTACGCGAAACCCGAGACGCGACATCAGTAAATCAGATCTGGAAGCTCAATATCGTGCGAAGTTAAGGTACTCGAAGTTCAGTTTTCGCACGACATGCGAACTACCGTGCGAAACGCCATGCGAAACCCCCATGCAAAACCCATGCGAAAAACTTGTATGCGAAACCCATGCGAAATCCTTGGATGTACGTGGCCGGAGGTGAAGGAAAGAGGTACAAGTGGCGTGGTCAGAGGTGAGGGAAGGGGGAGGCGCAGGTTGCCGGAAAAACTGTTAGGGGCGACGGTGGTTTAGTGGGGTGAAGAAGCCAAGAAAGAAAAGTGAGAGGAATGGGGAAATAGGTCACGGGTCTTAAGGAATGGAGGTAGTAAAGTGGTTGGTTAATATAATAATAATAATAATAATAATAATATGTATCTATATGATAATATATATATATATATATATATATATAATAATAGGATAATGGGGATAATGATAGATGTTAGCAATAATACACAACAAAAAGAGTTATATGGATGCAAGACATGGACGAAACCCGAACCCCAGACCCGACTCGTCTATAACCCGTAACCCGCCCTACGCTAGACCAAGAAGTTATGGGACCCGCTTAAATAACACTTGAACATAAAAGCTCGTCATATCAAAGAGAGAATTGAAAGAAACACACGGACGGAAGATAAACTATAAAACATTATCGTGATATAATGCAAAGTGTGAAGACGAGGACTTAAGACAAGTTAAGAAGGTGGACTAAAATAATAAAGAAATAAGATAATAATAAATACAAATACAATAATAATGAATGCCGTTAAGAATGCAAACTTATCAAGATGATTCGTTAATAAGATAAAGTTAAGTGCATTAAATGAACATGAACAGTTAAGGATGGTTACATGTAGGTTTGGTTGACTTGGAAGTTAACCCCGTTAACTTAGAAATGAATAACAAGGAAATATAGAGGATTAATACGTGTACATTATTAACAGTTAGTCGAGCTCATTCGAAGAAAGGCATTACAATTAAATCAGAAAGGAATCATCTACAGGTGAGTTCTAGCCCCCTTTTTCCTTTAAATGTTTTTGGGGCTGTATGCATACTTCTATGTGAAAGAATAGATATATGTGACTTTAGTACATGACATGTATCTTGTAAGAATGTGTTTATATATATTAATTTATTAATATATATATATATATATATATATATATATATTTGAATGTTGAATGATAGCTAGGATAGAAAGAGTTAAGGAATATATCCTACTAATGCTTGTGTAGAAGGTTATACGAATATTAATGAGTATGAATGCTATGTATAGAAGAATGTGTATAGGTTCATGCGTAGAGCCTTCGGGCCTCGTGCATGCAGAATAAGTTAGGATGGCAAATCCCTCTAACTTTATAAGGCTCGGTTATGAGCAAAGATAGGAAGGGCTAGGTTATGAGCAAAGATAGGAAGGCTCGGTCATAAGCAAAGATAGGAAGGCTCGGTCATGATCAAAGATAGGAAGGGCTCGGTCATGAGCAAAGATAGGAAGGGCTCGGTCATGAGCAAAGATAGGAAGGGCTCGGTTATGAGCAAAGATAGGAAGGGCTCGGTTGTGAGCAAAGATAGGAGGTTCGGTTATGAGCAAAGATAGGAAGTCTCGGTTATGAGCAAAGATAGGAGGTTCGGTTATGAGCAAAGATAGGAAGGCTCGTTTATGAGCAAAGATAGAAGCTTCTGTTATGAGTAGGAGTAGAAGGCTCAATTACGAGTAGGCGTATAAGAATATGTTGGACTCGTTATGCCCAAGACACATATTATTATTGATGTGGCTAGTATGTCATGATCCAAGTCGGGTCATACCCAATAACAAGCTAGACAAACACCAATAATATTTGTTTATATATGATATGATCTAACAAATGAATATTAACACTTGAGTTATTTAGAAAAAGAGTTTCTAAATACAATGTACTTGTGTAGTGAATAAATCATATGGATGATTTATATTTTGAGAGAACTTTACATAGTGTTATTTAAGTTGGTTAAATAACAATATGTAAACCAAATTACCAAGCATGGCACATACAAGTTTTATAACATAATTTATAAACATATAAATTGATTGTTATAAAATTGATAAAAATAATAACAAGAAAAGGAAGGGGGCCGCCCCCCTCTCTCCTTCTCCTTATTATTTTATTATTATACTAGAGTTAGTGGAGGCATGCAATAAGTTCCATTGGTGGACTTGGGTGGTGATGGATTTTGAAAGACTTTATTCTTTCTCTCTTTCATTCTTTCTCTAACACAACACTCAAGTAAAACACAAAAGCAATAGAAGAAAAATCCTCTCAACTATTCTTTCTCTCTTGGTGATTTCGGCCAAAGGAAGGAGCAAGAAGGAGGTGCTTTCAAGTGTGAATCCTAGCTAATCAAGGTGTATTGTCGGAGGCTTGGGGTATGCAAGCTTGAGGACCTTCCCTTTGAAGTTCTTGCCTTCCAACCATCCTCTCCTTCACCCGGATTTGATTCTCTTGAAAGGTAGATTGACATGCATGAACTTTTAGTGTCATGCATGTGTTTGATAGTATGTATTTCGTATTTGGATCCGGGCTTGGGTTTTGCATGTGTAAAATAGGTTTTATACATATCAAATTAACAAGATTTAAAACTTATTTCCGTTGCGTTTTTGGTAAAATAGGGATTTTATCACTTTGATAATCTTGTTAAAACCCAACAATGGCATCAAGAGCCGCTTATACGGATGCATGCTTCATTAGACCCAAAAATTTTCGGGTTTATGGTGGGGTTTTACAATATGGCCAAAAATTTTGGGGGTTTTGGTTACCCCATGGTTTTTCAAGGTTATACTTTACATGCACGTGGTAATCTTGAAAAACTAAGTCATTTGGATGATTATTTGTGTTGTTTGGACAAAACTCGAAACTTTTGGTTTTGTCAAGTTTGGGCGGAAAGTTTTGGGGAAAGGGGAACCAATTTTGGGTCATTGTGTTATTGCATATTTGGATATGTAATGGATGTTCATAACCTAGCCATGGCCTTGTGTTTGGTTTAATGTTTGTATTGTTATGTTTGTTCATTCAAAGTGGTTGTTTGTTCATTCAATATGGTTGTAATTTATTTGGGTTTGTAATATATTTATTCATTTCAATTGGTTTGTAATAACAAGTAGATTAGATGCATTTCTTTTACTAGAAAAATGTATTAGGATATATTTTTGTAAAAGAAGATGCAAGGAAGGAAGCCTAAATAAAATGATGGAGACCACAACACGGGGGTGAACACTTGGAGCATTTGGATGCGGGATCAAGTGCGAGTTCACCGACACAAGCACATCTCCTTTTGAGTCCCTTAGGAGAGACCTTTTGACACACTTGTCTTCGGTCAACAAGTGTGGTCAACATTAGGAGGCTATGGTTATGACCTTGTGGTTGTGTATGTTTTATGCTTGCATGGTTGATTTACTTTTGTTTGTATGTTATAACAATTTGGATTGTTAACTACTTAAAATCAAAAACTAGCATAAAATTGGTTCCTTAGAAATCGTTAGGTAATAAAACTGGGTTTTATTAAAGGCTAATGATTTCATAAAAAAATGGGCTTTATTAATAGGAACTTTGAAAAATGGGGTTTTCAACTTAGTACCATACATTTGAATGCATGCAAATGAAAGGTACATAAAAGGTTTTCCAAGCTAGAATTTTGAAAACTAAAATCCCTTTTATAAAATAAGTTGAACACCATCCTTTTATATGACACTCGAATCACTTGGGAACTCGGTGTGGGATAAAGGTCACCTAACCGCATTAGAGGAAACTTGTGAGTTTGAGATGGGTTTGCCATATTTGTGGGATAAAGGTCACCTAACCACTTGTATGTGTAAACTCACACGTGTGTGTAAGTAGGACGACTTAAATTGGAAACCATGTGAATAGGGTCACCGAAGCATGGCGTACAATGGTGTTGATGGGATTAAACATGCCGACTAAGCATGGGATGCTTAACTAATCCCATAAAACTAGAAGTTGCAAAGGGTTGCAATCGTCAAACGTTGACTACCTTGTTAATTTAAATAGTGGGATAAAGGTCACCTAACTACTATTTGAATGTAACGTTGGGTTTTAGATTTTAATCATTAATTGTCTTGGAGATTAACGATTAAAATAATTGATATTGAAAATACCAAAATTAAGCTTTGTTATGTTGTAGATGGCCGCAATCAACAATCCACCTAACGTTATTATTCCACCCGTTAACAACCTATCACTAAGATCTATTCTCGATAAGGATCGTCTAAACTATACCAACTTTATGGATTGGTATCGAAACTTGAGAATCGTTCTCAAGCAAGAAAAGAAATACTACGTATTGGAAGATCCAATTCTTGGTGAACCTAGCATTGACGATGCCGAAGACCATAACAATTGGGTTAAGCACAATGAGGATTCGGTGCAAGTTTCTTGCCTCATGTTGGGAACTATGATTCCCGAGATTCAAAAGAATTTTGAACTTCATGGGGCATACGACATGATCACCCAACTTAAGGAAATATTCCTTACACAAGCTAGGGTGGAACGCTTCGAAATGGTTCGAGCGTTTCATGCATGTCTATGGAAGAAACCCAATCGGTCTCATCTTATGTACTTAAGATGAAAAGCCACATTGATTGTCTCGAGCGCCTTAATTGTCGCGTCTCAAACGAGTTAGCCACGGATTTGATCCTAAATGGCTTAACTAAAAGGTTTGAGACATTTGTTATGAATTATAACATGAATGGGTGGGACAAGAGCATTGGTGAGCTTCATGCAATGCTTAAACGGCCGAGACGGGAATGGGTAAAAAGCTTTTACCCATCCTCACAATCAATTAGGGAGGCAATAAGAAAAGGCAAGGGCAAAGGTAAGGGACAAGTCAAGGGCAAGTTCAAGGGAAAGGCTAAAATGGAACCACCCAAACCAAAGAAGCTAAAGGTTAGTTCGGAGGATCCATGCTTTGGATGTGGAGAGATTGGGCATTGGATGAGGAATTGTCCAACCCGTCTCAAAGAGTTGAAAGCTAAGAGGGATGCGGGCAAACCTTGGGTACAATTTTCATGATTCATATTGATCTTAATCTTATTTCCTCTAACACATGGGTATTGAATACCAGATGTGGAACTCATACTTGCAATTCATTGCAGGAGTTCAAGGGAAATAAAGGATTCAAGAAAGGAGATATTAGTCTCTTCATGGGCAACGAAGCAAAGGTTGTTGTCGAAGCCCGAGGAGACTACACATTGAAGCTTCCAAATGGTTTGGAAGTTATTTTGAAAGATGTTATGTATGCTCCTAATTTGACTAGGAACATTATCTCCGTTTCTTTGTTAAGACAATATGTTGGGCTATATTTTGTGGTTTATGCTTGGTATTGTTAGACTTAGATTGGGCTTAGTTGGACATTTATATGTAAACCGAAATCTATTGATTTTGGTGGGCTTTACTTTGCTTTGGGCCTAGGTTGGTAGTCTATATATAGCATGTATGTTTACATTTGTAGGGTTGCCAGTTGGTTCTAGGTTGTTCGTCCATTATTATTCAATCGTGTAAGTTAAGGGCTTAAGCACCCGACATATAATGTACGTGTGTTTTGAAGCTTCTTCATTGTGTTTGGTGTGTTCTTAATCGTTTCTCATATAATCAACGTAGTGGTTAGTTTCCGCCTAACCATTAAGTATATTGATATCGCATTGAAAGATCCGTCACGGGACTTACAATTGGTATCAGAGCCTATAGACCAATTCTAGGCTTGGTCATTGGTGATATCAAGGATTTTGTTTTTGATCTAAGAAGGTTTCTCGTTTTGAAGGTTTTTGGATCTCGAAGAAGGGTGTTTTTCGTGTTCTTCGGGTGAGGAAGGTTGAATTCAGAAGAGATTTTGGTATATCTTGCATTTAATTTGAATCCCATCTCTCTCGGGATTTAGTTAAATATTCAAGAATTACCATATCTTTGTTTATTCTTAGTTCTCGTGTTGAATTTGAAGTTTTCAGGAAGATTTCAATGTTCACGGTCTGCAATCAAGGTTTTCAGGGGCATTCTCAAGTTCTCTGGCTAAATTTATTGTTCTCGGGTTCAATTCGTCGTTCTCAGGAAAGTTTCGACAGTTCTCGGCTGTTTTTTTTTTGTTTTCGGGAAGTTTTTCGGTGTTCTCTGGTGGATTTCAGCATTCTCGGGAAGTATTCTGTGTTCTCGGGCAAATTACAGAGTTCTAGGCTTGTTTTGCTTGTTTTTGGTCAAGTTTCAGGGTTCTCGAGATAGTTCTCTTGCTTTCCGGTTCTCTGGTTGACTCAGCAGTTCTCGGGTCAAGTATTTGATTCTCGGATTGACGGGTCAGTCTTTGGGTTCTCTGTTTGCACTTGGGCTCTCTGTTGGGCCTACTATTCATCTAGGCCTGTTATCCGAGGTAATTTCATGGCTTTCACCTCCACCAAATCCTCTGAGGTAAGTCCTGTATTATGTTCTCAATCATGTATTGATAAGGTAGGACCGTATAAAATTCACTATTGTAATCTGCTTAGAGAAATGGAGGAAATTAAATATGGAAATGCTACCCTTAAGAAACTGGAAAAGGCATTAAAAAAGAGGCACATCAAAAGGATTTTTCAAAACTCCAATCTGATTTCAGCGTAAAATGCTGTCACCACCTAGATGCTAAAAAGAAAATTTCTGAACTAACCGCCGAGTTAGATGCATCAAAGTTGGAGAAGCTAAAATAACTAATAAATTTGAAAATGCTGAATTCAATTTTAAAAAATTTGATGTCTCTAGCGTTGTCGTTGAGTCAATGATAGAAAACCAGTTGAAATGGAAAGAGAATAAGGGTGCGGGTATTGGGTACAACATGGTCCCCCCACCATACAACGATAATTACACTGGGCTTCCTCTTACTAAAGAAGAGGAAGAAAAAGAAAAATGTATGTAGTATGGTAAGTCAACTGCAACTGGCAAATGTATGGTTGGTTCAGTCACGGCAACTGAATCAAAATCTGGGGTGAACGATTCTAATGTGTTTACTTCGTGTGTAGATGAAGTGATAATTGAGGATTGGACTGATGAGGATGATGATTCACCTATAAAGTCTCATGATTTTTTGAATTTGCCTATTTTGAACACTATTGCTACTAATGCTCGTGTGGGCTCTGTTTTAAAAAGCAAAGACTATTGTGTGGCTGATATTTCTAAAACTTCCAAAAGCAGTGATCTGTTTTCTAATAAACTTGATAAAAATAAAAATCTACATAAATATTTATCACCCAAGTTTATTAAAGAAGGAAGTTCATGTACTCATAATTGTGAGAAATCCAACGCTAACTCCAAAGCGGGACATACAGGCTCACACAAAAGAGCAAGACCGGGAATCGGCCACAACGATTTTTTCGTAAAAAGGCAAACCTATTTCAATTGTGGCATTCCCGGTCACATTGCTAGAAATTGTTCTCGTCTCCCGTCTGTTCCATATTACAGACGCCATCAGAGGACTATGCCTCAAAATACCTACAAGAATTTTAACTCAAATAAAACGAGGTATTATAAGGCAAAGCCCTCTGACGGCAATTGGAGAAGAGACAAGGCTGACAGGTCAAGTTTTCATCAGACCAAGCCCATTATGACTCAAAGGCGGAATGGAAACTTGATTTCGGTTCCAGGACCTAAGTGGGTCTCTGAACCAAAAACGTCTAAAAGGACAAAGCCGACTGAGTTTTATATCCGCAAACCAGAGACTAAGTCAAACACTTGTATAGATTACAAAGTATTCAAACCGAAATACAAGTGGTTGCCCAAGTCTTCGGTAGCAAAGTCCTCAACGTCTTCAGACTCGATTTTTAATGATGATGAGGATATGTCATGGCAACCCGTGACACGGTTGAACAAGTCAGGTTTACCCAGAACAACTATGGACTGGGTACCTAAGACTAACTAATCTCGCACATCGTGCAGGAACAACTATGGAGGAATATCATCAGACCATGGTATGTTGATAGTGGTTGTTCCAGGCACATGACAGGAGACATCTCTCAGTTACACGGCATTCAAATTTTCAATGGAGGGTATGTTTCCTTTGCGGGATGAGAGAAGGGAAAGATTACACAGAAGGGTGTAAGAGACTGCTGTTCTCAGGTCATATGGATGCAACATAAATTGCTGGATTATGGTTTGAAATTTCTTGACACTCTCATCTTTTGTGATAATGATACTGCTATTGCTATTGTTAAAAATCCCGGTTCAGCATTCTAAAACCAAGCACATCGATATCAAAATTCTTTTTATTTGTGACTGTTACGACCGGAAGTTAATTCATCTTGAACATGTCCACACTAATAATAATGTGGCGGATCTATTTACAAAACCAGTCGGAACAACCAGGTTCAATGTGCTTGTGGGATTCCTTAAGATGCTTCGTTTTGATGATTGAGTCTTACGTGAGGTAAATTTGTACATAAAAGTTTTTCGGTTTTCGGTAAAATTTCTGTAAAAATTTAGGGGGAGAAAAAGAAAAATACAAAAAGAGTGTGTGTGTGTGTATCTAAAAAAATCAAAAACGTTTTGTTTCTTTGCTTAAAATCATGCCGGTTACTCAAGTTCAATGGACATATTTCATATGTTTGGTCCTGTCATCAATTCTTGACTCACGGAATAGCCATTAACCTTAGGGCTGAAAGTGACCGGGGCAACTGAACATACATAAAAAAATTGTTTTTGTTTAACTATCGTTTTAAGTTCTCTCACTGCAAATTATGCCGGCCGCCTAAAGTTTGAGGGGCATATTTTATGTGTTTGGTCCTATCGTCTACCTGTAGACTCATAGGATAGCCATTCACCTGAAAACCGAAGGTAACTAGGGTGATTGGATTTAAAATTGTCTTCTGGATTACCATCTGGGAAATGATATTAATATTCAGCTAAAGCTTATTAGAAGCTTAAAAATTTTCAAATGAAAATTGATCCAACCTTTGAAAAATGATAGATAAATTGATTCTGCGTGCCTAACGTGTGAAGTTATTCAGTTAAAAAGGCTCTTGATAAGTCATTGATGTGTATGGTAGCTTTCCATGATAAATAAAAGTTTGAAGTGATATAAACTAAATCTGCTAAACTTATTGTGGAAGGTCATTTTGAAGATGTTTGCATGTCCCTAGATACATCTCTCCGAATGATAGGCAGAAAAGTAATTACCCAGTCATACACGAGCCCGTTAATGTCTTGATCACCAAAAATATTATATTTAAAAAAAATTGATGTAAATATATATGAAAATTATTGTCATTCAAATTTGTTTTCCTAAAGCTTAAAGGGGTCCTAGGGAACTACAGGGGTGGGGCATTCAAGTAAGTCCTAAACACCCTGAATGTAAGGCTTGTAAGTCCGGATGGCATGTAAGTCGAACGTTCAACCTTAAAGCTTAAAATTATTTTTGTATAGAGAAAATTCTTTTGATCAAGAATTAGGGGGTTGGAGTCAAATTGGGGTGATCTGGGGAAAACCAAATACGCCTTGAGAATATATAAGGGGCATCATGGGTCCATAAGTGATGTCCATATAAGCTTTGTGCCTAATTGAATCTAATCATATCACTGGCGCAATGAAAATCCTGCTAAGTCTCTAATTACCTGCTATCAACCTTTTCACTATGCCATAATAATGCTGAAAATGAATCATTGTTAAAGTATCTTAATCAATATGATTTAATGTTCGGATCTTTTCTTAAAAGGGTTGCTTGTTTAAAATAGCTGAAATTTGATCCCAAAATATGTTTAATCTATTGAAGGCCGGATGGGTAAATTATTTTTGTTTTTTTTTTAGTTTTCCTTCTAATTTTATTTTTTTTTATTTTTTTATTTTTACCTCATGGCAGCTCGTGTCAAAACAAATGTTTTTAAGAAATCGTTTTTTTATCATGAATCAGGATTGTCTTTAGATCATGAAATTTGACGGCTGCTAGTCTTGATCCTTGGGCTATTATGTTTGACCAATGTGTCCATAATATTTGTGTTCTTGGCCCAGTCATCTTTGGCCCAAGTTGTTTGTGTTAATGGTGTTCTCGTTCCATGCGGGTTCTCAGCCCAGATGTGTATCTCAGAAGTTCAAAGGTTTGGTTTACAGATTTGATTAAGTTTGGAAGGGAGTCAAAGTGGTTTATCAAGGTCTTCATCCGTTGGTCAAGTTTGGAAGATTTGTTGAGATCGAGGCAGATGTTGATGCTGCTGGTGCAGCTGTAGGTGAGGAACATGTGGTTCCTGCTCAAAGGTACAACAGTCAGTACCTACTGCTGAATAAGTTAAAGAGTTCGAAGCGTTCAACAAAAAGGTCCTGTTGACCGCATTGAAGCCTCCTCAATTAGTCACTGCGACACATGTTGAAGATGATATTGACGAAGAGCCAGCCACCGATCTTATTCCACGCAAACGGCGAAAGATAGATCCGAGACCGGGTGTGCGGGCTAGTGACGTGATACCTACTACTCAACCAACTGTTGCTGAGCCCGTTACTGATTGAAGCTCAGACAGCTCAAGGCCCTTCTAATGCCGCTCAACAAACTCAAGAATAGTTTTTTGAAGATATTCTCGAGCACGACTAAAATCAAGCAATAAACCAAGGGGGAGATTGTTGGGCTATATTTTGTGGTTTATGCTTGGTATTGTTAGACTTAGATTGGGCTTAGTTGGGCATTTATATGTAAACCAAAATCTATTGATTTCGGTGGGCTTTACTTTGCTTTGGGCCTAGGTTGGTAGTCTATATATAGCATGTATGTTTACATTTGTAGGGTTGCCAGTTGGTTCTAGGTTGTTCTTCCATTATTATTCAATCGTGTAAGTTAATGGATTAAGCACCCGACGTATAATATACGTGTGTTTTGAAGCTTCTTCATTGTGTTTGGTGTGTTCTTAATCATTTCTCACAGAATCAACGTAGTGGTTAGTTTCCGCCTAACCATTAAGTATATTGATATCGCATTGAAAGATCCGTCACGGGACTTACAACCATACCTTTAAATATGACAATGATGGAACCCTTCCATTCCATATTTCATAAGGTGTTTTGTCCACTTTCTTGGTTGGGGCCATATTTAGAATACGGGCCGCGGAGAGCAAAGCGAAACCCCAAAATGATAGAGGCAATGTGCTTCTAGCCATCATAGATCGAACCATATCCAATAGAGTTCGATTTCTCCTCTCGGAAACACCATTATGTTGTGGTGTTCCGGGTGGAGTAAGTTGTGAGATGATTCCACAACTTCTAAGATGATCTAGGAAAGTATCACTTAGGTAATCACATCCTCTATCCGAACGAAGTACTTTGATGGTTTTATCGAGTTGATTTTGTACTTCATTTTGGAAGACTTTGAACATTTCAATGGCTTCATCTTTGTGTCTTAACAAGTACACATACCCATAACGACTATAATCGTCGATAAAAGTAATGAAGTATCTTTCACCATTCCTTGTCATTGCCTTAGAAGGACCACATACATCCGAATGTATGATACTCAATAAGTCCTTTGCCCCTTCATTTGTTCCACTAAAGGGGTCCTCGGTCATCTTCCCAAGTAAATAAGACTCACACTTATCTAATGAATCATCTTCACTTGATTCCAAAAGACCATTCTTTTGAAGTGTATGTATGCGGTCTTTGTTTATGTGACCAAGGCGAAAATGCCAAAGATAAGTTTTACTCAAATCCATTTTGAGTTTCTTTGTGCTTGATTGGTACAACATGTTATCATAGGATGTGTTATGATGAACTAATTCATAAATGCCATTAGACGGCATTGCTTTAAAAGAAAAGACATTATTCATGAAAACACAAATACCATCATCCATAAACTTAAAATCATAACCATATTGTCTTAACAAAGAAACGGAGATAATGTTCCTTGTCAAATTAGGAGCATACAAAACATCTTTCAAAATAACTTCCAAACCATTCGGAAGCTTCAATGTATAGTCTCCTCGGGCTTCGAAAACAACCTTTGCTCCGTTGCCCATGAAGAGACTAATATCTCCTTTCTTGAATCCTTTATTTCCCTTGAACCCCTGCAATGAATTGCAAATATGAGTTCCACATCCGGTATCCAATACCCATGTGTTAGAGGAAATAAGATCAAGATCAATATGAATCATGAAAGTTGTACCCGAGGTTTGCCCAGCATCCCTCTTAGCTTTCAACTCTTTAAGACGGGTTGGAAAATTCCTCATCCAATGCCCTGTCTCCCCACATCCAAAGCACGGATCCTCCGAGCTAACCTTTAGGTTCTTTGGTTTGGGTGGTTCCACTTTAGCCTTTCCCTTGAACTTGCCCTTGACTTGTCCCTTACCTTTGGCAACCTTTGCCTTGGGTTCCAGGTGATGCCTTTTCTTATTGCCTCCCTCATTGATCATGAGAACGGGTAAAACCTTTTTACCCATTCCCGTCTCGGCCGTTTTGAGCATTGCGTGAAGCTCACCAATGCTCTTGTCCCATCCATTCATGTTATAATTCATAACAAATGTGTCAAACCTTTTAGTTAAGCCATTTAGGATCGAATCCGTGGCTAACTCGTTTGAGACGCGACAATTAAGGCGCTCGAGACGATCAATGTGGCTTTTCATCTTAAGTACATAAGATGTGACCAATTGGGTTTCTTCCATACGACATGCATGAAGTGCTCGAACCGTTTCGAAGCGTTCCACCCTAGCTTGTGTAAGGAACATTTTCTTAAGTTGGGTGATCATGTCGTATGCCCCATGAAGTTCAAAATCCTTTTGAATCTCGGGAATCATAGTTCCCAACATGAGGCAAGAAAATTGCACCGAATCCTCATTGTGCTTAACCCAATTGTTATGGTCTTCGGCATCGTCAATGCTAGGTTCATCGGGAATTGGATCTTCTAATACATAGTATTTCTTTTCTTGCTTGAGAACGATTCTCAAGTTTCGATACCAATCCATAAAGTTGGTATAGTTTAGACGATCTTTATCGATAACAGATCTTAGTGATAGGTTGTTAACGGGTGGAATAATAACGTTAGGTGGATTGTTGATCGCGGCCATCTACAACATAATAAAGCTCAATTTTGGTATTTTCGATATCAGTTATTTTAATCGTTAATACCCTTTTTGTCTCCAAGACAATTAATGATTAAAATCTAAAACCCAACGTTACATTCAAATAGTAGTTAGGTGACTTTTATCCCACTATTTAAATTAACAAGGTAGTCAATGTTTGACGATTGCAACCCTTTGCAACTTCTAGTTTTATGGGATCGGTTAAGCATCTCATGCTTAGTCGGCATGTTTTATCCCATCAACACCATTGTACGCCATGCTTCGGTGACCCTATTCACATGGTTTCCAATTTAAGTCGTCCTACTTACACACACGTGTGAGTTTACACATACAAGTGGTTAGGTGACCTTTATCCCACAAATATGGCAAACCCATCTCAAACTCACAAGTTTCCTCTAATGCGGTTAGGTGACCTTTATCCCACACCGAGTTCCCAAGTGATTCGAGTGTCGTATAAAAGGATGGTGTGCAACTTATTTTATAAAAGGGATTTTAGTTTTCTAAATTCTAGATTGGAAAACTTTTTATGTACCTTTCATTTGCATGCATTCAAATGTATGGTACTTATTTGAAAAACCCATTTTCAAAGTTCCTATTAATAAAACCCATTTTTATTATGAAATCATTAGCCTTTAATAAAACCATGGGGTAACCAAAACCCCCAAAATTTTCGGCCATATGGTAAAACCCCACCATAAACCCGAAAATATTTTGGGTCTAATGAAGCATGCATCCGTATAAGCGGCTCTTGATGCCATTGTCGGGTTTTAACAAGATTATCAAAGTCATAAAATCCTAATTTTACCAAAAACACAGTGGAAATTAGTTTTAAATCTTGTTAGTTTGATATGTATAAAACCTATTTTACACATGCAAAACCCAAGCCCGGATCCAAATACGAAATACATACTATCAAACACATGCATGTCACTAAAAGTACATGCATGTTAAAGCTACCTTTCAAATCCAAGAAAGAGGAAGGAGATGATGATGAAGAAGGCAAGAACTTGAATATAAAGCTCCTCAAGCTAGCATACCCCAAGCTTTTCAACAAACACCACTTGTAGCTAGGAATTGGCAACACTTGTATCTTCTCCTTGGTTCCTTTTTCCTTGGTCGTCCAAAGAGAGGAAGAGAAGAATGGAGCGTAGAGGATTTATCCTCTGGTCTTGTTCTTGGCCGTCCAAGAGAAGAAGAGAGGAGTTGAGAGAGTAATCCTCAAGTATACTTGTGTTGTATGTGTTTTAGATTGTGTTGTTGAGAGAAAAAAAATGAAAGAAAGATTATAAGTCTTTCAAATATGGCACCACTCCAAGGAGCCAATCATAAGCATTGCATGTCTCTACTAGTTGAAAGATAATAATAAAATAAACAAAGGGAGAGAGGGGGGGGGGGCAGCCACCCTCCTTCCTTTCTTGTTTTTATTATTTTAATACTTTCCACATATATATGTATCTTGAATTGTGTCATACACAATGCTTTGTGTTATACATACTTATATTGTGTCATACACAGCAATAACACATTGTAGGTAACATGCTTAATATATTGTTACTTAACCCTCTTAAACAACAATATGGAATGCTTTCTCTCAAAGTATAAATCACCCATATGATTTATTTATTTCACAAGTACATTTTATTTGAAAACCCCCTTCCAAATAACTCAAGTGTTAATATTCATTTGTTATGATCATATCATATATAAACAAATATTATTGGTGTTTGTATAGCGTGTTATTGGGTATGACCGAAATTGGATCATGACGTACTAGCCACATCAATAAAAATATGTGTCTTGGGCATAATTAGTTCAACAAAAACTCACCCTAAATCGAAGACAAGTGATTGAAAATAAGAATAAAATGACTTAAGAATTTAATGGATCTTCTTCTAACGCGTCGAATGACATAAACCAATTGAACCTGAAACTTTGAGATAAGAAATATGAGAAAAACCGAACTCATTGCCGCTGGAATCGTTCCAAACGAACGTCTAGAACTCCGGTTATGTTAAATTACACATTTAAATGAGTCGGTACCGACCAGAATCCGAACAGCGAGTCGGAAGTTGGGTTTTGGTCAGTAGCCTTAAAATTTTTTTACAAGAATAAAAGTCTTCTGTACCGAACGCCAGTTCTAACCAGAAGCATGAGAAACGAGTAGTCAAACTTGTTGACTATTTTGCCCTTAACGAGTTTTAAACAAATTAACCAGTCAACACCCTTCAATCTCAGAAATTGATTGAAGGTTATTGAGTAAGGAATATTTATGAATGATTTTACAGTTCAAAACTTACCCGGAAAGTGTGTAGATCAACTGGAATACGAAGTCAAAGGTCAATACGATAGCAAAGTCAACCATTAAAGCATGTATCTTCCAACAACAAAGCAAAAACGAGCAATATGATGCTGGCCAGAAGAGGGTGACAGCTGGGTATGCTTAATTAGGGTTTAGGTAAATTTTGTGGCAGATAATATATGTGTTGTTTGTATAGGATACACTAAAAAGAACCAATTATGGTTATTTTACTCGTTTAAGAAACCGAATATGCTTTTAATGATCAAATCAACATAATAATTAGTAAAATTCGTTCTTGGGAAAGGGGTAATGAACATAGACATCTACTTAGGGTATGTGAGATTTCTTGGGGTTTTTAACACTCTATATAGTCCAAAAATAATCGATTTCGTACCAAATACGAACTAGGAAACAAATAACCAACAAACAAACTACACAGGCATGTGGAGGCGGCGCGTGGCCACATGGTGGCTTGCCACCCCGTGGCTCTCCGGCCAAAGAGGGGGAGTCTTTCCGTTTTTGACAATATTAGTCCCTGAACTTTATTTAAATGGTTAAAAACTGATTATTTTAAAGTTTAAATAAAGAATGAACAACTTTAAGAACATGAAGGGTATAAAATGATAATACAAATCTTAAATACTTATAATCGTTTAATTTAAATAAATAATAAGGATCCGAATAATGTTCTCTAATCGGCTTAAACGTAAACGAATACGAGTTTGAAATATCCGAGATGTTACAAACAATTTCCAAAATAATAATTTACACACAAGTTTCATTTTTTAAAATTTCTACTTCATGAATGATAAAATAAAAATATTAGGATTCTACCTTAACAATTTTCAGAATAATAATTTACACACAAGTTTCCTTTTTACAATTTCCACTTCATGAATGACAAAATGAAAATGTTGTTGGTGGGAATCGAACTCAGTTCCTTTGTTTTAAAATGCTTGTAGCTTATCAACTCAACTATGATGAATTGATATTAACTTTCTCTTTTTTCTTAATTGGTATAGATTCACAAGATATGTTATTATGTATATTATTAAAGTTAAGTTTTTTGCTTTATATTTTTAATCACTCGTGTATCACACGGGCTCTATCCTAGTGTAAAATGTATCAAGACTTCCTTCTCAGCCATTTTGGTCCTCAAGAGTGAGCTCGGAGAAATCTGGAAATCGTAACTTCATATCATCGAAGAACTCCCAAGTAGCGTCTTGCACCATTTGACCCTTCTATTGCACCAACTCCTTCAAAGCAACACGATTCCCAAGCTTGACTAACTTACGCTTGAACATAGCTTGTGACTGAAGTAGAAATCAGGGTTCCCTCGACAATGGAATCAGCTTAGTTGGCGGGCCGAGTTCCTCTTTGAGCAACGACACATGAAATACTTGATGTATTTGAGCTTCTTCCGGTAAATCCAACTTATATGCCACCGAACCCATCTTTTCCAAAATTTAAATGGACCAAAATACATGGGTGCAAGCTTGTAATGTTTATAAACCCGTAATGAGTTTTGTATGTAAGTTTGTAACTTAAGATAAACCCACGTACTTGGTTCAAAACTCCTCTCTGATTGGTGTTTATCCATTTGCTGCTTCATGCGATTCTGTGACTTTAACAACGACTATTTCAAGACCTTTACTGCGGCCTCTCGGTCTTGCATCATGTCATCTACCACTTATCCACCACATCCTTAGGAATGTAAGCGATGTGCATAGGAGGCCGATAACCGTACATAGCCTCGAAAGGGGTTCGCCCTAGGGATTAATGAAACGACGTCTTATACCACCACTCCGCTAGAGACACCCATTTAACCCACGTATGCGGTCGCTCCATCACCATACACATAAATACCCTTCCAAGCACTGATTCACTGACTCGGTTTGGCCATTTGTTTGAGGATGGTAAGCCATTGACAACTTAGCTTCCACCCTTTGAAGATGTAAAAATTTCTTCCAAAAGGAGCTTAAGAATATCGTGTCCCGATCAGAGATGATAGAAATGGGGCACCCATGTAATTTTTAGACTTGAGCCACATCATTGGCCGAGAACAGATAACCTAACGTCATAAAGTGGCCGTACTTGGTGAGTCAATCCACCACCACGAAAATGGTGTCCTTGCCTTTCATCTTTGGTAAGCCCCCAATAAAATCCATTGATATGCCCCTAAATATCATGTCCGGAATTGGTAATGGCTGTAATAAACTTGGATAGGCGGCATTTTTATGTTTGGCCCTCATACAGACATTGCACACTCGTAATACCCGTCGCACCACCTTAGTAATCCCTTTCCAAAAGAACAAGCCCTTTACCATTGAACCATCACTCGTACCCTCGAATGACCCCCCAATCGGCGACTCATGACACAGTCTAACTATCTCTTCCCGTAACCCCCATCATCTCGTACCATCATTCGATTCTTCTTAGATAACCATCTTCCAATCCATGAGAAATGTGGAACATTGTGTAACACCCTGGCTTTAACCGTAATACGCTCGAGTGCAACGTACAGATCACTCATAAACTCGTAACATTATTAATAGTGACAATATATTTATTTTATTCCATGATTTTGCAAGTACATAAATAGTTTGATAATGAGACAAACAACATTACATCTAAATGAAGCAAATATTATTCTTGAAATAATCCTAAGGTATAACTAGTTTTCTTGTCCCGACACTTCATCGTATCAACCTGCAGCATATTTAAAATAATATATTTTATCAACAAAACATGTTGGTGAGTTTTCATAAGTTTTTGCGTATATAAATGTATATAAAATGCGTGATTCAACGATCGTCATGCAATAAATATTCAAACATAATGTAAATGAAATCAAATAGCGTCGTCCTCTCGTTCATTTAGCCGAAGCCATAGAAGTTGGGGAAATGAGAACCACCTTACGTAAACAACCGAATTCATAACGTTAGACGGCGCGGGTACGTCCCGTTGGACCCTCCCACCATGTATATGCGTTTGCGTTTGCGTTTGCGTAACTTCAACCATAAAACAGTAAACACGTTGCACATAATTCACGTATAATCATAAATAATATGCAAGAATAATATTAACATGCACAATAAATGTGAATCGGTTTGTAAGCAAGCACATAACTAACAAAATAAAACTTTTGACAAGCTACACCCCAAAAATATAAAAAGCGTTAAAAAAGGGGTTATGAAAAACTCACATAAAAGTTGTGCGCAAATAAGCGAAAAGAGAATGCGGTATTGAGCGAGTGAACCGAGTGAGGTCGGTTTGACGAGTGATCCTAGATGAGAAAATAATTCTAGGTTTAAAGGAAGAGCCAAACAAAAGTATGTAAAAAGGTTGGTGCTTTGGTTAATGGTTAGAGTGTTTGAAGAAATATGATGTTTTTAGGGAAAAAAATATATTTCACCATAGCAAATAGTCTAAAAGGTTTTCGGTGTTAATATTATTTTTCTTGATTTTAGAAAAACGATTTGGTTAAAATAGTTATTAGTCATGTTTAATAGGTTCGGTTCGTTTAGAAATAAGCTAACCGAAAAGTTAGATGAAATAAAAAAAAAATGGTTTGGTCGGACACGAACCCGGGGTTGAGTCGGGTATGTGTTCAACACGTTTTTTTGAATGATATATTTATATAAAAAAAGTGAGGAAGACATATTATTATTATTATTATTATTATTATTATTATTATATTAAAAAAACAAAGTTTTGAACGTAAACAGAATAAATGAACCGAAGTGGAAGACGATGAGCAATTGCCCTTGGTCAATGGATGTGATAGGGATAATGTTTATCTTGTGAGATCATAAAATAAATATTTAAATTACTCGAGGATTGAAATAATAAGATTAGAATTTGATCTCGGTTTGACTTTGGAAAACTAAAGTTTCAAGAGTCTTGAATTTCCAAAACATAGCCAGCGCACGAATTGAGTGTGAAAGTGAATAAAGGTCACACCAAAGAAAAAATATAGATGTCATTTTATAGTTGAAATCATTCAAACTTGAATCAAATTGTTAAATGGTCAAGGCAAGTCTTAAGCTTGCAATAATGATAGGTTGGAGGTTATTTAACCAAAACTATAAATGTGTGTAAAAGAGGAAGGTTGTGGTCAAAACGTTTAAAACTTAAATTCTCATTAAAGTTATCATCATTTTTAGTATTTACTTTGGTGCATATTTATTCAATTGTTCGACAATAGTAAATATTTTTTAATATTTTAAAACATCATGAATATCAAATACGAAAACCCCATAATACTTGTTAATAGAAAAAAATGTGTTAATATTCCATTAATGTATGATCAATTTTATGAAATATTAATACATCAAAAAAATATATATATGTGACACGTTACTTTGAAAATTCAGAACGGGTTGGGTTTTTTGGTTTTTAAAAATGACGAATGTCACAGGATTCACAGCTTTTAGAAACTACATCTCGAAATTAATTTAAAAATAATTTTTTTTAAAAAAGAAAACGACAACTATATGGAGTTGTTAACAAATTTTATATGCGTAGGAACGTGTTCGTGTCATGAATAAGACGTAGATCGATATCTATAATCAAAGTGAAGGTGCGGAATCCCAAAACGTGATCGAAAACAACAAGATTTCTGATTAAGTTCTCTCTATTTCTCATATATATCAAGGTTTACAACAAGATATGACAAATATAAGTACAAGTACGTTATGGACCAAAGAGTTATGAAATCATATGTCAAAATTATTATTTATAGGGTGATTAGAGCATTTCTGGCGCATATGTTCTCCTCCGGCGAATAAGTCGGGCGCATAAGTTATACTCCAGCAGAACAGAAAACTGTTTTGCTCATAATTTCTTCGTGATAGCTCCGGTTTACGTGTCGTTTTCGCCTACGTGCTCGTATTCAAATTCTCTGTCACTCCACATAATAAAGTCTTCATTTTTAATCCATCTAAAATACTCCAATTTTTGCTCCTTTAAAGCTCTGCGGGCCTTCATTTGACAAAGACGAAAGCAATAGACGTATGCACTAACAGACTCCCCCTCGGATATTGCCGAGTCTTTTCATTCAAATTAAATGCTTTAACATTTTAGCTCTAGGTATCGCTTGTCACATCTCTTTCAAATTCTCAATTCCTTCCTTAAGTGCAAAGAACATTTGACATCAAGCTTCAAACAATTGTTTAAACATTATCGTCTCTGTTTGTATAGTCTTTGACACTTTCCGGAACTGAATCTTCAATAATTCTCCCCCTCAATTCTTGATCATCTAACAGACTCCGCCTCAAGCTTCATGTCTTGATGGGACATGTTACTCATGATAATTATAAGTTGAAAATCTTAATTAACAATGTATGCATGCTCAACTACTTGTAAAGATTTTTCAACCGTTTGACAATTTACCACCACAAACATCAACAAAAAGTTGTTTATCAAGTCCAAATTAATGAGCTTGAAAAACACTGACATTTAAGTATGTTTCGAATTGATTTTCTAAAATTTTGTATTCCAACATCAATAGTCAAAAATAAAACGGAAAAATAAAATCTTTTTTTTAATGTAAAGCAATAAAGACAGTAAACAAATGAAATTCAAACTATTTACAAACATACATATTTTTGTGAGTTTAAGCAGAGAATCATATTGACTAAATTGTCCTTCCGTCACAGTTGTATTTTCAGCTTTATTATGACTGGTGTTAAGTCAGTCATTGGTATTGTTGTCCACCTAAACTTTCCAATAAATTATTCTGAAATTTCTGTGATATGATTTTAATTTGGTTCAATTAAGCACGAATCTTATGTGAACCCCACCTATAAGACATAATTTGTATATCTTTTACAGTGAGTTTTTCACATGTATACTTTTCATTTAATCCTTAAAATCGATTAGCTGTGACTGATGAAAAAAATAACAAAGCAAAACAGCTCAGAACGTTAAAATTTTTCCCTTAAGATCGGTATTACTACAAGCAGATAAGGTTCCATTTTAACAAAAATAAAAAAAGGAAATAAGTTGAAGTTGTATAAGGCTTTAACAATCAGGTAGGATAATACCATATTATCGCACTGAGAAAGTCTAAAGCTTTATACGAATCACCAAAAAAATAAAGCAGAATATCCAAATCTTAACCCTCAGGTTGGATAATCTTATCACGCAAGAGAGGATCCAAGATTTGAATAAAAATAAAGAAAAAATCAAATTGAATTTCTTTGCAAATAAAAAGAAAAATAAGCTGAATTTCTTTGCAAAATGAACACATGCACACACAACAATCTTTTAACCTTTTGATTTCTTGAATCAGATATTAACTAGGCTTCAAGATGTTAATCCACTAGATTCGGCTGGATTTATGTTTATATCACATATGTTTTCTTACTTGTTTGTTTAAAAGGCCTATCAATGCACTGATACATTTAAGCACGCAACCTTGTTGCTTACTTTTTACCGGACTTGGGACCAGATGATCAATGTGCTATCATCTCCCCTTTTTGCTTCAAAAACTCATTTTCTGAGGAGCAACAACATTTTTAATGTTTTTGACATTTTGAATTTTATATTGTTTTTGACTTTCTCAAATTTTTCAATGTTTTTGGTTTTTCAGAAATTTCCTCCCCCTAAAATAAAAAACATTATCAAAAATAAACTTGACTGTTTGATGTGGTCTACAGATATTTTTAGATCACTTTTAGTTAATCACCATGGCAGCCTCATTAAACAGTTAAGCAATCCAAAACGGACATGAACAACAAACCGTAATGAGCTCCATCTTCCCGATTTCCTGTGTTTGCCCCGCCCTCCATTGATTTGACAATGTTTAGCACAACCATGCTCCAATGATAGACATTATGATTTATGAGAGCCCCTGCATACACAGTTTAAGAAATCATAGAAATCCAAGCCCACTTGGTCTTGGACCTCATGACATCTTCAAAATTCTCAACATTTTCAAACAAATTTGTTACAACAGAATGCTTGCTGTCTAAACACTTAGAATTACCATTTAAAACGTTAACAAAATCTTGTTTGGATTTGACATTTGAGTCCTTTTTCTTAATGATCCAATGATATAACGTTGATTTGGATCTTTTCACATAAAATTTCTAATTCTCAAACCATTTAACATGACAGTCTTTTAAATCAACAACCCCAACACATTTAGGTTTGATATTTGGATTGGAATTTGATTTGACACTTGAGCTATTACTTTTAGATTTTGAATTTTGAAATTTTTATTTTTCTGTTTTAAGAACATCTTGGTTGATTTTAGATGTAACAACATCTGATTTTAGACCGTAAGCAAACTTAGGTCTCTTCTTATAGCAAGGAGGTTCCTCAGTTTGTTTACATTTGACTTTTCGAACAAAGAAATCCTTATTGGATTGAATTTGAGACTGGATTTCTTTCTCGCTAGCAGATGTCGTACCATGCACGAATCTAACCTTATTAAACAATTTTTGGTTGTTACCTGATGTAGTCTAAAATATACATATTATTATATAGATATTTCCTACGCTTTACCTTATTTTTTGAGTTAGTTTTATTTAATATACTACTAATTGGTTCATATCTAGATCCTAAAAGTTTTAAGTGAAAATGAGCTCAAATGAATGATATAAAGAAATTTAATGTTCATATTTGACTTGTTAAAGTGGTTGATTTGTTGAAAAAAAGGGATTTTTACATATTTCCCCTTCCTAAACCTTTGAAATTACATATTTTCCCAAAATACAAGTTTTTAATGCACAATTTATAATACTCTTTAAGCATGGTTTGGGTAAATATATAATTTTAAAGTTTAGGAAGGGGAAATATGTAAATGCAAAAAAAAAATAAAAAATGTAGAGACGTAATTGCACTTTAACGATCATTTATGACCACAAAATAAGAAAATAGAAAATGTTTACTTAACTTTCATTTATTACAGGAGAAAAATGCCACATTCCTTTTGAACTTTCAAGAATTAATTATGATTATTATGGGCTATATTTTTATAAAGTTAATTTGGGCTAGTAGCTGCTTGATTAACGAGGAAGCTAGAATTTGGGCTGCCCATACAATCACATCAAATTAAATACGAAAAAAATGGAGTTTGTGTGGAGAGCAAGATACAGAGTCGGTGGCTCAAGAAAAAGTCAGACTCCAGAAAAGAGATTGGGGACACAAGTCCAAAGAGGAGTTCGAAAAAAGGCAAAAGGAGAAAAAGAGAAAGACAACCTTTGGTCCGAGTAGAGAGCGTTAGGGTTCAACAACTACTCATCCAAACATTCTTATTATTCGGTTTGAATTTATTATTTTTGTCATGAATTTATTATTTGAACCTTATTTATTTGTTTGTTCTTGAGTATGGTTGTTGGCTAAACCCTTAAACCACCTAGGCTTTAAGATGAACTTTTGTTGACATTTGATCTTGGCTTGGATTTTGTTTTGTTATGGTTTATGATTAAGTAAGAGGTTTCTTATTTTCCATTCGATGCCTATGTTTGCTTAGGATTGTTTGGTGAATTTTGTTGTTTCACAGTTTCCTTGGTGATTGTTTGTTATATAAAAGGATTCTGTTAGGTCATCTACTGTGTGTTTTTGACTAGTTTATGGTTAATTTGTAATAAAGCCATAGAAACAATATTAACAAATCAAATAGACCTAAGTGTGCAGCTAATCTAAATAGCTGAGAGGTGATAGATTATATGATAAGTCTTGGTTGTTTAAGATTGCTAGATTTAGTTCTTCGTAAGGAGTCCGTCTAGGTTTGATTTTTCAGCCTTGTTTATCTAGTTGAGTGAATACTTTAAACTACCTTTCATTTCTTCGCTGTAAGGTAGGATTTCTTATAGAGGTACTTTTTATAAAATAAATTAGCGACCATAAGCTAGTCTAATTAAACTGGTGTTTTTAAGAACTTAATAGAAATCCATAGGTGTCTTCTTGAGAAGGGTCAGGGGGTCCTGTTTGGGTTTTCTTTAAGTGAATAATTTAAGATCCCAGTTCCATAACTTAGCGTTTTCCAACTAATTGACAATTGATACATTAGGGATTCTAGTCTAGGTGGTTGCTTGCCATCATTTAAATTAAGTCTAGGTTTAAGTCGTTATTAAGTCTTAGTGATTAATTTAATATTAGTTATTAGAACCCCCCCCCCCCCAACATAATATAAATAAATATTCGTGTCAGTTAGTTGAGTCTAATTAGCTAGTGTACGTAATTAAAGAGTCTCATGAGTTTGATATCCGGACTTACTTAGCTGTACTAGAGTCAATCGGTTCACTTGCCGGTTAGTAGTTTTAGTGAAGTTAAGAGTCTAGAATTATTACTTAGTGTCTAGATTAGCGTAATTTTAGTTAATAAATTTATAACTACTTTTAGCACATCATGTTTTTGGCGCCGTTGCCAGGGACTCTTTGCGATTGCGTTCATTAGTTTTGATTAGACTTGCTTGATACATCCATGCTATTTGTATTTTTTTTTATTATTATTTTTATTTTTATTTTTTTAGTCGTAGAAGTCTAAGTATATTTATATTTTATTCTATTTTTCTTTTTATTTTTTTTTCGAGTATGTTTTTGAGTCATAGGATTTTGGTTAATATAGTTTAGTTTAATTATTTTAAATTAGTTTAAATTTCTTTAATATATAGTTTATTTCACTATTATCTGGTACCCGTGATCATTTTCCGTTTAAGTTTATCTTTGTAGTGATCTTCATGGAGTCTTACTATGAGCCCAAATTTTTCTTAATATATGATAGGAAAGGGAATGTTCTTGGTTGTAAGGACTCATCTTGTGCAATGATGGATTACATACCACATCCAGAAAATATATTAATGGAGTTCATGCGTGTCGTCCATAACATTAATCCAAGTACACCGCTTTGGAACATTGCAGATGAGTTTCAGTCAGGCTTAAAAATTCGAATACAATTTAGTGTGCCGGTGATCGAGTTTGAGGATGTTTGTGAAATTTGAGCCAAAACAAGGTACACCTCAGTACGTATTTACCGATTAAGCAAATAAACATTTTTTGCGTAACAAACGAACGATTAACCGAACGGGTCGGGTTATGACCCAGATATCCCGGGGGGCCATCTATAAGTGTTATACGCTTAATATAAGCTAAAATATTAGTAATATGACCTTAGTTTGATAGCAAACAAGTTAAACGAAAACATGCTCGTTTAACAACCCACTATAGATTTAAACACGAAAGATAGTTACAAACCAAGCATTGTATCATCAGTTAAGCCGAAAAAGACTTATCATACACTTCTTTGAAATGTTTTAAACGATCCATGAAAATATTTTCGATTTTTACAAACATATAGTATATTTTTATAATTTTACACAAAACTAGCCGAAAAACACTCGTTTTCGCATTGTTTAACGCATCCGATAAGTTTTTCGCGCTAAAACCCGAACCCGAACTAAATTTGGACCGGGCTTTTCATATTTGGGCTTGAAAAATCAGAAACTTGGGCCAAAATGGGCCCAAAGTGGGCCCATAAGGGGTTCCGATAGTAAAGAGGGGGGGGGGGGGGGGCGCTCAAAAAATTGTATAACTTGTTTTAGATGCTTGGTTGAAACATCATTTTCACTCAAAACATTCTCCAAAGCAGCTGCAAGCTGATCTGCATCCAAACCCTTCAAAACCCTAGGTTTCTTAATCATTTTCATCATTTTTAACTTGATTTGATTATGTTAATAACATATAAACATGTTTTAATTGCCAAAAATCATTTATAACCATGTAAAAATCCTAAAAATGGTCCATAAACATGTTTTGATCATACACATGGTAAGGAACCTGGTTTGGTAGATTTTTTTGGTCATAAACACGGATTAAAGGGTTGAAACAACATTTTTACGGTTCAAAAGTTCGTTTTTGTGCACTAGACGAAACCCTAAGTTAAAGGGTTGTTCTATTAATGAAAATTGCTTGGTTTGTGATATAGGACTTGTATCTAGCCTACATAGGAGCACAAGAGCTTGAAAAGTTGATTAGAAAGGCGGAAACGAACCAAAACCGCTAAGGTAATGCCGAAACACTCGCTTAAGGGCTGTTTAGGTTAAGGTTGTGATGTGGATATTATTTGGACTTGAAATTTTGAAGGGACATCAGGGACCATGTCATTGAGTCCCTGCACAAATTTGGTAATTTTGCGACCATCCGAGAATATTTGGCGAATTTATTACCGAATTGGGATGTTAAATGGGGAAACATAGTTAAAATACTTCAAAAATTATGAAATTTTTCTGGGAACTCAGATTTAATGTACTTTGATCACATATGAATTTTGGGATCATTTGGAGAAGTCTAAAGGTGTTTTGTGCATATGTGTTTGTGTGAATTTTTATAGCCGGATTTGGGCCAAAAAGAATATCGCACGAGCTTGTTACATTCTGGAATCAATACAGGTTGTTTTGGGACATAAATTGAGTATTCAAGAATTTTTGTGGAATTTTTGGAAATTTTTTGGGGTAAACGGACGATTTTCAGACGAAATGTAGCTGATAAAATAAATTTTTATAAATTAATAAATCAGTAAATAATTCCAGAAATTTTTTTATTAAAATCTACATATTTTAATTGATAAGTGGCTAAATTTTCATAATTCAATGATTAACGGTTAATTAATTATGCTAATTTGAATATTAAATAAATTCAGTTTTTACAAAAACCGGCAAGTTCGCGACTAACGAACCTGCGGGAATATCAAAACACCAAGATTGATCAAATATCATATTTTGGATTAATTAAGTAAAAACGAACTTTTCTATGAGAAACCTGGACAAGCCGGATAGATTGTGCGCGTTTCTTCTTAAATCAAACTGAATAAACGGAAACGGGCCCCGTGGCTAATCCGGGACCCCAGTATGTGATCCTTCTTTATAACTTAATCATTTTATTAACCAATACATTTACCCAAGCTCATTTCCCCATAACTGTTTTCTGAACGAGTAAACGAACAACTTGGCCCAGCTGGGAAAACGGGAATCTGAGCCAAGTTCAGTTTTAAGTATTAGACATTGAACAACATCACAACCTAAGCCTATTGTCACTTTCTGGGCGTTCCAGCTATACCCAGACTAGTTATACAGCCCAGTTTAGTATTGAGATTATAATAATATTAAAATATTAATATTATTATAATATTGATTATAGGAAACCGCGATTGCAAGTTATACAAACCTCGAACCGACGTGCTACTGATTATCTACTAAACATGACCCCACTTCTAAACTGTTTTACGAACTTTTGGGGTGAAAAGCATGTTTGATTACATATACCTGAAACATGTAATGATGTGAATTATCTAAGTGCTAACACACGAAAGTCCCCACTAACATAGTGATTAACTTCGAGCCGGTGGCTTGTGAATAATACTATTGGTTTGACAAACCCAAACGGAGCCGGCATGTGTTGCTGAGACTTTACCCCCGTTTGCACATGACCATAATTATACAACACGCTATGTAGTGTTAGACATAGCTACTTGGGGCATATTGTGGGCGGAAAGGGGGCCACAGTGGTTGATTGGGCGTGGGAAATGGATGCACGCAGCACATACAGTCAAGGTTTCACTGTAGCTTAGCATAATTACATCATTTACATACATACATACTTATTTCATGATTACAAGTGTTAACTTGTAAATACTCATAACTGTTTTCTTGAAACTCGTGAAAACTCACCAACTCTAGTAGTTGACCCGTTTTAAACTGCTTTTCAGGTGTACCTAAATCGGAATGATTTGGTGATCTGTTACTTGCCCAAGGTGTGTGGTTGAAACTATGTGAATAAAATCAACGAAGTTAGTAGTAAGATCGTATAGTTAATGAACTAGTTTGGTTTGTATCACCTAGACTGTAAAACGATGATAGAAGAAGGAAATGTAATATATTGTGAATTATTTTGTAATGTTACTTTATAAACAATGTGTTGATACCAGAGGTGTCTGTTACATTCCCGTTTTACGCTTCCGCATTGTGCTAGTCGGGGTGTGACAGAAGCTGGTATCAGAGCCATTGGTTATAAAGGATTAGGTTATCCCTTAGGGTACCTTAAATATAACTGTAGGCTCGATTAACTCTGGGAAATATTTAAATAATAATTTAATATTATATACTGATGAATGTCGGGATGAACTTGTAGGGCAAGTGATTTATTGTGGTCCGGAACATAATAACAGACTTGCTTGTACGAGGGAATTCGGGGAGAAGTCGCGAAACGTGTGGTTAGGTAAAA